>NC_082341.1:110682421-110990754 GCF_027477595.1 Haemorhous mexicanus
TACCACCTCTATTTCAAGGGAACAACTGGATGTAATTTGCAAAATTCTGTTATTGTGAACAAATATTTTCCCATGATTCAAGAGGAGTATTAACTTATTCCACTCCCCAAGAACTTCCACTATAGAAGTTTTCATAAAGTAACTGGTAAAAGTGCAGCATATTGATGTCGTAGAACATACTGAAGCAGAACAACAGTAAGAAACAATTACCAAGATAGCGTAACACAAATTTCAGGAAAAAGTATATTTCAGAGACCTCAAAGGAGAACTCTGGCCATAACTGTCAGATGAAATGCAGTGCAAATGTACCAGTACATTCACAGAATAATTTTGGTTGGGAGGGATTTTTCTAAGACTATCAGCTGCCTGAACAAATTATAGCTGCAAAGTCAGATTGAACTTCAAAGTTACATTAGGTTACTCAGAGTCAAATCTAGGCAAGTTTACTTTTTCTAAGGATGAATCCATAACCTTTCTCTTGTACTGTTTGACATCCCTCATAGTAGAAAAAACAACTCCCAATAAATAGCTAGATATTCTCCTGTTGCAACTTTCATCTTTTCACCATGCAGCTTCAAGCCTGGTCCACCTTTTCTATAAAGTCCTGCTGTGCAGCTGGTGACTAATGCTTTCTGTCCTGCCTGAACACTGTTCATGTTGTGAAAAGAGACAGCGCTGATCCTCTGGGGAACTGCTGGTAGCTGACTACTGCTGGACAGCACAATCTACTGAAGGAGTATCTAGACAGTTCTACATGCTCAAACTGCACCTTTCTAACCCAGCTGTATCTACAACCTTGCTGAAGTTAAGACAAACATTCTGCCTTGTCAGTGAAGCCCATCATCTCAACACTGAAGGTAATTGCTCTGGGAAGGGCATGCATTACCCTTCATAAATCCATGCAGGCTGCTCACAACCACCTCTCCATCCACATGCTTGGAAACAGTTTCCTGACAATTTAATCCAACTGCCCTTAGGCTGGCTAGCCTTCAGCTCCTCTGACTCCCTCCTCCCAGCCCTTCTTGGCAAGACGAGTGTGCCATTTGTTTCCTTCCAGTCATCTGGAATCTCCTAATTCCCACACACCTTCCAAGGTGACAGAGAGCAGTATCATAAGGCTACTTTGCAGCTTCCTCACCACCCATGGCATGTGTGCCCTGGACATGTGCATATCCAGTTTGCACAACTGGGACTCAGCTTGATCTTTCTCTGCTAGAGCAATGCTTTCCTCTCCCAAGCTCTGCCACAGGGCACAGGACCCAAAAGGCCTGAGAGCAGCCCTTACCAATGAAGGCTGGGCAAAGGCAGCAGCCTCAGCCATTCCCACGTCCTTTGTCACTCAGTCCCTGACCTATTAAGCAGTAGGCCCATATTTTCTTAAGTTCTTTTTCATTCACCAGAGTTAAACAGATTAACTACAGGGGAAAACAAATTTAAAAAAAAAATCTCCTGGTGTCAAAATAATCTAAATTTTTATGAAAAAAAATCTCTCCATGCTGCTGGCATCTTCTAATGCTTGCTTTCTAAAGCTTGCAATACACACATACAAATGGTTCATTCAGCCAGATAATTTACCCATTAGATGCAGCATAGCTACATAATTAATGATGCTCTAGATCCTACTCAAGCAATGGATTTGTAGTTTATTTTGCTTTGTGCTAACCTTTTTTGCAAAAGCTTACGTGTTAACACTAATCCTGTGACCAAATCACAAACTGAAAATGTATATACTATAGTGTATACTACACACTCCTCAAATTCTTCCTGTATTTTCTGTTGAAAAATTAATTCTTCTGCTCCCAGTTAATATAATTAAAAGCTAGAAACAGATACAAGTTCAAATATCAAAAAGAAAACTTCGCAACCTATCCGAGAAAAGACTACATTTCACTTTAGGGCAAGCGCATAATATGAAACTAATCCAAGTCCCTTTGCTCTGCATCTCAATTTTCCATCTTGCCCCTCACAAGAAAACATATGGCTGGGAGATTTTCCTCACATTGCTCACAGAATCTTGTTTAATGGGTCACTGAGGCTTCAAATGCCTAGCAGAGAATTAATTCCTAACAGTGGATACTACTGTGATCAAATTCCCTACACAGCTTTTTCTAATCAAAAGAAAAGAACCATTTTGGGGCAAACATGCTCATACCATTTTTCTTCTTGTTCTCTCTTGGTAAAGAGGGACAATTTCATTGCTCTCCAAACTGAGGAACATCATCCTGCTGAAAATCTTTTTTTTGACTATATCACCTCAGATTTACAGTTTCTGATGGCAAGAACTTTTCAATTTGTAAGATGGAATAATTATGGAATGACAATAAAGAAGTAGTATATTTAATTTTAAAACTGCCTAAACAGAAGTAATTCTGGCAGTATCAGGAAATAAACAACCCTATGTAACATCTTTTTTCTTTCTCACCTGTGAATAAAACCCATTGAGTGAATTGCATCTAATGCAAGTACAACTTCAGCAGTATAAAATCTTGCCCATTTCTCTGGAACATCGTAGTTACTCATTAAATTCACAAGGTCCCCACCAGGCATGTATTCCATCACCATGTAAAGGTAACGGTCATCTTGGAATGCATAAAATAACTGCAAAAAAGCAAAACCAACAAATAAGCCAGTTATCTTCCAGTTATTTTTAATATTTTGCTTGTTGGCAAATCAAAGGCATTTCAGTGCAAGCTGATTTCCAAAGTAACAGAATTGCTACAATAACTGCAGCAACTCTGCATCATTCAGCAAACCTCCTAAAAAGAAGTTAACCTCTAGAGCCAGATCCTCCATCCCCTTATATTACCCTGGAAAAAGTAGAGTTCTGGTTACAAATTATGACTAGTGAATTTGGTACAATGAATTTTGAGATAATTTCAAAAAATGCTCATTACATTTAGACAAAATGTTTTTTCTTTCTCACTGGGATGTTAGTGGAGCCATATACAAAGAGAAAATTACTCTGCTGCAAACATCTGCCGGATTCTATTTGTATTATTAGTAATGTTTATTTTTCTATTGTCAACATTTATTTATTATATAGAAAACGAGCCTAAACTTTAAACAATAAAAATATTTCCCTTAAAGTTGCCAGTCATCCGTTCTACATGAGTAGTGCAAGCAGATTTTTCTTTACTTAAAACTGTATGAAATTCCTAAGTTTTATCCTGCACAATCACACCCAGACAGATAGTAAAGCAATTACCCATTTGACTTGGGTAAATCTTGAATGAGTTTGTGTAATTCCAACCTAACAGAGGAATTTATATGCTTAAGGGTATAAACAGTTTAAATTAACAAGATGACATGTGCACACACAATGCTTGATGATTGGTTCAGGCATGTTCCTTAGAACTTCAAAGGCAGCAGCATCTCCCAAAAAACTGTCAGTGAGAACACTGAAATGGGTAAAAAATAACCAGAGCAGGCATAATTTGCAAAGATACACACAGAAATTAGAATTTACAGAAGCTCTGCCTTAAATACGTCTTTCTGGTATGCTTACTGGTATGCTGGATGATTCAAATAACTACTACGGAGCAGATGCACCAAAATATATCTGGCAAAGAGTTTTAATAATAAAGAGAATAGTTTATCATGCAAATGTCACAAAATACAGTTTGAAGCAAGTGTTATTATAACTGCTCTTTTGTACAGCATTGCTATACAAAATTGCTATTATCTTAGTCATGTATACCCTAGCAGACCAAAAAAACAAAAAAGAGACTTCAATACATGTAATTCCAGGGCATGCAGTGCTGCAACCAAACTATTCTATAACGCCAACATTTTAAAAGTAGTATCACTTTACCTGAACAACCCAGGGACTATTTGCAAAAGCCATAATATCCCTTTCTTCCCAGAAGAAGGCAGAATCAGATCTTTTTATCATCTCAAATTTGCTCAGAAGTTTCATAGCATACACTCTCCTTGAGGATTTATGCCTTACCTGTGAAGACATAAATGTGACATACGGAACGTATTCGTTTGCCATATTAACACATGAAGAACATCACTGAAAACATTACTTTTCCTGCTTTACCCTTTAACACATTTTGTAAGACTCTTCACATTACTGTAAAGGATTATATACTGTACATCCACAAAACAATTACATCTGACAATGCATTACTTATAAAATACTTGCTAGAACTTTTCAACACATAAATCCATAGGCATAGGAATCATATAATCTGCATGTATGTGCCTTTAAAAGGACAAATATTGGCAGTTAGTGATGTTAAATACCATAAAGTTAAAACTATAAGCATTTTCCAGAGTTCAATAGCAAATGTGTATACTTGCTGCTGTATCTCCAGTTTCTCCCACCAGCACTCGATTAAATAAAGCAGGATTAACAAGCCTGGCTGCTAACCTATCACAAACAACACACATCTCTCATCTGTGAGAACTATGTCCACAAAAATCTGGTGTAGTCCTTGAACTGGCAGAAACTCTTCTAGCCCTTAAGACTTCAAGTGTCCATGTAAACAGTGGTAAAGGCTAATTTTCTTGATTATGAGTAATACACATTCCATTTTAAGAGACAAGACTACAAAGCAAAACAAGTACTTGTGCAATTGGACAGGACTGAAATAGAACATTTTCAAAAACATTTCCATAAGTTGTAAAGGAATAAAATTTCACTGAGCCAAAGGCTTGAATATTTAAGACTGCATCTTCTGAACACTACACTGAGAAACAGATGCATGAGCAAATACTACAGAATATGTTCAAGTGTACAAACAGAAACACAACTTACCAACTGAACCTCCCCAAATGCCCCTCTACCGATCACCTTCACCACTTCATAATCTTCAGCTTTCATGCGCAGGTCTCTCATTTTATTTACTGTGTCTTTATCTACAAGGAACAAAATTCAGATTTCATATATAGTCAACTTAATTAAACCCATCTGTCTAACCTCAATTTCTCATAGTTTTTAGAAGAACTGCTGCTCAAAGAACCTGCATTGCCATTGAAAAATTCTCTGCAAGAATGCATGACCTTATTCTTACAACCAGTTACCAAAACCTGATATAACCTAATGCAATGACTCTACTGTACAATCCTATTACAGGAAATCTTAATTTAGAAATTTCGTTTTAAATAATTACCTAAAAATAAAAAAAAAGGAGAAGGAGATGCAAAAATTTCGTATCCAGCATGATCCTGATTGCAAGCTGCTCAGTATAAAAATATTATTTCTGAATAAATATGGAACACAGCTGGAAAAGTGCATAAGAAAATACACTACAACACACCTGAAAAAATTTTTTTGAAAAACGTTATGCTTTTCTACACTTTCACAATTCCTAATACTCGAAAAAAGTAGATTTTAATTTAAAACATGCAGTGGGAATCACTGCAATTATTTATATAAACCTGTCATTCTATAAACTAGAATAATTTACAAACTCCCAGTGGGCAGATATTCTAATTCTAATTCCAAATTTGGTAAAAGATTAAAACAGTCTATTTTAATCCATGTGGGTCAACACTGGCATGAGACTACGTAGAAAATCTTCATGCTTCAGTATTTCTAAAAGCCAGGAAGTTCTACTAAAACAGAAATGCTTCTAATAAAAAAATAATGCAATGGTATTTTATTTTTAAAATAGTATGCTAGGCCTAAAAGCAAAGTTTAGAGAGAAGTAAGGACGGGGGAAGAAAAAGGAGGAGAAATATAATATTTTAAGTTCATACGCTAAAAACTGACAAAACAGTTGACAGAAAATTATCACTAGATTTCCACCTAAACAGGCCACAACCTAAAACAAAAGCTGCCTATCTACAATAAAAATTCAGTAAGATTTTATTACCTCAAGAGGAACATAGTTGTGCTTGAATACTCTGCAGCATTATTATTTAATGTAAAACAAACACTTACAACGGAGCATAACACAGGCTTATTCCAGTAAATTATAGCAAAATTTTTAATTCTGACAAATTCTTCCACATATGGAACAAAATATCCAGTAGTTCCAACAAATAATGCATTGCCTTATTTGCCCTGGTGACAACTGGCTTACTGAAAAGGAGGAGCAAGATTGCACAGAACTAAAATGCAGCAATTTTCATGACAGCAATTTTCTAGCTATTGCTAACTTCCTCCCTAGTAATCTCACAACAGGAGGTTCACCTCTTCTGAACAAAAAAGCCTAAGCACAATATGAATCCTTTAAATGGTATTCAATCACAAGCATTGCCTTTGAATAAAGCAGAATTAAGGAAAACACATCTGAAGAGCAACCTAAACTAAGGATTTTAAAATAATGTAAGCCAAGCTTCTGACCAGTTGCAAATTGAAATTTACTGAAATTTACTGAAATTGAGATACATAGTAACATACTAACACTCAGTTATCTTCAGAGAACACTTTATAGTAACAACAGTGTTGGAAATTCGACCTCCGTATTCTAGATCTGTTAAACAAGGTTTATCAGGCTGCAATAGACTTCAATAGGCAGTTTCTTATCTCCCAGGACCAGTGGAGGACCTGCCCAGTTTATGCTGTATGAACAGCTGGGGCAGCTCCCATGGCAAAATCACCCTCTCCCAACTTGCCCTGAACTTTGGGTAAAGGCTCAGACGCTGCCTTGAAATAAACTGAGTCACCACTGCAAAGCAGGGCTCTTAGACACCTGCAATACTCATTTCTTCATTCTTTTAATTCTATATGGTAAAGAAAGGATAAGGTTCTACATTTGCAAAAATTACCCTCACAACCTCATCTGGGAGAGGCAGATTTTGGAGGCTCCAAAAATATACAATGCAAATTAGGGAGATGTAAAGAGGGGACAAGGAGGTTCATAGGGCAATCAGTCTACAAAATAAAGGAAGCAAACTCCCATTGTATTTGCCATCTAGAAATTTATTTTAAATTTCTGCAATAATGTTGCAAACCAGGCAGCTGATACTGCAAAAAGATTCTTTAAACAGTCTCCTAATAAAATAAAATAAATATGAATATTGTATTTTTAATTTTTTTAATAGAAATTCAAGGCAAACTAAGACTTCACAGTTCCCTATAAGGCCACTACTCACACATCCACAGCTTGCTTTCATATTTCAGCAAACACTGCAAGTTAATGTTTCAAAGGCAGTTTGAAGGGAACTAATGTGTTCTGTTCTCCCCCTTCAGATTACTTCAGGTCACATCTTACACAGTATATAACATATACCTAAAAGATATTCATTATCAAATTGTAAATGTAAAAGTTTTCTTTCACTCAGCCCCTATTGCAGAAGTAAAGCTTTTTGAGACTCACTAATGATTTCACTACTCATAAAAATTACATTCAAATTATCTGTTGCAATGAGTATTTCCTTTGCCTGATAGAACTTCTCTTTTCTTCCAGAATTTCACCACACCTTCTGAGTAAATAACTGAGTATACAAAATGTGCATATAACTCAGCATATGGTATCAATACAGTTTGAACTGTGAAAAGTCAAATAGAACATTTGAGCTTAGGCTTTCAGTAACCAGCTTACGTGCAAATGAGCCATCAAACAGATTAGTGGACTCAAATATTCACACAAATGGAGATTAATGTAAAATAATCACCACAAATTCACTATCACAGGTTACAGTTGCACCCAATAAACCATTTGAAAACACCACTTCACATAAATTTCATAGCAAAGACAAAAATTATTTTAGACAAATTACTTTATATTTACCACAAAAAAAATTTATTATAGAATTGAATTGCTTAAGCCTGTAAAAATCTAACAGTATTAGCTTAATTTCAATTTTTGCCCATTTAGTCTACAGGCAGAAGCAAGTCTTCAATCAGCAAACATTTCTGCCACCATCTTCAGATTCTGCCAGTTTGACAGCCTTCAGAAAAGTTTTGATTTATAAGTGCCTTTTCTGGGGTTTTCTTTGTTTGTATCTTGATTTTTTAATTACGAAAATTATGGAACTATTATATCTATTAAAAATCAACTTTACTATTTTAAAATGTCATTATCTAGTATAATGTGCAGGAAATTTTGCAGTGGAAAAATACAAAGTAAATGCAGAGAATTCTGCAGACACATCAGCTGCATACACAAGTAAATAAATTAGCTATGCAGTATAAGATGTTCATGAAAAGAGACCTTTTATATTAAAAAATCCAAAAGCTTACAAAATAATGCTCCAATTCTGTTAGTGAACAAACATTTAATATGACATTGTACACATCACTATGGCAGTTTACTGTTAATTGCTTATGATATCCTAGTACATGAAAATAGAAAACAAGTTATGGGAATCCAGGGAGTTGCCCTAACAAAGACAATAGGCCTTTCTCTTAAAAGGCTTTGTGCCACTTCAGACAAGGCCATTTACAGGGGCAACAGATTGGACATTCAATTGCTGGGGATGAGATTTGCATAGGCAGCTGTCACTTCTCAGTGGGAAATAAATAAATACGACTCTTGCACCAAATAAATAGGACTCTTGCACCCAAAAACTCAATGCGCTCCAAACCCCTAGCTGCCTTTCAAAGAGCTAGAACAGGTGCTTTCTTTTTGATATTGCAGACTTCTGTTATTTAGTAAATTAAACATTAAATACTTACACCTGTTTAAGAAGTTATCAATGTTCTTGTTTTTTCTTAAGGCAGGAAAATCCAAGTCATATACCAAAGCATCTAATCCATCCTGAAAAAAACCAAACAAAACAACAAGCAAAATTAAGTATTTGAAAAAAAATAATTACACATGCTGCTAACTAAAGAGCCAAGTTAAAGAAACAGTTGTCCCTATCAATCTTCCATGCAAATGAAATCATTCACATTTATTTAATGACTGTTAGCAGTTATGAGAAACAGCTGTTACTCCTTCACTTCCACAGGACTCATCAAAATTTAATTCCATATGCTTCTATGTATTATTACCTTAATTAGCTCCACACTTACATGAAAATAATTACTTTTTCCAAATGCAAAAAGAACCAATAGCAGTTCTAATGAAGTTCAGTAATATTAAAAAGTCACAATGCATCGCACAGTAGGCACTTGAACATGAAACGGCAATTGGCAAATAGGACAAAGATGGCAATTTAATTTGCAGAATCAAGCCCCTGCATTTTATCCATTGAAGTCAGTGTGAATTCTCATGAACAAGATGTTGGCTTCATACACTCCTACTTAAATCTAGAAACAAACAGCCACAAGCCCATCTGGCACTACTACCACAGCATACATCCCATACATAAACAAAAGCAAACCAAACACCATCAGAAAACCCAATAGAAAAATACAATGAAGAAGGGGATAGTTTTAAGGTCTCATTAAGTGCTGTGAACTTTGTGACTTACAGTTTAAGTCTAAGTTTGTTACTAGGTATAAATGACTCCTCAGTGGGTAGCATCTTCTTGGAGAAATACTAAGCCCAGTTTTTTGGCTGAAAACCACAGATATGGCTTCAACTGAAAAATAATCAAGTATTCTAGGAATTAGGTAACAAAGAATGAAAGTGCATTAGGGAGTCCTCTCTCTCTCAGGTAAGCGTAAGTGACAACTGCAAAAACAGAGACAAAGATCTTCAAATACAAATTGATGGATGCTAGCAAAGCATGCCAGAGATGTACTGCTATTTACTTGTCCATTCATAGCTAGGTGTTTATGTTATGTATTTTTAACCTGCTTGAAGTGAGATATTCGACCAGACATATCTCTGATCTGATCAGTTCAGATCTGACTAGACCTAATTTGATTGCTTTCAGCTTTTAAAAGGATTTTTCTATCCTTTTTTCAGGATTGAAAACTGATCCATCAGTCTTTGTTAAGTATATCAAGTTAACTATGCCTGAACAAAAGCTAGAGTATAAGGTTTTTGAAAGCTTATTTTCCAGGAATATATAGTTGAGAACACATTTGATTTAAACTGAAATATTAGTCTTTGATCTTTCACTTCAAATTCAAACCTATTTTTCACCTCAGTCTTTACGACTGACTTTTAACTATAAAAAATCCCAAGTGCTATCAAAATCAAAATTATTTCTTGGCTTGCAGTCCTCACTTTTAAAATATGTGAGACAGAATATATTTCCTTCAGATATAATAAGAAAAAGCAATAAAATCACGCTAGAATTTGAAAATGGGTACCTGCAAGGATAATCAGAATTACTTTAAAGGCTGGATATTATTAAAAATGTCAATTTCATAAAAACATTCCTTTTTTAAGTTACCTCTGTCTACAGTGGCTCATTTTGAACTAAGAAATGCTAAATGAAAGCAACACAAATCAAGAAAAGCATCACAGTATTTCACTTCTCTAAAATAAAGTCAGGTTTTGCATCTTGTGCATTAAAGGATCATCTTTTTGGACTGACACTGATGATGAAAAAAGAAAGCAAATAGCAAGGGAACAACATTAAAGCCGTCAGTAGTAGAAATAATAGAGTACGAGCCCAACAACAATTTGGACTCAAGACAGATGCAGAAATAAAGCTATGCAGGCTGGGTAACTGTAACTCGGTGAGAAATACTTTGCAAAGTACTACAAGACACCTTTTCCAAAGACAAATGGTAAATATCCAGGAAATCCAGGAAAAAAAATTAAATTCTTTGCTTCTGTTGAATAAATTTAATGGAGAACCATGTGATAACTGCTTGCACAGCAGTAAAAAGCTCACCAGCAGCTTCCATGCATTTATCTCCATGCTGTCTGAAGCAGTAGGAAAACACCAGCTAGGAGGCTGCTGGGTCCCATCCAGTGATTTTTAAAAGCAAATTAGAGATGGCAATGAACTGTAAAGCTGGGGTTCAATCTGCTGCGAAGCCTTCCAATCTGTAGAGTCAATTGATTTATCCAGGTTCACAGCTAACACAAAACTGACCCACGCCAAGCAGAAGCACAAAATTCTCAAATCCTGGTTGGCTCTGGGGTTGTGCAATTATCTGTTTCAATTCAAGGCTTGCTTCAAAAGCCAAAATTCACTCTTTTACTTTGTAGAAAGAGAGGTTTTAAACACTGAATACAAAAATATACAAAAAATGGCAATATGTTTAAATTCATAACATTAATCTTACTTTTGTATCATATTTTTTCTTTCAAAATACTAAAAAATAAGCTCATGCCTGAAGAAGCATAAAGTAGAGAAAACTTCATGGTTTCCTTAGTGTCTCAGGCATGTTAGGTATTTTGTTGTGTTATTTTTAAAAGTTTTAATTTAAAGATGGGAAAAAGTATCCAAATTCTCTTTCAACAAGCAAAAGCAAATTTCAATACTGTTTAATTCACAATTCACCATGTACAATGTTTCCCTTTCTGTTCTTCACCTTCCAGTTCTTAGATATGAACTTTATCAATCAAAATACTTAACTAAACAACTCTGAACTACAGATTTAAGCTCTTGATCTTCCATTCACTTCAAATCATATTTCAAGATCATGCAAACACTATCTAAGGAAGCTACATGCCAAGAATTGCTTATTTAAAAGGCTCTTGAAGAATCAGCTCCCCTTCACTACCATATCCAGAGAACAAACTAACCTGGTTCAAAACTTCCATTAAAAAAAGGAAAGGATGGGTAATATTCTATAATTAAGAGACTTACAAATCCTTAACTCTCAAAATAATTATTTTCTTCAACTGAAGTAAGTTTCTGAAGAAAAAAAAAATACCTTGGTATTATTTTAGTGTCAGACTGCAAATGCAAGACTAAGCTTGAAGCAATTTTATAGAAACATAATTAATGGAAGTAAAATAGTTAGGATACCTAGTGTATAACAAAAAATATGGAACAGCCTAGTTCACTTGCATTAGCCAAAGCAGAAGAACTTGCAAACACTACAAGCTGTCCCAGCACAAAGGGAAGCACAGAAGCACAGCATTTTTTATACAGTATCACTAGTGGACAAACAGGGAGGAGTACACAAGCTCAAAGTGAGTGCTGGTTCAAAGTGGAGGGGTCAGAGAGGTGGGAACATACCACGGAGTTGTAGAAATAATGGCTTGCAGAAAAAGGGTTAAGTCCAAATGAGACATGATCATTATTGCCAGTGGCTGCTGAGATAGCTCATCCCTCAGCTTTCTTCATTCTATCTTGGTCAATCTTTCAATACGTCATCTGATTTTTTTCCAACACAGAAAGGAAGAGACATCATCTTTCCATCAAGACCTATAGCAGCCACACTCTTCTGCTCTTAAAGGATGACAAGATGTCATTGTAACAGGCAACCATATCTCCAGTAGTTCCATGCACTGTATTAAAACAAGACAGCCTCAATTTTATGATGGCTTTTTCCTCCACTTGGATGGGTGCCATGTATTTTTAGTATGTATCTTCTTTAAATACAGCACATTCCATACTTCTTGGAAACATATATTGTGGCTTAGAGGTATTTTCAGCTAACACTAAGTTCTCATTACAGAGAAATTTTCCTGTTTAGCTTTCAGGTCTACACAGACATTTTCTGTTTATTACATTATATTACTAAAATAAAATTAGATTACTAAAATAAGTTGGTTTATACCTCCACTTACATGGTAAACAGTATTTCAGAGGTGATTAAAAAAAGAACAGGGAGAAAACTGCATTTCCAATGTTTGTCAGTCAGTTTCATGGTCTGATACAGCCTTTTCTATATCACATTCATTAAATGAAATCATCAATAGTTTCATTATCTGTTTAAAAGACCTCATTTTATCCTTAAATTTTAAAGAGGGCACACTAGGGAGTCATTACAACATGCAAAGTTCTTCCTTATGAAACCAACAATTCTACATATTCTGTTGGTTGAATTTCATTCATTACTACACCATACTTAAAAGTTTAAAAGGTATAGTTATATGGAATAAAACCAAAGGTCAGTCTAGATGCATAGACTGGCTCTGGAGGTGACAGTAACAATGTCCAGAAAAGAGGATATGAGCAACCACTGCTCAGCTGTATGTGTGAGCCAGAAATGGCACTGTCACAGTCGACTGTCATTTTATCAACTATGACAAGAATTTTCTAGGCAACATTTCCTTTGGTGATTTTTGTCTAAATGTTTTCTCCGTTGCATTTACAGCATGGCACAGATATGAATTCCACCACCTAAAGGCTATACAAAAGTGTACCTCATCTCAAGCTCACTCTTCAGCCAAAAAAGGGACAACAGCTTTACACACTTGCAGCATTTCATCACTGGCCAACTCTCTTACAATTATCCTTGTATGAAAGTTATTTCAATTCCCACCATCAGCACCCTCTGATGATTTGTTATTTCTACCATGTACTTTTTAACTGGGGCACATGTGGAGAAATTGCATGTTGTGTTTAAGTTGTGAGCACACCATAAGTACACAATGCATTACACTAGTCCCTGTTCTGTGCTTCATTATATTTTTAATTCTTCACTGAAATATCTGCTTAGTTTTTACAGTCACTGCGTACTAGATTGATTCTTTCACAAAACTAGGCATTACAAATCAAAGCTAGTTCAACATAACGTAAGTCCATAAAGATAAGAGGTTTTTCCTCCCATGCACTCAATCAACATTCAAAGAAGAATTTTACCTACCACTTTTAATCAGCCAGGCACAAATTATTAATTTCTTCTTTGACTTGCTAGATCTTTAATTTTTACTGCTCTACCATCATAAATTGATCATTATTCACCATTTTATATCTCTTATGACTGTGAAATACCACACACCTGTTAAACTCCATTATCAATCTGTTTTGAATAGACTGATCACCAGCTTTCCATCTATTCATACAAACAGCCAAGCCCAGCAGCCTTTGCCATTACTTTCCCTTCACTTGTTTTAAAAATACAGAATGCTGTAACGTAAAACTTACCATTAACACATACATTAACTACACAATCTATTCATGCTGAATTTCTCAGGTACTTATGCTAACTTCTTTTCATTAGATTAACCTAAAATGGACTAGTTTTCTTCCGTTTGTCTTAAGCAATCTCACATTAACTGGATTTTTCCCAAATTTTGATCTATACCTACTTCCAAAGTTTTAATGCATCAAACTGCCAGTACTACTATGCCTACACTAGAGTTCTTCACTCTGCAACTACATTCCCTAATTTCAAAACTCACTATAATTATGTAATGCTGGTTTCATTCAGATGTTTGAATTGATATTAATTTTATAGGGATATTTGAAAATATACACTATCAACCAATTCCAATTTAGCAAAACACATCTCATGTTTCTTAAGTGATATGAAGTAGAAAATGTAATAAATTATCGACACAATCAGGGTACAATTATAGCATTTTTATATTTTGAAATTTTATTTATACACATTTCATTATGACACAGTATCATCTAGTACAAATAAAAATACATGAAATTCAGTTGAAACTTTGTTACTGAGACAATTATTTTACTATTTATTTAGCATTCAAAGCACTAAAAAAATACTTAATGAGTACTACCAGCATACAAAATTTGCATTCCTTGGACAGAATGGCAGTTATCCAAGTTTTTCAAGAGACAAAAGTAAGTCTTAAAATCTACAATGCTTAACAATTTGTATTTTGGTTCCCTGTACTGTAGCCATTTTCCTATCCCTATAGCACTATGATCTTCCCCCCCTCACTATCAAATCAACAAATCTGACTCACCTTATTTTGCATGTTCATCATAATTCGCAATAATGTCCTGTCATAGGTAATTCTCTGGTCAACTATGCCAACAGTGCTACATTTACCTATCTCTAATCAAGTACACAAAAGATCCCATTAAGTTTTAAGTTACTCACACTCATTAATTTTGCTGTCCAAGTAAGAGAAAACTGCAATTTAACACTTCATCTTTAAAGTGGACAAGAAAATGTAGACAGAATTAAGGCACTTCACTTAAGAATTTTCATTAAATTGTTAGAGCAGGCAAAGTAAACAAACTGCCATGTGAGCCTGGTAAAAGGCCCTTGATTCATCACCAGCACGACAGAACTCTACAGAGCTCCTTCCTCCCTAGTATCCTGCAATACTCCTAGGAGTTCTTGGAAATTTGCTTAAACAGATAGCCTTTGAAACTGAAATAGGGGGGGGTATGTGTTAACTCAATAAAGAGTTTGACTCAGTGAAGATTTAACAACTGAATAAGGAGATCTTGAAACTTCAAGGCAACATTATTGAAAGCAGTATGGACTATTGCTTTAATTTTGACCATTTTAAAGGGTTATTCCAAGTGTAGTTGCAAACTTCACCCACATTCTGTGTGCTTCCATGTATAAGTACATGTATTTCTGTTCAAACAGTAGCTGTTCAACGCTTGCACTGACAAATTCCTGGAATATACATTTCCTACATGACTCACCAGAGTCATTATAAATATATACAGATATCTCAAGTTATACTGATATACACAAACACAAAGATGAAAATACCCACTGAAACTAACATCAGAGCCAAAAGGCCTCTCAATACTCTTATATCCATATTAGCACTTTAGGAAACCTCAGGTACAAGTCTACAAGACAGATACACATATAAGTAGTGACTTTTTTTCACATGCACTTCTGGGTGTTGCTGTTTTGTCACTTCAGCAATGGATCTTACCACCTGAAGCATCTCCTAAAATAAACTAAAACAAAATGTAGTGCAAATCTGTGAAATCAACCTCTATACAGTAAGCATGCAGGAGTACTGCCAGCACCCACTACACGCCTCAGTCTTTTTCTAAAACAGAGGCTAAGTCATAGATCCTTCACACCAGAGCCCCTCTCTGTCCACTGACTAGATGGAGAAATCTTGAATCACTAGATCTGTTTTGAATGACATCTATTTGTGAGACTATTTTATGCCTAAAATTATGAAAAACTGACATTGTTTGAAGATGTGTTCCAGAAAATGTATTTCAGTGGGTGTTTCTCTCCACTCCAAATCCTAACACTATATTACAACATTAATTTTACTACAATAGCATAATTTCTTGTGGTCAATAGTCTTTACATCCAAAATTCAATTTATTACATTACTGCTTTATTATTTCAATTTGTCATCAGAATTAATTCCACTCAGTACTGCATTGTTAGGAACAACTATCAGCTGACAGAGCAGTGTCCTCAAGGATGATGAAGAACACAGACCAACATAGCACCAAGAATGTATTCAGTAAAATCTAGGCAGAAAACAGATACCATATAATTTGAAAATAGTTCAGGAAGATGTGAAATGGGAGTAAAACCTGACTGCCATTAAGTCAAATTATACTGATTCATTTCACAGCAAGTGAGACCGCTGGATCCTTGAGGCATCATTTCCTTAAAAAAAGGTTCCCTTGCATTGGTTAATATGCTCTGTGGACAAGTTTTACAAACTTCAAAGCTTCTATAACAAATGTGGCACATTCTACCATGAGAAGAATACTTTACATAAAAAGACTAACACAGTTGTAGAATTAACTGAAAGACTACAGAGATTTTTTTATATTTTAATGTGTAGAAAATAAGAAAAGAGATAGCCTACTTTAGGTTTAAATGATTTATCAGACCACGTCTGAACTAACACTAGAATTAAATAAAGCATAAGTACAGCTTTTTAAAACAGCCCTTTTCAAGAAAGCTGTACTAAATGTGATTAACACAAGTACACCTAAAACATATATATTTAAATAGCGTTAGAAGAAGTAGGAGTCCTGGTCAGGAGCACTGACTGATGTTTATCACCATGGAAGCAGCATTCCACAGCTACTGCAGCACTTGGCATCAGGAAATGCTGCACAGGTCTAGAGTTCCCAGCTACTGTAACAACTGCAACTGGAGATGAGCAGACAACCCGACACACTATCCACAGAAATACCTTGTGGTGGAAAAAAGTGACTTTACATGCTTTCCACTTCACAAAGTTATGGTGCTAACCAAAAATACAAGGCAAGCCCTATTCCCTCAACTAAGATAAAAGATTACTACTTTTTTTTTTTTTTTAAGCCAAACATCACTTGTAAATTATATCAGCAAATGCTCTTTGAGGTCCCCACAGCTTTCTTGGTTATCCTGTGAGGGCAGATTCCTCCACAGGCAGCAGAGAGATCTGCTGTTCTGATTTGGGAGTCCCAACCTTTTCATTTGAAACACAAACACTCAAAACTACCAATTTAGTTCAATGGGAGTCAACACTCTAAGAAACGCTCATTAGAAAGCAAAAGTAACATGGATAAAAATTAACACTATGGATGCAAATACTGGTACATAACTTCCCTTCGACAAAATGTATAAAGACAGATCAGAGATAGGAAAGAATGAAGACAAACTGGTCCAGTCCCAGCTCAAAAGTCTAAGGCTTCTTTTGCAGCAACCTGCAAGAAGTCAAGCAAAGACTTCAACAAAAGAAACTAAACTGCACAACTCCATTAAGAAATAGTGGTATTTACCAAAGGAAACAGAACCCCCTTCACATGTGTTGCCTAGGAAATTGCTGTCTGCCACCCATATTTTTTTCCAGGCAGGTATCCATGAAACTTGACTTCAGAAAGTAAGCCTTAGTCACTTGGACAAGATGTGAATTAGCGAGACACCAACATGTTCATAGGAGTTATTGCAAACAACATAAATAAAATTGCTTTAGCTCTTGGAAAAGCTGTCAAATACGTAAAGCAACTTTAGATCTCTTAGCTTTACATGACACTAAAACTAGCATGAGTTCTCCCATCAATAGCTTAAATTGCTGCTTCTAGCTCTCCCACCATGCTTCTGCCTGAAAAGTGATACCTCTGCTATCAAAAACAAACAAAAAATATTACCATCAAAGAATGAAATATAATAAGTCACTGGAAAGGATACTAATTTTTCTGTAAAGCAACAATACCTTAGCAGCCATACTGAACCTGCTGTCACCTGACCTGGATTATGTTTGCTGCAAACATAACTAAATGCTAACTACAGACATAAACAATAAACTATACAACAATAAAAAGGGAAGTTTTCTCTTTAGCTTTGACAACTTGGTATTGGAGATTATATTAGCTCAATAATTATGCTTTACAAAAAGACTCTAAAAAGGTGCATCAAGGAAAAAAAAAGCCCTCTGGTAGTAATAAAACCCACCCCACAGAAAAATAATCCGTGGACTGGAAACAGACTCTGAGAACAAAAGTACTTAATTTTTTTAAACAGAGCACAGACAATTAATTAAATAACTTTTCAAAAAAGAGTGAGAACATCGTAATTTTTCTAGCAGTCTGGAAACACACTTACAAAATCTCCCCTTCCCCACCACTAGAAGGGAAATCCTTCCTTAAAACTCTGCAAGTCAAAACACTTCTACCATTAGAGGCAAATAGCCATGAGAGAAGTCCAAAAATGAAGATTATGAAAGAATTATACTAAAAAAACTCTGTAGAAACTGAAATAGTGATTTGTAAAGCAATATGCCTTTCCTTAGTGTCACATGCTAACCAATCTGCAAAACAAAAAATATGGGAAGTTGAGCACAACTGAAGGAAGGAATCAACTCTGAGAAGCTTCTTTGATTGCGCAATCTCCCGTCAGAGCTCCGCTACATTTCTGCAATAAACATTCCAGCACAAGCAATCACACGTCCAGCAGATATTTGAAATATGCTACTAAAAAAGAACTTAACATTATTTAAGAATTTGTGCATTGTTAGGCAGTTTTGTATCGTAAACCCTAGTGAAGCCCATAGACTTTTTCGTGCATTGATTAAAAGAAAAATTTCACTTTCAATAAAAAAGATGTCTGTAAGCATAAACCCAATGTTTTTTATATTTGTTCTTTTTTCCATGATGAATACACCCACAAAAATGACTTTCAAGTGATGTTATTTTTAAAAAAGGTTATAAAAATTCCATGAGAATTATTTTAGATATAGACAAGTTATTTTTATTTCCAACCACTTAGATTCATCAGACTTAATAGGATTTTGTAACTAACAGGAACAAAACAGGAAGTTTTCCACATTTTTGGGAAATTTTCACTGTTAATGTAGAACAAAAACAGTTCTGCTAGCAGATTGTTTCCAGAGTCCAGAACCCAATGCATTAAATTTATAAATTTAAAACAACATGCTTTACCCATTACATTCAAGCAATTTTTTTTAAAAAGTGTGAAGAGACAAGCTCTCTGTCAAAACCACCTGAAGAAAAAAATGGTAGCATATACAGACAATGCCACTAGTAACACCATTTTAATTAATACTGGCTGTTTAAGTATATATTCAAGTCACTATTAGTGACTACTTTCAGGTCGAAAAATACCCCCTCAACAGATGCTTTCAGAGAAGTTGTGGATGTCCCATCCCAAAAAGTCCTCAAGCCAAGCTGGACAGGGCTTTGAGCAACTTGGTCTAGTGGATAGTGGCTGTCCATAGCAAGGTAGTTGGAACTAGATGATCTTCAAGGTCGCTTCCAACCCAAAACATTCTACAGTTCTCCAATTCAAACCAAATCTCTAAGTACTCCTTTTACCCTTTCTGACACCATAGTATAGAATCATGACTAAAATCCTAAATGCTTTGGACTGCATGTGAAAAAAGAAAGGCATAAGTATAAAACCAAAAATTTACATGAAAACATGGTTCCACATTCCAGTACTGAAATGACAGAACAGAACTAAAGCTGTCCATGAAAACTTAAGGGTGGCTTTCTACAAACTGTGAGTCTGTCTCATTATAATCAGTAAGGATTTTACCATATGTAATATTGCAACAATATAAGCCAGTTTATCTGGGATTTTCAAGTACAGTATTTCAAGTCTAGAGGAAGAGAGGAAATGTTAGAAATCCATTAGAGGATCCAACATTTTTCATTTCAAGGAAGTCCAAAGATGTTGTGGTTTATCACACTTATAAGATTGTTAGGGACATACAACTAAGTTTATCTTAGCTCCTTTTCAGGCTCTGAGATTAAAGTTTGAGGAAAACTAAAGCCACTGACTCCATACACCAAGAAAGAAGTTTTTTCCCAACATTTCCATTGCTCAAGCATGACACATGCATTCCTAATACACTTGGTAAAGCATGAGACACAGAGAGCAGAACAGTGGTATTCAACTTCTACAACATTGGGTATTTTCACCAAGCACATAGACTGTGATCATAAGGATGAAAAATACTAAAATACTAACAAAGAACTGTAAAAGCAACTCTTCTACCAACTTGTCCAGCTACATCAAAAGAGTAAGCCAACTCCTCCCCAACACCATTCTTCCTCCATAGCACTCCAGAACCTGAGAAAAGAAGCCCCCCCCCTTCCCCCCCCCAAACAGGATACAGTAGACTCCAAAGGCATGATTTTCTTTTGGATTTAGAACACGGGAGAAAACAAATCTTAACCCAAGAGGAAAGAGAGCCAGGGCTGTCTGGACCATTGCCACAACCATGGAATCTTGTCAAAGACTCTCTTGCCTGTCCTTACAAGGGAGCAGGACTGAGCCTGGGCTGATTAACTTAATCTCTACAGGAGATGAGGGCAGGCAATATTTTTGTCACACCATAAAAGCCTGCCACGAGACAAATCAGAGTGCATTAACATGATATTTTCTGTTCCTCTATCCCACAGACCATTTTGAGTGGCTGTCATTTACTTTCTCATCAAGCAGAGAGCAAAACTGATAAAAATGCATTTTTTACAAAATAAACCAAAAGGAATTGAAAGGCTACTTGTTATTTCCATCCAAATTCTATATGATTTTTACCCCAGGATTTGCTTTATGAGAACATTTTTCCAGTATCTAATTTTTAAAAGAAGTCATTAAAAAAGCACTGCTTTCTTGGAAATCTACATGAACTAAGAGATTAGGGATACATTGTATGTGTGTATAAAAATATTAAAAAAACAAGTAATTCACAAGCCATGTCAAATGAGGTCAGGCAGTATCTGCCACTTCCCATTTATGTAAATTCTCTGTTTGTAAAACACTGAGAAAAGCAGGTTTCCAATTTCTAAATACTATAATCAATTTCTAAATACTATAATGTGATATTCTGGAATGTAATTAAGAGCAGCAATGTCAGCTCAAGATTTTAGAGTCACACTTTTGTCAGACGTCCTGCACTTCACTTCCCAGAAGTCTGCTGGACCACAGAGCCAATTTCTGAAGAACTACATATAACATGGATGGAAACAGTAATTTTGGAAACAGATGCTTGTTACCAATCATGGTCATTTTATAAATTAATATATCTAGCCTCAGAGACTTCAAAAGGAAATGAAGACGGCACTTATATCTTTTCTGATATTGAAATAAAATGCACTGGCATTAAGGTAAACTATCATTACATTTAATTAAACTCTGAACTACAGATAAACAATTTGACTTAGAAAAGCTAAAACGCAACCATCTGACCTTACAAAAGGTCTAACATGCATCCATTCTCTAGACACAGATTTACATCCAACACAAAAAAGCATTTCAAATAATAATTTTTTTTAAAAGTGACCTACCACTTTCATTCAGATTCACATTTTACAAACTGTTTGCTTAGCCAGAGAAATAAGAAGTACCAAATACTTCAACAGAGTAACAACAAACTTCTTTGCACTTGAAAAATTACAAATAGTTCATGATGCAAAGCACTATATGCAGTCTTCAGAGAAGGCAAGCAATGCAGCATTTCATCTAATACTGCCATGTAAAGCACATTTAAAATCCCCCTTACTTGCCTCAGTCAAGATTACACATTGTGTAATTTGCAGCAAACAGAAAAGAACTGAATTTCCTCTTTTCTGAATTGCTGTAGATCAACTCTAAAATCATGTCACATTCACATGTTTAGTGCTCTCCTTCTTTCCTTCCAATACAGAATTAAGGGACAAATATGAAAATTGCTTGTTTCTCATAATTTTGTCCCTTTACTTACTGAACTACGACATGACAAATTTCCAATTTTTTTAACCATACCTCATTGAAAAACCTCTTAATCTGCTTATTCTCTGAAGATAAAATGACAGTCCAATTCAATAGATTCAGTTAAAAGCCAACTTTTATAAATGAGAACACTGAGATAATACTTCTTAGACATAATACCTATTTTTGTACATGTTGCTGTAAAAAATTAAGAAAACAGCAGAAAACCACTCTATGAATAGACAAGCAATTCCTTCTGAAAGCCAATATAAAAAAAGTCCATGGCTGTCTGGAAGACAAGAGCAAGAAAATTCAGAAAAAAAGCTGAGTGGAATAGTCCTAAATTCTCACATACTATTTCTACATAGAAGTTAATCTTAACAGCAGAAAATCATCTGAATGTCCTACAGCCTGACTTGCTCTCTTTCCAAACCCTGTTCAATGTCATGAGCATACCAAGAATATATTTTGACTTTTCATTACCACATTTTTAAAAATTTTTAATTACTAGCAGTATGATCTTAAAAATTACAAAACCAAAATTAGGATAATATAGTTTACATTCCTTATCAATCCTCAAAATAAATATGCTATTTTCTGTAAAAAGGGAGAAGCATACCTTTGAGTGTCCTAGAAGGCCAATGTGCTTAGATCTTCTGCTCTGTCAAGAGTCAACTACCAACACACTAAATTACTCTGAGCTAGCAGAAACATAACAGGAACCTGATGGTAAAGGGACAACTAAAAGACACCCTGTTTTAATTTCTTTTCCTTGCAACACCACAGTGACAGTGACAGAATTTGTCTATTTGGCATCACAGATGTTGGAGCACCTCATTTCTTTAAAAGTGCATACGGAATGCCAATGGCCTGACATAACTGCCACCAGGAAAAGACCATTCCAAAGAGCTGGAATTTGATTTGCTCTTTCCACTGAGTTCTTCCAATGCCTTCTTATTTCATCTAATACACCTTCATTAGCGGATCACGGTATGGATCATGGTAGCTGCCTGCCCCATAACCCAAAACATAAGGGGGAGATAAATTCTAAAAGGTCTGTGGCTAAATACCACAGCTCCTGAAAGTAGCACAAAGGCAGTAGCTGTATTAGACACTGGCCCGCAAAACAGAGACAAGAGGCTGCTGTAGAAAGATTGTGGCCTCACTCTTGATGGACTGGCCTGAGGATTGCTGCTACAGAACCTTCTAATACCAGTCTTATTGTACAGTGGAATTCTAAAACGAATCCCTGGCACTTCTAAGTTTTATTACATGAAAATAATCTGCTGAGAAATAAAATACACTTAAAATTAGAGCATAGTTCAGACAATTCTTTTTTTCTTCATAATTCTTAGGGCTCCGTAAGAAATACAGATTCAACCAACTACTTCAATTATTTTTTGAAAGTGTACCTGCAGCCCTGATTTTATGCCCAAAAATACTATGTATCTTCATCTAGTAAAAGTTAAATATTGCTTGGCTATATCTGACTGTATATGGCAAAAACCTTTCATATCCAAATTGCCTGTATTACTTCCATACTCACGAAGAATCACATCCTCTTTGCTGAAAACTTCATTCCATGCTAATTCTTAATTTGGAGACATATACTAATTTCACCTGAAACATCGAAAGACAAAACTGAAGCAATTTCTCACCTGAAACCATCGTAAGACAAAACTCCTACTAGCTCCTGATCATTTTGCAAGTTTCTCTTACCTTAACAGAGGTATCTTTCCAATCCAAATGGATAATTTGAACCTGCTGGCTTAAATTCTCAGAATATGCTTTCCCTCCTTCCAGATACAGTTCATCTTAACTTCTAGAGTATCAAATGTCATAGAGACAAAAATTAACTCTGTGGGAGCCGCTTTTCCTGATGCTTTCTTTTTTAAATTCAGATACTGTTGCTATTTAGAGTTACCATTTAGAGTGAAAAATATTTAAGAAAATAACAGCAGTTTATATTTTTTTCCACTTAGAAACTAGATTTGTTATGCATGCATTCTGTGGTTGAGTTTCTTCCATATCTTCAGGCCACTACCTTTAAAGGTTTTTCTCTTTAAGTCTCTTTCACTCTCATGAGACCAAATCTGCCGTTAAAAGAGAAATTAACATTGCAGTGCTCAGCACAGATATCACATCCTGTACAGTGTCACAGGTCAGAAAATGGGACCTCGATAGCTGAGGAAACAATTTGTACATATAGCACATACCATTACTTTCTGCTTAACTAGCACTGCTGCAATCATGTTGTTGCACTGATTTAAGAGCTTCACTGAGGCTCTGAAACAAAGCTAGGAAAAGGCAAAGGGAAAACCAACCAGTGAAACACTGTAGAGATGTTTTCTCCAAAGAACAGCCTAGATTTGGTGGTAACTCAAAAGTTCACCTTGTCCAACTGTTGAAGCAAAAGGGAGCCTTGATGAGATTGCCCAGCACCCTGCTGTCTTGAAAACCACCACCAAAGGGGAGTCTACCGCATCTCTAAGGACATTGTTCCAATGACTGACTATTGTCACAGGAAAAAAATTTCTTTGTATATAAACCTCTCCCAATGCAACATGTACACTTTGGCCCTTGTTTTCTCCTCCTGAAAAGACAGCTTTCATCTTCTTTGTAGCTATCCTTTTAGTACTGGAACACTGTGATGAGGTCCCCCAAGTCTCCTCCAGGGAAGCACCTTCACTTTTCCCTCACAAACCAAGTGTTCCAGCCCTTTGATCACCTTTGTGACCCCCCTTTAGAGCCCTCCTTGAATTGCAGGAACAAGAACTGGATGCCTCCCTACAGATGTGGCCTTTCCAGCACTCAGTGGAATGATCATACCTCCAACTCTGCTACTGACCCCACTGTAGATACAGCTCAGGACCCAATTTGCCTATGCTGCTGCAGCCATGCTCTGCTGACTCATGCCCACCTTGTTGTCCAATGGTCAGGAAGGCTGCTCCCAACCTCACAGATCCCAGCCTGGCCCAGGCTCTTTGGTTGTGTCATCCCAGAAGTAAGACTCTGCCCCTGACTTTGTTAAACTTCATACTGTTCTTGCTTGCCTACTCTTCCAGCCTGTCCAGATCCCTCTGTAAAATGTCTCTTCCTTCTAAAAGGTCTCCTCACTACTCAGTTCAGTGCCATCAGCTAATTAACTGAGGGTACTTTCAATGCCACCATCCAGGTCATGCAGGAAGACACTGGACAGCATTAGGCCCAGCATCCACCCCAGAAGACCCCACTTGTGACAGGCTGCAAGCGTGAGTAAAACCCACTGACTGCCACAAGTTCTGATATATTTTTAAAATAGTATATATTTGATGTCTCACCAAAATCCATTCAACTCAATATTAGCAATCTTTAGGTAGATTATTCCTTGTGCAATTTTGGTGCCACCATTCAGTATACCGAAATATTTTCATCACAGTTTACTTCTAACAAAATCTAGAGTAGAAAATTATAACTGCACAGTATTGAAAACAAAAACTCCTATCAATTTTTTCTGAAACTTAGAGTACTTCAACTGAATTTGCAATTTTTTTTTTTAATTTGCAGGTTTTTCTTAAAAGGAAAATTAATGTCGTGATTTTATATTTTTCATCACATATATTGTGTATACATATATATAAAAGTCTGTGAAGGTAGCAAAAATTTCTTTTTATCCAATTTATTTATTTAATTATGATCTTGAGTGATTAATGAAGCTTTTCACAGAAAGGCTTTCCTGGAAATCTGTTAAGCACACCTTCAGATTTAAAAAGCAAGCAATAGTTGTATATGAATTCATTAAGGTACAAAACCACTACCTACTCAGTATGTAGGGCTAACAAGAAGGATAATTATTTCAGAGAACTAATAAACTTTTTTTATTACAACTCTCAAACTGCTTGAGTCAATGGAGCATTTTAGTGATCTCCCCCTTTTCCTCCAGTAATTACACCACTGGAAACTATGGCAAACACGAAGAGTCTCCCATTATATTATTGAGCATTATCAGCTGAGCACTGGACACTGCAGTTTAAGTGCAACTTAAAATGCATATATCTTCATTTTTACAGCTTCATATACATGCACAACACAGTTCAAATGGCCAGTACTGACATTTTTTCATTGAAAGCATCAAATTTCATTTGATGAGTACAAACTCCTCATTGTATACAATCTTCCCCCTAAAAATACAGTAATTCTCTACCACACATTCAACGCAAAGAGAGTGATGAACATTATAAACATGCTACTAAAAAAGCTAATGTATTGTAAAAATTTACTTATATTGAAGCACAGTAATTTCTAGGTTCATGTACTAATATGCATTAGCATGCAGAGAAACTAATTTTCTTTACCCAAAACCAGTATTTTGCAGTCATAAGCCTGTATCCATGTAAATCAGTTTTCCCTACGTGTCTGTGGGAACCTCTGGAACTTAAGAAAAATACAGCTTTAACTCAAAAGGATAGCCCTCTCAATGTTTTTTTAATGATTTGGGAAGCTAGAGAGGTTCCAGCTAACTGGAAGCTGGTAAACATTGTCCCAGTTTAGGAAGAGCAAGAAGGATGACCCTGGAAACTACAGGTCTGTCAATGTCACTTCAATGACTATTACAGAAAAGCTTATTTGGGGAGGTATTAAAAACACCTGAAGGACAATGCAGTCATGAGTCACAATCAGTATGGGCTCCTGAGGGGAAAGTCCTGCTCAACAAACATAATTCCCTCTTACTACAAGGTAACCCACCTAGGTATCAAGGGAAGCCAGCTGATCTAATCTTTTGGGATTTCAGTAAAGCTTTCAGTACTGTCTCACAGAGTCCTACCAGATTCCATGTCCAGCATTCAGCTGGATAAACACAGCACGGGATGGGCGAGCAACTGGCTCACGGGTCAGGCACAAAGAGCATAGCAAATGGGGTGACATCAGACTGCCGACCTGCCACTAGCAGGGGCCTGCAGGGCTCTATTGCTCCACAGGGCTTTGTGCTCATCAACACCTTCACAAATTACTTGGATGCAGGACTGGAAGGAATATTAAGTAATTTTTCCAGTGATACTAAATTGGGATGACCTGTTGACTCCCTTGAAGGCAGGGAGGCCCTGCAGAGACACATCAACAAATTTGAGGGCTGGGCAACCACAAACCATAAACAAAAGAGAAGCGCTGGATTCTGCACCTGGGATGGGCAGCCCTGGATGTACACACAGACCAGAACAAGATGCTGAAAAGGAGCACCAGGGGAAGGGACCTGGGGGTCCTGGTCAATGGCAAGTTGAATCTGAGTCAGCAGTGCCTTGGCAGCCAGGAGGGCCAAGTGTGTTTTGGGGGCATCAGGCACAGCATCACCAGCCTGGCAAGAGAGGGGATTGTCCTGCTCTGCTCTGCTCTGGGGCAGCCTCACCTCGAGTGCTGGGGGCAGTTCTGGGTGCCACAAAATTAGAAAGACAAAAAGCTATTAGAGAGTTTCCAAAGGAGAGCCACAGAGATGATTCAGGACTTTACAAGAAGTGGCTGAGATCACTCGGCTTGCTCAACCTGGAGGAGACAGGGGAGACCTCGCTGCAGCCTTTAACATCCTCATGAGAGGAAGTGCAGGGGCATACACTGATTTCTCTCTGTGATTAGTGACAGAACCCAAGAGAATGGCACGAAGCTGTGTCAGGAGAAGTTTAAGTTAGATATTAGGAAAAGGTTCTTCACTCAGAGGGTGGTTAGGCACTGGAACAGGCTCCCCAGGGAACTGGCCACACCACAAACCCTGACAGAGCTCAAGAAGCATTCCGACAACACTCTAAAGCACATGATGTGATCCTTGGGGTTTGTAAAATGCGCAAGGTCAGGATGATCCTTGTGGGTCCAACTCGGTATTTCTGTGATTCTACAAAAATAATTTAAAAATTTGAAAGCAACAGATTATATTTAAAAAGCAGTTTGCAACATCCCAGTGAAGATGCAATGTTAAACAGACTCACACCTGCCTTTTCATTTTAAGTCTTGCTGTGGAGGTTTTTGTTGGCCATTCATGTTTGACACATGTCCTTGTAGCTTGATGTCTGCTTTTCAAATACTTAATGGTACACTACCAGTGAAACTTCCCTACCCCTTAAAAGGAGTACAAAAAGTAACTAGCCTCCATGCCATCAAACCCACAAATTGTGGGGGCTGGGGGAAGTACTTCCTTATTTTAGATGCAGGAAACAGAAATACAAAACAGTCTCAGAAAAAGACTGAAGAAATCAGGAAACCCTTAAATTAGGGCACATTAGGCCAAACAAACAATTCCAACACAAAAATCATCTTTAATTATCATCTTACTAATTTCTCTGCCTGTTTTCCAAACCTCATATTTGTGTAATTATATTTCACACAGACAAGACTTCCTTCTCCACGAAGGGCATTTTTTTGTTCTTGTACCCTACCCCTGCCACACCATAAATGTATTCCGTTGTGTTCTGCAGCTTAAAATATTGAAAACAAAGAAAGATGCATCACAGTATCAAGGATAGTGCATTGATGCTTCTATTTGTTGATATTTTATTTACTAAGGCAAGAGGATAACATGGCATACCAATCTTCATTCCACCTCCTATCTTTTCAAGAGATATTTGACTAGTACTCAAACAAGAGGAAGAATTTAAATTGTACAATTGACTTTTCACAACCTCAACATCAAAAGGATAAAGTTATATAAAATAACTGTCAATAATTAAGTAATTTATGGTAGGCAAATACCCATTGCACAAGTTTAAGAATCAACTTGAGACTATAAATTGACATGGCTGGCATTACTGACAAAATCATTTTTGTTGAGTGCCCCCTTAGTTGCTTCTCCTTTTCATGTCAGAACATGATTATTGGTTCTATTTCTACTGCAGAAGTGAAACAGAATTTATGTGAAGGCTCAAGAACATAAAATCACTATGACACCACCTTTCTGGATTTAAAAATTAGGTGATTCTTGTATTTTGCAGAGATGAGGACATGGTTATCTTGCCCAACTTCATCAGGTGCTCTTATGGCTAACACTGCTTCTACCTTCTTCTGGATGTACAAAGGAAGCTTAACAAATAAACCAGCTCATTTCTGTGAGCTGCACTTCACTATACCTGAAAGACATTTGTTTATCATTATGAAATTCAAGGGAAGCAAGATCTACAGAGAAATATCTAATCTTAAGCATAAGCTTTAGCTCTAAGTTGCAAGACACTTGTAAAAGATTGTGTATTTTTCCATTGTTATGAAAGAGGTTATGTTGATTCCAATTCCTCTGAAAAAAACCAACTTATTTTATAAAAACATCATACTACTTTTTAAAGTAATTCTTCAAAAACTCATGACGCTATTTCTTTTTTTTTTTTTTCCACTTTTGCTAACCCATCAGCTCAGAAGACTTGTTCTTAAATTACATGTAAGGGCCTACAAGTGGAATTATCAATCAGAAGAAAGCTTAGGATTTCAACTTGTTTCAACAATACATCTTTGCTGAACACTGCCATTTACTCCCACAAAATATGAGTAATGCAGCACCACTGTAAGGTAAGTTTTTTGATGTTGAAAAATACAAGAGAGAAAGCAAAAGATGTCCTCCATTGGCAGAGTTAGTCAACCTCCGACAAGATAGCCAGATTTGAATGAAAACCTTCAGCTGCCTATTCTGGTTGAATTTTACACTGAAAAATTAACAAGATAGCCAGATTTGAATGAAAACCTTCAGACAAGATAGCCAGATTTGAATGAAAACCTTCAGCTGCCTATTCTGGTTGAATCTTACACTGAAAAATTAACCTTCTACTTACAGGGCATCAGACACTTTGAAAGAAACTTCCCAACCTGCAAATAAATGGTTTTGATGAACCTTTTCTTTTATTCCTGACCATATCTATGAGTTTGTCAAATTGCAATGAAACAGGGTATATAAAATGAAAAAAAAAATCCCTTTCTCTCTCCTCTAGAACTCATGGTTGTCAGACCCTCCTTTCCCATGAATTTCCAAAGAACTATGACAGAAACTATTCTCTGTATGAAGGTGAAGCTAATCTGACTCCATTCTTTGCCAGGAGGTCAAAGAGGAGACGACCAAAGAAACAAACAATGCAGCCATCTCAACTATTCCCTGATGCCAACCAAAAATCAACTGTACAGAAGGCAGAAAGTCACAGAGGAGCTGCCTACAGTCACTGCAGTCCCAGACCCAAAGCAGCTCCTGCAGCACCAGCATCTAACACCCCAATTTCACCTCTATATGGTATCTGCTCAAATCCCAAATCCAAACTACTAATGATGATAGTGTTATGTATACATTGCATTCAGAAGGACAAAAGCTTTCTTATCAAAGCTGGAAGGCATTTGAGGACAGACGTGAAACAAAAGGAAAACACTTCAAAGAGTCCTCTGACCTTAGACTCATCAAGAACAAGAGCAAGAGAGACTTTTAGTCCTTTCCTTACTCCGATCCAATCTGTCATGCAGAGTCAATTAACAGCTCTGAGCTTTCAAGTTACCTGATACAAGACCTTCTTTGTGTTACAACTTTTTTCTTAAGACAAACAACCCAGAATTCTCCTAAATATGGTTTTCCTACCAAGAGTCTTCACAGCTTGACTCAGAACCACATTGTGACTAGCTCTGATTATTTCTCTGACCACCTGATTTTGCAAGTCAAAACTATCTCCAAACACTTTAAGGTCATGCTACTTCCAGAACCCATATGCACAAAACAGTTTGTGGAGTATGAGAAAGGCTAAAAATAGCCATGGGCATTTTAGTAAAAGACAGAAAACAAAAGCTCATCCAGGAAACCTACTGATTTATTCACTACAGAGAAAGCCTAGCTCATTAATGACACATCCAATTATAAACTCATTAATGACACATCCAATTATAAATTCATATGTATTGGAAAAAAAACCCGAAACAACCAACCAACAAACCTACTGCTCAAACAAAAAGCAACCCAATAAAATACACAATCACATCAACAGTTCAGCTTTCACTTACAGGTCTTCATGGGCAATTTTTTTATTTATGCCACCATCTTTGCTACACAAATGTTGGCAACAGCAGCCCCTCTTTCAAAAGCCATGGTAATTGTTGCCAGTACTAGCAAAGCAAAAACTCCAATTCCTAGTGAGTCTACCACTTGGCTGGCACCACTTTCGGCCTTGAATTTCCACAAATGAGGATATATAGTATGTAACAGCAGGCTTGAGTGATCCCAAGACCACCAAAAATTGTATCATTGTTATGATGGCAATTGTTTGTTTAACTGCCAATGAACTTAGTAGTAATTTAAGTTGAAGGAAGAGGACAGCTACCCACAGAAGATGTATTAGAGAAATAAACAAACTGTCAGTGAAATGGCAGAACCACCTTCCCTCTTTGAAAGGGGAGAATAAATTCTCTGAGCTCAATACTGAGAGGATTCTTCACATGCCTACAATCAAAGCTACTTTCTAAGAAGAAATTAGTATAAAAACACATTTGTATAATCAGATTTCATAACAAAGAAGAGAATTCTATGATTCCATCTCTAACACTGACAGCAGTGCAGAGTATCAAGACAAAGTTGTGAGGCATGGGTATTATCTCTATTTTCTACCAGAGCTTCATGTCCTGCCCATTATTCACACAACTTAGCATCTGCAAAAAGCACAAGCCAAGTACAACCAGTGCACACTCACTCCTCCTGTCCTACCCCCACCTCACTCCTCCCTGAAGAATCTTCCCCATCCACTCCTACTTGGTTAGCTCCTGGCTGGAGAGGTTTCCTCCCCTCTTAACTATTTGACAGAGTCACTTGCACACTTGTAGCCAAATGAGCTCGCAGATCTCATACTCAAGGAAGATGGTGCTCATTGTACTGACACCTTACACTTCACCTTCTCTGAAATCAAAATTTGAAGCTGAAGTTTCTCCTCTGAAGACTCTGCCCAAAAACTCCACAAGCAGTCCCTCCTCTTCTCCAGTCTCTCAGGGACAGGGTCCTGTCACATCAATATCAAAAAGTCTTTCACACTTCCAGGACAATAAGGAAGTCCTACCCAGCGTCTCTCACTGTCTGTCAAGAGGAAAATTATCTGTGTACATAGATAGAGAAAACACAAGGCTACATAATCATGAAAAACTGAAGTGGCACTAGTGGAGTGCAAACCGGAGATCACAACAAGACAATCACTCTCTTTTAGCTCCAATAGAAAAATCCTACATCTGTTTCAACCACGCTCACAAATTAAATATGAGCTTATGAATTCACAGCAACCGACCTCTCAGATACAAATCTTTATGCATAAAATATTCAAATCTACAAATGTCTCCACACATAAAGTTCTTCTGGTCTTCTGTGTCAGATACCTTACAATAAATTATTTGGGCTAGAAATAGATTTACTGAGCAAGAAGGCCAGAACTCTGCAAATAAATGCCAAATGAGTACTGAAGACTTTTCTATTTAGTTTTGGTGAATTTTGTTTTCTGCTGTGTGAAGCTTCAACAGAGAAAGTATTCTGAGAAATGGAAAACTATAGGTTGCCCAGAGAAGTTGCAGAGTTGTCAAAAGCCTTCCTGGGCAACCTTGTCTAGGCCACTATCAGAACAGGGGGATGAGGGACCCCCAGAGGTTCCTTCCAGCCTCAATCATTCTGTGAAAACAACATCATTTGTACTCAACAACACACTACTTTCCCACAAAACATGGCAATAAAAATTAAGAAGGCAGACTTCCAAATCACCATCCGAAGTAACTGATTTAGACAAAAGAAACAAATGATCAAACAGCAGCCAGTTGGAGATGAATGCCCGAAACCATTGTTCCTTCACACTTTCCCACTGGAAATAACCATTATGGCTATAGTACAAGTTTTACTAACCATCCACTGAAAAATGTACCATCTCCAACCACAAAACCGGAAAAAATTTCCTGGCTGAAATTTCCAGATGTCAAGACAAGCTTCTGGCTTCCTCTTCTTCAAAAAGCACATTCCAGATGACATACTTAGTTTTGTGTAGTCAGGGGTTTTTTTGGCCATTATTTATTTGCTAAAAATTAAGCTCAGCCTCCACAGAAACAGTATTTTCATAGCAGTCAAGTCACTGACTACACAGGAAAACAGCCATCTTCTATTAATGCATTTTCTATGTAGATATCTCACATAAATTTTCCTCAATATATTCATACCTTGGTATTTAATACATCTGAATATAGTGCAGCACCAAGTACTATGCTGCTTTCTACTATGTTAGAGAAAAAACTTAAAGACACAATTAGTCAATATTTACATTTAAAAAATCCTCAAATTCTAATAGTTAAGTGAATATTATGACTCACGAAGATCTGTAAGAAAAAACAAGGACATGTTCCACTTGTGTTTCCAGTTCAACTATAAGCTCCACAGCCCAGACACACTCAAGCTAGAAACACTGTTAGGTAGTTCCAATCTAGAGTCCAAACTAAAGCCTTAGTGTGTGCAGTTTTTCCTACAGAGGTTTCCAAGAATTAGGTCTTTGCATCATCTCAGACCACACAACTGACAAAAAACAAGCAAACCTTCACATATTTCTGAGCTCTATGAAAGAACAGAAAAATGAATGCATAAGAGAAGCTAAAAAAAAAAAAAGAAATCTGCAGTTGGATTTCAAATAGGACCTACTAATAAAGAGATCTTACATACTGTCCCCATGACAGTTTTTATTGTATAAATATTGACAGGGAGTGGCAACCTTTCAGCTAACAAAAGCCAATCCTTTACAAGATTTTGAGTATCAGAATAGACTTTGACCCCTGCTCCAGTCAAAAGCTGGTGCTGATCCTGTGCCGGTTCTCCCGTAGCAACATGGGCAGCCAACCCAGCCAAGCAGCTCCTGCTGCTCGTCTAGACAGCCTCCAGACAGCTGTAACTGAAGATGCACCACAGCACCTTACACCCTGCTCAAGGTGAGCACACTACAGAGGCATCTCTACCCTGCTGACTGGAGACTTCAGCACAGGCAATCCCATCATCTCAGCACAGCAAAACAATGTGGACAACAGAAGCTCCAAACCACTTTTCTTCTTCTCAAAGATCCTGTTTCAGCACTTGTTCAATCACTGCTCACAGAATCATTTAGGCTGGAAAAGACCTATAAGATCAATGAGTCCAATCATTTCCCCAGCACTGCCAAGAACAATCACTAAACCCTGTCCCCATGTGCCACATCTACGTGCCCCTTCCAGGGATGGGGACTCCATCACTGCCCTGGGGAGCCTGCTCCAATGCCAATGTTCCAGTGTCACAGTTTTCCTGCTGCACGTGGCTCCCTGCTCCTCCTGTTTGCTGTCCACGCTGTGTGCCTTGGCATTAATTCGAGTGTTAATTTCAGCAGTTGGTAAGGAAGCTAAAAGATGGTGATATTTGCATTTGCTTTAACTGAGCTGTAACTGGGTGTTGCCTGCAGTTTTACCAGTATTGTCTCATCATCCTTCTGGCTTTATTGCTGATGGAATGACTGGACAAATTAAGGCAAAGACAGAAAAGTTTTTAACCATTCTCCCTTTTTTTTTTTTAGAGAAATAAGTTCAGTTTTTCAGTATTTCTATATGGAACTGCAATTTCTTGATGACAAAGGAGTTTTGATAAAACCAAGCAACATCCACCAAAAAAAGACTTTAAATACATGGTTTGGGACCTCTTAAATTCAAGATAAACATCCTGTATCAAGACAAACATCTCAGTATTCTTTGGTAAGAGACCTTAAAAAGTTTTTTATTTTTATATAGTACTAGAGTATGACCTAGGGAATTCTGCTAACAGCAATTGTGAGGCTACCAACATCATCTGTTCACAAGGCTTCTCAGTATTTATTAAGTTCTCAATGAGTGGCTCCTGAAACTATCACTGTCCTCAAAGTCAAAGATTTACACACCAACAGGTTGATTTTCAATTTGTCCAGCAAACAAATTCCAGGTGTTTCCCCCTCTTCCTTCCCTCAAGCAACAAAAAAAAACACTCTGTAGTTGCCAGGGAAAAGGACATTGTTTACAAATATTTTTACTTTGTAAAATCATTTATAGCTTAGTTGGGTGTTTTATTCCTCATGTTGAAATGTGTCAACATCAACTTTCTATTATCATTCGTCATTAAAACTTTTTATAGGAAAAATAAATAATTACATTCCTACAGAGCTTCTAGTTTTATAAATAGAAGAATTGGCTAAGTTAACTATTAATTCCTCTGTAAAACCTACCATACACCATGAAACAAATGCTAACATTTTGACAGTTCCACATCTCTACTGTTAAATTTCTGAAGGCTAACGCAATACTAAAAAATTCTTAAGAGATGCAACCTGAAATAAGAAACCATCAAATTACTGTATTCTCAAAGCCAACTTAGAGTTGCATTTTACCTCTAACATATCAAGACATATTTTATCATTAACTTAACATGAATCTTTATATTTCATAATCTGTAGTGATGAGTAGATAACATTAACATTAAATAACATTATTAATAATGTTAATTAACATTAACATTAATGATTAACATTAATAATTTTTGCATAAAAAGTTCAGATATGGTAACTTGAAGATATGGAATTGTATTTCTAGGTCAGCCAGAAGTCTTATTTTGAATCTAACTACCAAACTTCTCTAGGGAAGCTGTTCCAGCACCTCGCCACCCTCCCAATGAAAAACTTCCTCATGTCCAATCTAAATCTGAATTTGTTTCAATTTAAAGCCCTTGCCCTGACACTAACAGCCCCTGTCAAAAAGGTCATTTTCTGACAGATGAGCCAAAAATTCATATAAAACCCCCAAATCCTTCTCCACAGGGCTGCTCTCAAACCATCCAACACCCAGTCTGTAGTGATGTTGGTAATTGCCCCATTACAACTGCAGACCTTCCACTGAGATCTAAAGAATGGTAGAAAGATGTCCAAGGAGATTGTGTCAGTCACAACACTTTCCCTTACCTTGGACCAGCTTCAGACAACTTAAAGAATCCTGAAGCTGACAATCTGCAATGTTTATGAAGTTCTGCTTCTTGAATATATATATATATATATACACACACACATATATTCATATATATATATATATATATGTAAAATACTAAAATACACACACACACAAGAAGCTTCATTAGCAGTCAAGGAAGCTTCTCAGATACCAAGTTTTTCTAGTATTAAATCACTCAGACTTTAAGAACAGAGCTAATGTGGTTTCAGTCAACATGATTTCAACAGCTATTTGGATAGATACCTCTAAAGTAAAGGTGCTTTCAGTTATTTTCTTTTTATTTACTGCTTTTTAAAATTTGTTTATCCAAATCCCTAATCACAAAGTCTTCAGAAGTGCTTTCTAACACATTTAACAGAAGGAACACATGTCTAATAACAGATATATCTTGCCTCAGAGATCATCTTGCCTTTTCCTATGCAAGACAGATGAACATGAGTTAATCTAGCTGATGAAACAGGCCTAGGAAAAACAGGCGAATCAAGCTCTGTAGCTATGCACTTCTGGTGCAACAAAAATGGAAACCTCTTCAGAGCAGATAAAACAAGTTTGTGATATGCTTTGATTTGCAATGTTTACTGCTGTCAGTTATTTTGAAGACAAACTGCTCAGCAATTGAAATATTTGACAACTTTGAAGATTAAGACCACCAAAAGTGTGAAGCTTCTAAAATCAACTATGGAAGTAACAAAGTACCTGAATAATTATAATATTATATATATATATATATATATATATATATATATATATATATATATATATATATATGTATATATATATATATATATATATATATGTATATATATATATATATATATATATATATATATATATACACACACACATATATAAAAAGAGAATATATATAATAATTCAAGTGCCTGTATAAACCATGAAAACACTCTTCGTGAGCACCTACCAGAACAGAGAGAGAACCAAAACACATTTTCATAAAAAGTTACTAGTTATTTTAGAATCAAAAACATATCGAATTCCAGGTCGAAATGTCCCACATCTACACTTATTACTCCCCTTAACTCCCACTCTCCAAAATCTGGAAGCCCATAAACCCCAAGAACTTACTAAAACAGGGGTTCATTCCAAAAACTGTTGTAGAACAATGCTCACTGAATATTGCTTTTCAGTGTTTAAGCTCCCTGAGCTCAAGTTAATAGTTAGTCACTTACACTGCCTTTGGGCCTCCTCAGCACCCCTGTTGAAATTACCAGGATCTGAGCACTGCATACCCCACCGTGTGACCACCTCTCTAACACAGCCTTCAGCGTTGTTATATCTTTTGGGAAAAATAGGACTCCTAGTACCAAATATTTTGAGAAAATGCCCTACATGATGCAGTGAGCCTCTTCATGCCTCATCAAAAAAAAAAAAGACAGCTTATCTATGATTCCCCTGCCTAGTACTAAATCAAGTGCATGGAAGCCCCAAACAAACAAATTTTGTAACAGACAGCTGCAACCTAAACTCATTTTCTTACTTTGTTTTTTATTACAGTTGCATAAGAGAAAACAGGAAAAATAAACACATCTCTCTCCTGCACTTCAGCTTTATGAATTTCCTTCCTGCAGCAAGTAAATTGAAGTTACAAGGCCCTCAGTGTGCCTTTTCTGCCTGCTCTGCTCTGTTGTCAGCACTCTTCTCCCACACCTTCCTGAAACGGTAACACATCTTCTTTGTATCAGGCCCCACCCCCACCTTCTTTTCTTAGAGTTCTCATACTACTTCACATATAAATTTAGACTCTTTCTAGCATATAGAACATTAGCTTATGACAGTCTCAAAACCCAACATGGCTACAAAGCTGATTTAAAGGTTATTCCCTGTCTTGCCCGTTAGTCTACAAAGGGTACAAACTGATGGGGAAGAAGAATAAGAGCAGAAGAAAAATTAATCCAAGTTAGAGGATAAAACCATCCTAAGAGAAGCCAAGAGCATTGCTGGGACTTTTCATCGTACAGCCAAAAAAAAAGTTGCCTGAACCTAAATGAATCCCAGCATTTTAAACCTACACATACAGAGTATCAGATGCTGAAGTATCTGTTTATCTGCTATTCCTGTATTTCCACTCAGATACGCACAGTTAGCTACCATCTTTGCTTAGGAAAAGTCAAAAGCAGTTATAAGGAACATCAGTGCATAACCTTAATCAAAAGTAAAAATATTTTAGATTTTTTAAGTTTTACTAGAAAGAATTTTTGTATGTAGTCGGATCAGAAAAATATGATTTAACTTTCTTGTTAAGTGTACCACATCTAAAGTCTGTCATATTTCCCTCTTTAACTGAGACATGCAGGGAGGAGAATGGGGAGTTCATTTCAGAAGGTATTCAAATGCAGATCAACCACACCTACAACTAAGCATTTCTTCCTTAAAAGCATATCCATACAGATTTTAATAGATTTGATATATAAGTAGTACTTTGGGCCAAGAATGATGCTTGTAGTGTGAATCATCACATTAAGAACTGGTGTAAAATATTTAAGCCATTTAGAAAATGTTAGGATACTTAAATTATTCTATAGAAAAGACCCCAAGAACAAGCGAAGCAAAGTATATGTCCAGCCAGCAGTTAAGACTGATATATTGACCAAACATACACAAAGTTAGCTTACCAAGTGATTTCCTCAGAAGCAGCATTTTCTTTTTTAATTGATAATAGTTTAAAAGAAATTGCCTAAAAATTGTCACTTCAAAGGACCTTAAAATCTGTAATGCAAACACATGTTCTAAAACTTTCAACAAGCATGACAGGAAGCATCCCAGCAAGTTCATTCCCAAACTGACTACAGCTTAGCTCCTAATCACAATTAAGATAACTGAAATGGGGCAAATCCTTAAACTGATTATAAGATTAAGGAATACGGTTAAAGATACTACCAACTGCATGTCTGATACCTGCCAATTCCTTCCTACCACTGTAGGAAGGTTGCCATAGAACAGCCAGCACTTCAGCACATACTAGCAAACTGAGCCATGGTTAATGTAAACTCTGAACTCTTAGCTCACTTTATACTCTTGACACCTATCAATGGAAACTGGCCATAAAAACGTCTGATTAGTCTCGAGGTACCAAAATTGACACACTATATCCTAAGAACCAGAGGTCTCCTCATTAGCTGAAGCTCTAAGATGACAGATAGGTAAAGCAGATCAAGAGAAGCAAGTTAACTAGAGGATGCAGGGCTATTTTCCTTTGTGACAGCAGCATCCAGCATCCACAAGGCTCTGCTTTTATCTAGGGATGTAGATTTGATCTGCCAAAACTTCAGAAGCTCACAAATCTGTAATAAGTTAAAGAGAGTAAACAATATTGTGAACTTGCACAGATTCTTGCATTATTCTTTTAATCTATTCACCGCCTTATGCTCAAGCAAGCTTTCTGCCAAGAACCATGCAGCAGAAAACGAAGAATGACTATTAAGAGCTATCTCCACCCCCACACCTCCCTTCCCTTCCAACCCCAAATGTCAGAGTTCATATGAGGAACAAATTCAATTTATTTTTCCTCTCTCTGACAACAGAAAGCCAGAGGAAAAAATACACTAAAGAACTTCCATCACTTGCTCCAAAGAAAATAAGCCCTCTACTTCAGTGTGAAAGCACAAATTATACTTTGGTACTATTTAAGGACATCTCTAGGCATATCTAAGGACCCAGATGCATCCCAAACAAATTGGTTGTATTTGGCATGCAGTTTACTGCGGTACTAAGTGAACTAAATGAGGACTAAAAGATCATCCAATTCTGTCAATCAGCCACCAATTGACGTTGGTTGGTTTTTTACCAGGAAGTGTTATGGCTTGCTTTCCTATGATGCGGTTTTAACACTGACAGCACTGGTGAGATCCAGCTATTAGGTAAGATCAATTAGGGAAACAACAAGCGAGCAGGCCTAGCCCAACCATCAGTTTAAAATGCATTTAAACACCTGCCCCCACCTGTAAGGGCTTATTAATCGTGTCATATGCAACTGTCAGCGCTGCAGTGCTTAACCACAGCATAAGAGGACCTCAATCCTTAAAAGAGTTGTTGGAGAGAGAACTGGTATCAAAGCTATTTGATGTCCTGTGCTCACAGAGAGCAGCGGCACTCACGAATTCCGCCTTTGTGGAAAGGCTCCGCCGGCCCTGTGACAGCCGGCGAGGCACAGAGCAGCGCTAGGAGCGAGAGATGACAAGTGCGAGGCAGGGCTGGGCAGGCGCCTCCTTGGCACGAGCCGCTCTCCCGGCACACGGGCACATTCACGCACCCTCAGCCCAACGCTGGGTAAACAAAACACCAGCACGGAGCTGAGCAGGGCGGTGACTCAGGCAGGAGTGCGAGATTCGGTCCCACAGGGTAAGGAATTCGGGGAGACGTGACCGGGGGCCCATCGGCGCTCCGTACTCACCAGCAAACAGTCCACGTTCACTTCGGATTTGGGGTCCTTCAAAGTCACGTCGATTTTCTCAAAGCGAGACTCAAAACTTTCTCCCGTCGACATGTTTCCGGAGTTAAAAAGTTTCCCTTATTCCAGAGCAAAGTTAAGTTTAAAAAAAAAAAATAACGACAAAGTTAAAAAAAAAAAAAAAAAAAAAAAAAAAAAAAAAAAAAAAAAAAAGGAACAGGCGAGCACAAAAGAGAAACTACAGCCGGCACCAAGCTGGGGAAGCGCCTCCTGCCTCCTGCGAGATCCCTTCAATCACAAAAATCACAAAAGTCTCTGGGGCAAGTCCCCGCCAAGGGGGCAGAGAACCCAAGGGGAGCCCGCAGCAGGCGGGGGACGAGGCTGCTTCTCCCCCCGCTCCTCCAGGCACGCACGCAGCTTTCCGGGATGCTCACAGCTCCGCAGCAGCAGGTTTCCTCTCCCTCCCTCCTCTGCTCGGGCCCCACCGCCTCAGCATTCCCATTTTCCCGGCCGGGGAAGCCGTCCTGGGCTCCAGCGTAGCGGTCCCTCCTCCTCGCCCTGCTGCTGCAGCGCCGGCGGGCCGGTGCCAGGTTCCGGAGAGCGGCTTTCTTTCCGGTGAACCAAGAAGAAACAACAGAAGAGGGGAAACAAAAAAAAAAAAAAAAAAAAAAAAAAAAGAAAGAAAAAAAAGACAAAAGCCTGCAGCCACACCAACAAGGCAAAAATGGATGGAAAAATAAAATTTAGGGGAATCCTCTCGACGGCGTGTCTCAGCGCCGTGGGGTCGGTCCGTCCGTGGGCACGGGGCGAGGAAGCGAGGAAGACACCGGGCGAGTGCGCCCGCGGGCGGCGGACGAGTAACCTCACCGGCGGAACGGCCGCGGCAGCATCTTTCTTCCTCTCTCCTCCTCTCGCCGCCTCCCGCCGCTGCCAACGCCGGTTCAGCCCCTCCCTCTCCGCTCCGCTCCTCCGCCTCACGGACGGGACGGCAGCCCGGACCGCCTCAGGACCGACCCGAGACTGCGGCGTGAGAGGGGAGGAGGGAAGGAGGCGGCTTAAGGGGAGGGGAGAGCGTGAGGTCCGGCGGCAGCAAGAGAACCTGCGAGAGCCGCAAACATGTCCGCCTTCCTGTTTGAACAGTCGGGACGGGGCGCATGCGCGGGGGGAACGGCTCCGGTGCCGGCGGGGACGGGACGGGACGGCGGCGGGAGGTGCGCGCGCGCGCCTGGGAAGGAATCACAGTCACCGAATCAGTTAGGTTGGAAAAGACCTCTGAGACCATCCAAGCCAACCTGTGACCGAACACCACCGTGTCAACTAGACCAGGGCACTGAGTGCCACACCCAATCTTTCCTTAAACACCTCCAGGGACCGTGACTCCACCACCTCCCTGGGCAGTCTATTCCAGTGTATAATCACCCTTTCTGTGAAGAAACTCTTCCTAATGTCCAATCTAAACCTCCCCTGGCGCAGCTTGAGGCCTGTGTTCTCTGGTCCTGTTGCTTGTTGCCTGGGAGAAGAGGCCGACCCCAGCTGGCTACACCCTCCTTCAGTTGGAGGTGGTTGTAGAGAGCGGTAAGGTCACTCCTGAGCCTCCTTTTCTCCAGGATAAACACCCCCAGCCCCCTCAGCCGCTCCTCATGGGACATGCGCTCCAGACCCTTCCCCAGCCTCGTTGCCCAGGTGAAGGAAAAAGCGGGAGCGGGCGGAAGGCAGCGCGTTCGGCTCGGCCTCGGCCCGGCGCGGGCGGGGCGGGTGGGACACCCGGGATCCCCCTTCCGGGAGCCGCTGTCTTTGTGTGCCCGCCCCCGCCCGGCGGTTCCGGCGGGAATTGCGCGGAGCCCAGGGGCAGCGTCCCGCCGGGAAAAGCGCCCCTTCTCGCGGGCTCCCCGTGCCATGGGGGGATGTTGCCACTGTGTTTCCGCCCCGACTCCACGGAGGCGCCTCAGCGCTGGTGGCTCCCGCCGCCTTGGCACGGCACGGGCACTGGCACGGGAGGACAAATGGCAGCGAGGGTCACCCCTAGAGCTGTTGTGGGCTCCATCCTTGCGGATCTTCAAAAGCCAGGCCCCAGGCAGCCGGCTGTCGGTGGTCCTTAGGTGATCCCTCACTGCAGATATTCCAGAACCATATGGGCACAATCCTTTGCCATGTGTTCTGGGATGATCCTGCTTGAGCAGGGAGATTGGACCAGATTACCCACTGTAGTACTTTTCCGGCTTTGACCCATTCTGTGACTCTGTGGTTCTGTCCTGCCTGATACGGGGGACTGGAGAAGTTGGCCTCCAGAGATCCATTTCAGTGGCAGCCGCTCTGCCATCCTGTATGTCCAGGGAAGGAGAGGCCAGCTTCTGCAGTGCCAGAAGTTCAAAGCATTCTGGTTTATGTCCAGACAACAGCCACGTGCAAGGTAGCACACCAAACAGAAAGAGATACCAGCATTAAACATAAAACCTGTGCAGCCTGTGTTGGTGTTTCCAATTCAAACCTTACCCTCAGGCTGCAGCAGGGACCTTTTCTTGAAATAAAGGAACAATCACAGAATCCCTTAGGTTGGAAAAGACCTCTGAGAGCATCCAGGCCAGCCTCTGACCAAACACCACCATGTCAATTAGAGCACGCCACTAAGTGCTACATCTAGTCTTTTCTAGTACGCCTTCAGGAAGAATGATTCCATCATGTCCCTGGGCAGACCGTTCCAATGTTTAACAACCCTTTCTCTGAAGAAACTCCTCCTAATGTCCAACCTGACCTTCCTGTGGGTCAGCTTGAGACTCAAGCAAAGTAATGATTTCAAATATTACTGGACAGAGGCCACTGTACTGTTTCGGTTCTTCGACTTCCACTGCAGTTCCATAAATGGCAATGGCATTTTTACAAAGATCACTATAAATTGCATAGAGATTGGCAAGTCATTGATCTCTGGTCACTGAACAGATTTGCCAGCAGCAAATCTGAATCATTAGCACTATAAGTTATATTCCATGTCAAGGCTAGGAAACAAATTCATAGCCAAGTGTTAGAGCATTTGAGCTATTCAGTATTGGATGTCAGTACTTGCTGTCTTGCTTTATTCAGAAAAAAATAAGAAATGGCATTCTACATTTTGCTTTTTCTTATCCACTACATTTTGCTTTTTCTTATCCACAGCTGCCTGCATTTTTGTTTTTGTTTTCTGCTGAGAAGTATGTGCAGTTAAAGCAAAAATACAGGCTACAGCAACATTTCCTGCTCTCTCGTTTTGTGCTGGCTACTACCACAGCTCTTTGATTCATAGGGTTTGGTTGCTCTTGGAAATGCAGATGTTCCATTTCAGCAACCACAGTCCAAAAAGAACATTTCCGCAAGCTACAGGGTGTAGGTTTGGGATCATTTCATATATGATGCAGTAAGTAATTTCTAAAATACACAGAAAATGCTTCTTGCACTCTTCATCTAAAGCAGGATGAAAATAATCACTAGAGATACAGAGCCTAATTCACAGTGCTCTTGGGCACCTGATTTAGGCATTGGGGATGATGCCAGGCCTCAGCAGGGTGATTTGAGGCACCTAGCTGAAAACAATGCAAAATTCATGAGCCTGTAATAGCATGTGGAAGAGGAAGCCTGAATCTGCAGCTTAGAGAGCAGGATCACCACTATGATCAACTTAGGTTGATCACTAAGGTGCCACTTAGGTCTTTTATCCAATGTCTGTGGGAAAACTTACAGGTACTCTTGGAAACACAAAACACCTTGCATTCTCTCCAGATCTCCCTGCTACATGGGTCTTGCTCTGTCTTGCTCATTGCTTCTTTGGTTTTTTGTGGGGTTTTTTTGGGGGGGGGGGTGTTTTGGTTTTTTTTTTTTTTTTTTTTTTAACATTGGCCCAGATTCAACACAGGAAGTGGAGAGAAGCACCATCCCATTGTTTGGCAACTTGGAGAATTCACAGAGACGAGAGCTGGGCATTGGACAGGCCCAGCCTCACATGTTTTTTTGCCAGTAAAGGATCTGGTCTCTGGAGCAGTACACCTGAGAACTTCTGCCAGTGTTTGTGGTGAGCAAAGCTGCTGTGTTTGTGTTCATCTGCGTGTAAACTCTGTGTGTTTCAAACATGTCTGTCAGACTGGGCTTTTCTCACAATTGTGGTGGACTAAAAGTGCTTGTCTGTCTGTCTGTCTCAAATAGAATAGAATTTGTGTGGGAGGTACTCATGCAGCTGTCTAGGAAACTCTGAGCAGTGCTTCAAAACTTTAAAAGGGACGCTTTGGCTACCAGCACCAAAAAGGATAATAGATTCTAAGTTTTAAAAGCAGGTATGGGTAAAGTGTCCAGTGTGATAAAGTACTCATGTTGTAACATGAGAGTGTAATGTAATCGTTTTTAACCCAGAGAACACTCATTCACATGTTGGGATCTTAAAGCCCATTTTCACATACTTCAGTCAGACTGTTTGTATCTATATGATTAGGAACTTGAGTATTTCTGGCATTGGCCCCTTAGAAATCATATGAATCCCCATCCCACACAACCAGCTAGTGCATTGAACTTTTGAACATTGAATTGGTTTGTTTTATCTTCCCGATAAATAAACTAAAAATGGGTAACTTTTTCTTGTTGCTTTTGTTATGTCACATTTTGGATTGAACTAAGTTTTGTTGAGTGAGATAGGAATTACTCAACATATACATCACCTGAAAACACTGAGCTGATAAAACATGCAAACCTAAAGGATCATTTTTCTCTCTTCAAAACCATCTCGTATCTAATTCTTGGAAGTGTATCTGAGTTGATGTCCATACAAAGGAAACTAACAAACTGATAATCCTAATAAAACCAAAACCGTGGTCCTCATATCCATATTCTCTTGCCTGTTTCATAAGATATTTAAATGTTCTTGCTTCTTCTGTGATACAAATCGACACTGACTTAAGAACTGATTGTTTGGCAGAGATTGAAATTTCTTATTAAATACAGAATATCAGTAAACTGTCAAATGACTACATTGGCTTCCTCTAAACCATAATAAAATACTTATAAAAAGTACAAGAAATACTGTTTATATTGCAAATAACATTCTTGTACATGAGAGTAATAAAACTGTGAATGTAAGAGGTTTCAGTAGTGCTCATTTCAAGAACATTTAGCAAACAGCATGAGCACAAGAACAGTGGAATACTCAAAGTATTGGCTCAGCCCTCTCTGAGCAGGTACTGTTACTCCCATCCTCTTGTGAAAAAGCTAAGAAGAATTAAGCAAAAGAGTTTGTAATAAAGTCAAAGGCCATTTACATTTTTCAGGTCATCAAGTGTGCATCTTAAAAGGCATACACTCTCAGAATGAGAGAACAGGCTGGGACACCCATGTTCCTGAAGTAGTTGCTGACTTCAGAAGAGTTGCACAAGACAGAAATGAGACTATATCCTGTTCACCATATTAGGCCAAGTTAGTAATGCATAAGGTCCCCTCACATTCAGCTTCCAATTTAGTCAGCATGAAACCTTCACCAGTTAAATCACATTATATTAAGCCTGCCTTTGGTCCATCGCCCTCTCTCCTTCTTTGCCTTGCAAAACTGGCTTAGTTTAGCCTCTGCTCTAGTCCTAGGGACAATTAATAAATAGCACAGGCCAGTGTGGCTTGAAGCCCTGGGAGGAAAACTGGTCAACAAATCCCAGTCCTTGGGCAAAATATTTTATCATTGCTAAAGCCCATCTGTGCAACAGGCTACTTTCAGGAGCTTTCTGCTTCAGGCAAGGTGTGATGGATGCTCAAGCAGACATCTGAACTGACTTTGAGTACTGATAAGGTCACAATAGCATTGATCTTAGTGTGCTCGCAAAACCTGGAAAATAAAGGCTGCATTAGGTAATGAATGCTGGTGTCTGTAAGTAGCTGATTTAAAGTTGCAGTCATAGTGGTGACCACACTGCAGCCCCCTCAGCTCCCTTGGGGACTCACCTATGCACTGAAAAGACTCCTCAAGGAATTACAGACTGAAAGCTTGAGGTGCAAAGTGTTCTGAGCAGTGAACATGTTAAAATGCTCTATGAGTAGGAGAGAGAACGTAAAGAAATGAGAGAGATATTAGTCATAATTTAGTATGCAGAAAAAAGTCATCTTGGCTCTTGATGAGGCAAAACATATGACCTATAACAGAAATAGAAGTGGCCTAGGCAATAAGAACAGCTAACATGAGAAAACACTTTTGCATAGAATAGATCAAAAGAGAATTTCCTATGGGTAGACACAACCAAAGCAGTATCTTTCAAACATCTGTTTGGCAAACATATATTTGACGTTGAAACAGCGCAACATATACCTATACATATATAAATATGTTTTTCCTGCGTGTCACCAGATTTAATAAAGGTGTGAGGCTCCAGGCTTATGGCCTTTCCTGTTCCAGTGTATCCCAGCTTCCCAGCAGAGGGTAGCTGCTGCTGTTCCCTATCACAGTGCATTTTCAAGCACTGTAGTACTTGGGCTGGAACCCTGAGGAGAACCTGCTCCCACTGCCTGGTGAGTGATGAGTAAGAAATGGGGCACCTGAATCTGAATCTTTGTTGTATGTTCTTGAACAAACTAGAAATAGAGGGAGGGAATCACCTTTTGGAACTTCATGGCTCAGCTTGATGGAGAGGATCCAGTCTGAAAAGAAACTTCTGCAAGGGGGGAAGTAAACTGGATGGCACTGTCTGTTCCAGTGCAAACACAGATGCGTTTGCTGCCAGCAGACAAGGGCATCGTTGTATCAACAGCATAGACACTCCCAAAGTAACTTCTGTTGTATCTGGAAAGGAGGGCAGCTGTGAGCCCAGGGATAGATAGCAGCTCCCATATCTGGTCACTATATGGCTTAGGCCAACGTCAGCCACAAGTGCATATACAGCACAGGCTCCCTCCTCTTTTATGCTTTAAAAGTGCAGAAAAAAATCCTTTACACAATGTATGTCAAAAGCTTACCAACTGATTTGAAAGCAAATCAAAATTCCACTAGAATGCTGGGCGATACATACCCTAGAAAGGACCATTTCCGTGACAAATATTATTTTCCCATTAAAGCCACTTGGTAGGTACAGAGAATGTCAATATACCAGAAATTCTTCCTTGAGAAAAAGCTTTTTTATTTTCACTATCCCAGGGCTTAAAAATGGCCCAAGTACTTTATGTTGGAAATCTTTGAAAAGCCATACAAATTCAACTCTAAGTCAACAAAAAACTGTGGGAAAAAATTGCCTGAAAAAAACAAAGGTTTCAGAAATGTAGGAGTATATTAAAGCAGGAGCTAAAAAGTAATCTCCTTATGGTCTCGTTCACCAGGATATAAACAGAAGTAATACATCTTTTGTGTCTACATATTTACATTGTATAAATGGAAATATAAATAAATATGTATTTCTATTAAAAGTAGACTAATTATCATCAATTTAGACCTCTTAAAAGCTATCATGAATCAAATTTTCTGCACTGCTGTTATCTTGTTAACTGTGAATCACCACTGAGATTAAGGAGTTTTCTTCTTATTTCTCCAGTTCATAACCCTAAATGCCCTCTCTAAAACAAATTTCTCCCACCCCACCTTACTCCTACTTCCCTGGCATACACATATCACATTTCCTCTGGTTGGATTAGTTTTGCAGTCCTTGCTCAAATAATTCTTCTGAAAACAAAAGTTAAAAGTAAACTAGGCTGAGTTTAAAAGTAAACTAGCTTCGATTGCCCTGGCTTTGTTATTATGTATGCTGTCCTAAATATCTACACTCCTTGTAAATGCTTTGCTCTGATGAAGACTATGACAAATCCATAAAAAGCCATGTTTTTTATCTTGGGCCTGGGAAATATTTAACAGTTTCGGCACTTAACAGATAATTAAGTTCTAAATGGCACATCTCTTAACTTTGCTGGTATAAACAGAGAGGGCTCCGTATGATCCTTTTTGGGACAGAACGGCAGAAGTTGCCATTCCTCACACTCACAATGTGAAGATTCACAACACAAGTCATAGACAATTGCTTTTATACCATGAAGCCTCACAAGATTCTACATGTCTTGTCTTAAATCAAATGCACTCAAATTCTATTAAATATGCAGTTTTAAAAAATGCATGTATTTCATATGACTATCTTCCAGATATTTTAAAAAAAAAGTTTAGTCACCGAAAAAGAATTCACTGCAACTTCAGGAATTATAAAACAGTTAAGCTAGTAATTTTTTGGTGAACTCTCATAACTAAATCCCAGAAGCTGATTTTGTTCACAATCAGGATATTTTCAAATTCTTTTTTTAATCTCATGCCACTAGGCAATCAGTTAACTGTTATTTTGTACCAATGCTACCACTGTTGTTTTCATTGTAGAGCTCGGGTACTCTTTGAACACATCTATAAGGTTTGAGAGAGTCTAGTTTTAGACAACAAAGATTATTTATATATTGACTTTTATTATAATTCTGTTTTCATTTGCCCATAACAACCCAAACCCCAGAAATGAAAATTTTACAGGTGTGATCATAGACAGAAAACTATGTGTATGAAAATGTGAGCAAGCTCTTTCTCATCAAAGAGTTAATCTTATTTTTCTTATTCTTCTCTTCCTCCCCTCTTGAAGATAAAAGCCACCAAACTTCCTACTTCCTCTGGTAAAATGTTATGCAAGTCTGTTGGGTAATTCAACTCTTAATACTCAGAAGATGGCAATTTTATATCAGTTTTACCTCATTATTTTGCTTCTTTATTATTATAATTATTATTTATTATAATTATGGTTACTTGAAATCCCCAGAACTGCCTTTTTTGAAATGGAGAAGAGAAACAGGACAAATGGCCTCAAGTTGCAGGAGGGAGGACTTAGATTGGATATCAGGAAAAAGTTTTTCCTGATATCCAATCTAACCAAAAGGATTGTCAAGTATTGAAATAGGCTGCTGAGGGAAGTGGTTGAGTCTCCAGCCTTGGAGGTGTTTCAAAGATGTGCAGATATGGCATGAGGGGACATGGTTTAAGTTGGTGGACTTGGCAGTGCTGGGTTAATGGTTGGACTTTTCCAACAGAAATCATTCTATGATTCTATAGACTCCTAATTTGATTATAGCAAAAATATTCTGTCGAAGAGAAAAATCAAAGGCCAGGAAGAGGCCGTTTCAAAAGTGTAGTAGATGCAAAATAATACCTTCTTGATGGAGAGTTTTTAGGCAGAGGGGGGAAAAGAGTCAACTCAGTTTGCTTTTTCCAGAGCCAAATAAAGCCCATCCAGCAGGACTGGAGAATGTTAGCATTGTCCTCAGCTGCCTCTACACCATAAGAATAGATAAGGCTGCTCTATAAAGCACTGGATTAAAAAAAGTACAAGGTGATTGACTCATTCGTGGCCCATAGCCATACTCATACTTGCAAAATTGCCTCCGGCTGATGTTCTAGAACCTTTACCACAGAAACAAAAGGTACTGTGGCAAACAAAGCTGTCCCTCAGGAGTCTTATACAATGAAAACAAAGCTGGGAACATGCATATGCAAAGCAGTATTTGTAAAGAGTTACATCATTACACCTTTGCAGTCACTCCATTTTTTGTGCCAAACTTTGCTGAAATTATGGAATAACTCAGAACTAGAGTGAGTTCTTTTAAACAGTTTATTGAAACTTTAAGTACTATGTCCAAATTAATATGGAGTTTGACTTTGTTTTAATGAAAATGTCTTTTGTTTACCTGTTTGCATGGAGTTCCCAGCACTCCTTGGTGGTGGCCATGCCATCATTTTAGATTTCTATGAAGGTAGAAATGTTATACTGCCTGCACTGTAAAATATCCACAGCAGCTTAGACTACATCCACAACATTTTGACAGACGTGGTTGTATAATCCAGCTGGCTGAAGTCAAAGCAGGTAACATGATTTACCTTCTAGTCCCAGGTCATAAGACCAGAAGTTTATCCCTTTGCTTGTCAATGTGCATGCAGAAAAGGGACATACAACTCTCCAGAGTTGTAGCTCCAGAGTTACCTGAGCTAGTATTTAGCCAGCTAGCTGAGGCACCTAAAGTGACACAATCAGCCTCCACAGACCATCATGTTATTTACCCAGGCCTCAAATCCCATGTACTGAAGCTTCATGCAGCTGTTCCTCAATCAGCTGGATTGTACCATCACATCTGCTGAGCACAGCATGGACATGGTCTGAATTCCTATGAGCATTTGGTGGTGCTGGGAGCATAATGCTGCTATCTTCACATGCAGAAAATGATGGCACCATCACCACAGGGGCCTGCTGGGCACTACTTCAAGTTGGATAAATGCAAGACCTTTTCACATAAGGAAACCTGAACTCTGTTATAGTTTGGATATGGTACTTGTACTTTCAGTAATTTGAATATAGGAATCTGTCCAATTATAAAAAATCATGCAGTTTTAACAGTCAGTGGTCAGTGATGTTATCTGCACTGTGAGTAACTATGGCAAGAATTTCTTGTGGCTAGTATTTCTACTATTTGATGACCTCATGATTTTTTTATCTTTTTTTTGGTTAGTTGTTGCTATTTCCTTCTTGACTCACTCCCAAAAGTCACTGAAACATCACAGACTTATCAGTCACACAGCAATAACTGCAACTGTCCTTAAATCAGCTTTGCAAACCTGCATACAGAGCATACCCTACCAGAAGGGTGCATGCTCTGCATCTTGTTAAGCTGAAGTCCCCCACTTTCTTTTGATGTGAGCCATGGGATACAGCCTTTCATTTGGGCTTCTTTAGACTAGGTTGAGTCTCAGAGGAAGTGACTGCAAAACACTGGAGGTTATGCCATGGGAAAATTAGGAAAGAAATGTATGTCTCCTGCAGTGGGGGAGACAATCAGCTATTAGCCACCATTCTTCTCTGCTGGGTGGAGGTTTTAATCCCCCCAGCTCACCCTGGGCAGCCAGCAGATCATTTCACAGCAGTCATCTTTATAGCATCTACGTGAGCATGGTGGGGTGCCTTGTACTTCTGAACACACATTTCGTTAATGTCTCTTTCATGTCCTGATCAGACTATTGCAAAACCCCACAGGCAGACTCCCCAAAATGAGTCATGTCTGCCGGCAGGGATGTCTGCAAGATGTCTCTGCACAGAGGTGCAGAGCCGTGCAGGAAGCGTGGGAGAAGACCACCCTGGCACAGCACAAAAGCTTATTTATTAGAGAGAATGCCTTAGTGGAGCAGAGAGGACCTAGCAGATCTACCCCAGGGGGCAATCCATTAGCTTCCAGGTAAAATGTAGTGGGTTCATTGTGACCTCCAAAGTCTGACTGCCATGGGGGCTGCCCCTTTATGAAATATGTCTCCCCTTGCATCTGCAGAGAATTGAACTTTTGCTCTGGAAGGGTAATCCCCCAGTGGGACTTGGGACACTGGAACACGATCTGCTCTGCCTACCTGAGTCCCCAACTTTTCCTTTCTTATGGCATGATCTTATTTGTCTGGTTTTACATGCACTGTCCATGAGATTTTTCCTGTACATCAAATCTGACACTGGGAGAAGGAGCTGCTTACTCATACATAATTTCAAAATTGTGGGCAAACTGGATGGTTTCTTGCTCCAGGAGACATATGACTTCATCATGTCTATCTTCCCAACTTCATGTACTGATACTCTTTGCTTCAGAGGCCTTATCACCAACTGAAAAAGAATTCCTTCCTTATCACCTGTTAAATTGAAGGATCAGCTGGGGCAGCCACGTGGCATCTCTTGGTTTCTGTCTGCCAGTAAGTTAGCTGCATTCAGTTTCAATAACAAATGGCTTTTCTTAATATGTTCATTCATTTTTTGTTATTTAAATTAGAAAAAAATAGGTTGGCATGGTAAAATTCAGACCCTCTAAAGCATAGTAGACTAATACAATAATGCCTTGATACTGAACAAGTGACAAATATTTTCCCCTTTGACTCCAGAGTTTTCCACAGCTTAGTTACATGAGCAATTTACTCAGGTTATTCATAAGTTTGATTAGCAGTATGCTATTAATTGCTGAAACCCTCTGGTTCGCTGCTATTGTCCATAAAGCATAAAAAACCACTTAGGCAGCCCAGTCCATTTCCAGCTCTACAATTTAAACTCACTAAATTACTAGGCCAAATCTATATTCAGAAATTGTTCCATCCTCCTCTAAATGCTTTCTCACTCTGTTTCCTTTCATCTTTTTCCAAGCATGTATTGGACAACTTATATGCAGAAAATAATATCTCTAAGACTTACCTTGATTTTTAAAGTATTTATTCTCCTTTCGATCAAAACACACCAAAAAAACCCAAAAAACAACCAACTAAACAAAAAACCAAATTACAAAGCTATGTGCAACTGATAGAGAAGTGGTAATGCAAATTTACCCATCTTTCACACTCAATAGCTGTTTCTAGTACTCTGCCTTTGTCCTTAGGATTTAATTAAATCTCTCACAGAAAACAGAATTTGCTAGTACTTGACCTTTGTTTTCAGAGCCCGGAAACACAAAAGGCATTTAGAATCAATGACAAGGCACAAAACACAACGCACTCCATTTAGTGCTCAGGGCAGCACAATGCTCATCCTTTATATGGAGAGACCCTGGGTTAAAAAAGGATTAAAATTAAGCCAAAGTATTCTTTTCTAGGTTGTCTCCTGAAGAATCACCACTGCTGCTTCAAGCTGCTTATATGTTTTGCAGTCCACCAGCACACGATGACCAATGCTACCCCTAAAGTAATTTTTTTTTCACTATATAAACTATATTACCACTCTTCATTTGCCTTCACTGGCTTCCTTCCTGTTGTAATTCCTCACTGCAAGCTCCTCACCCTCCACTTGAAGACCAAACACAAACTCCCGGCTCCCATTTCTGCTCCCACTTCCCCTTCCTCCCATCCGGGCTGCCTACAGCCAACCTTGTTCCAGCAGCCTTTCTGCTTTTATTTCCCAGCTGCTTTCTACTGCATCTCTTCAGCTGCTCTTTACACGACTTACATCCCTTTCCTACATGGCTTTTTGCCGAGATTCTTCACACTTTCTCTTCCTTTTCTCTCACTGATTTCTTGCTGGATCTTTTTATTTCTTCATTTTGGTGTTAATGGCAGAGAAATAGTGGATTTATGATAAATAATGAGAAAAAATTTAGTTCTTGCAGAACTCATGGAAGCAAGTTTAAAAATTAACAATTTACTAAAACAAAAATGGGTGGAAAGCTAATTAAAGGAAAGCATGATGTTCAACGGCCTTGAACTACATTGAAAAACGTCACTGAATGAAAAGCTACAGAGAATAATTTGCTTCTGTTCATGTTAACAGGGGATAGTAAGCCACATATTAATTATATTCCTCAAATTAGAAGGGGCTTTGAGAGTGAAACTCTCCTTAGCCCTCGCAGAGTGGCTCACAGTAGGAGAAAGGTGTGCTTTGCCTGTCACACCAGCCAGCCAGGCCCATAACATTTCCTTCTGTTGATCTCTTACTCATTTACCTGCCCACAAGCTGCAAGAAAGCCCGTTCACAGCCTCTTTCCCACTCAGTGGCGGGCTACACCTCTGCCTGCTATTCATGCAGCTGGGAAAAGTTTGTCTGCTTCCCTGAGCTAAAAAGTGTCATTCTTATATCTTTTAAAATGTTGTCACTCAGCACAGCTTACAGTCCCAAGGTTCACAGCCTGGCTTTTAGCTTAACTAGATCCTGGGCATTTTTGTTTGGGTTTTTGAGGTTTGTTTTTTTTTAATGTGGGAGTAAAAGAAGCAACAAATACAAGCTAATTTATTTGAGGAAAGTAATTGAAATAATTTAATAATAACAATAATTAAAATTATGTTGTAACTCAAGTTATTGCCACCAGTATCCTGCAGAAGGATCACCAGGTTTGCTTTGGCATTTTCAACCCCTCCCCATAATATTACTCACTGCAATTTATACTGCTGAGAGGCCTGCTACCTCCTGGGATACCTTCAGGGACACCTGGGTCTGGTCCATATGGTACAAATCACATATTTTAAGCCTTCTGTAGGAAAAGCAAAAGGTGTCCAAAACTTATGAAAACAAAGAAGACTGGGGGAGATGCATTGGCACTGGTCCCGTTTCCATCTTCTCTGTTGGTTAAACGCTATTTTAACCAACTATTTTTTTTTTAAGAATGAATTATTCTGTAGGTCATTTCAACAAATTCCCATAATCTACACAAAATCTCAGGACTTTTAAAGGTCCCGTCCAACCCAAATACACACACAGAGAGGAATCCACCTCTGCCTCTGCTGGGCCTCTCCAGCAACTCTGTTGGCAGGAGCTGCTTCGAGGATGTGTGAATCACTAAGGTGTTCCCAGTTTCTGCAGGCTGTTTTACCAGGTGCCAGGCAAGTTGCAAGGCTACAACCCCCAGCCAGAGGGACTCTCTCTTGCTCATGGTCCTCTGCCGGGCTCTGCACAAGCAGGGGCCTGATTCTGCAGACAGATGAAGGGGGGGAAGGCAGATGTTCTCCCGAAGGAAAAAAAAACACATGAGCTGAAGACACATCCTGTACCACGACTGCACATGCCTACAGAAAATGCTCCACATTGCTCTGCTACAGAAGCTGCCTCTCCAGGATTTGTATTTCCTTTGATTTTCCTATGACCAGAAACAGCAAATAACAAATTAGGAATCAAATGCAATATCCACCCCTGAAACCCTCTGCATTTAACAGAAACCAGCTCATTTTCTGCAGCATTTTTACGGTAATCTATTAAGCTATTTTCAGACTGCTTGAACCAAGAATAGCAGCGAATGTCAAGTCCTTCTATGCATGGCTGTACCCTTCACTTCTCTATGAGATACATTTCCAGGCAAGTATTAGGCCTCGACAACTATATCAAACGTTCAGATCAGGAAATGTTGTGTCCAAGAGGTAGATAATTACCCCCCCTGCTGTGGCCAGAAACACACAATATTCTACAACCCAGCTCCTCTGTTTCTTCCCATCACATATGCCAGGCACCACTGTTTTCCTTATTCTGTCTTTGTCCAGAGTTTTGACCTCTGATTGACTTTGAAGTTTACATATGAGGAAAAACAGTCAGGCAGCTGCTAAAACAAGCGCGGAAAGATCAAACGATTCTGAAAGAATTAAAAACAAACAACTTTTATCTTTTTCTTTTGTGTTTACCAATACATTAACAGATCCAGATAGATGGAGAGATACCCAAATGTGCACACATATATATTTAAATGGTAATGTTAAAAATTTACATTAAAAGAATATTGTTTAGGAGGATAAGGAAATTAGGAAAATTAGGAAATACCAGATTAAGACTGCTATGCTAATTTCTTTCTGCTACTGGGTGTGATTATCCTGTGTTGTACAGAATGAGACATGCATCCTGTGGGAAAGTCTAAAATCTGACTGTGTCATGGAAGGGTTTGTAAGAAAACATATGTACATGGGGAGGGACAAAAAAAGATTGTCCAGAGAGTCTTAAATCTGCCACTTTCTAATGTATCAGGAATGGAACTGTAGCTTAAGTGGCACTATTTAATGACTGGAGCATAGGGAATTTGATGTTCTAGCTTGCTTTCAAGGGAGAAAAAAGCTAGCTAAGGGAAGTCCCCTGTGACATGCATAGAGAAACACAGACTCTTGCCATTTATTGAGTCATTGCAGACATTTAATTAATTGGGTTTGGAGTGTCAGGCATAAGTAGGAAGTTACTTGGTCTGGAGCTGGAAGACCACTTAGTAGAAACCAAGTTTTGTTTCCTCTACCATACTAAACCTTTTTAAAGCTTCATCTCTATTAAATTGAGTCCAGAAATTTCATTCTGCTTTTGCTGTACAATTTCTCCTATTACTGTTTCTGTGTCAGCAAGAACTTGAATCTTTAAAACAGTGATATTGCCCAATTACTATACTGGCAGACTGCCTTGACCTTTCCTGGAGAAGCCAACAAGGGAAAAGCAGTGGTGGTTCCCAACAGTTTCCATCTCAGTGACCCTCACAGAGAAATTCACAGAATACAAGAAAAATGTTGTTTCTGAGATGAACGACTTTGAATTTCAAAGGTCTGCCGAAAGTAATAAAGATGTTAGACTTTTCAAACTATGTCAGATTTCCCAAGTACCTAAAAAATATTTCTGCAGATACCATATAAATATGAATAATAATCTAAGCCAGAATGTTTTAATTTACAGTGGAGTTCTATTTGGTTTGTGAGAAGTTTCCTTTTTTTTTTTTTTTTTAATAAGATTACTCTGGCCTGTATAATATGAACTCTGTAGGGCTCTGTAACTTGTGGCAGAGGCAAACCAGTCTGTGCATTCTCCTGCCTCTTGATATTGCTTGTACATGTAAGATAATTTCCATAGTCAGTTAATTCCAATCTGTTTTCTTAAATGCTTAAAAAGCAATAAGTTATAGGATGAAAATTCTACCAAATCACAACTCCCTGTATGTCATTTTGCCTTTCTGCCATAGATAAGCCATTGTCTCTTATATAGGCTAAAAAGGACTGCAAAAGGACCAGTTTGGATAAATGTAAATACATTTTCCTGTGGTTTGGTTTTTTTTTTTTTTTAATGCTGAATTTCACAGATTGTTAAGAAAATTTTTGTAGAGAAAAGTAGTAGTATAAATAGAAGTAAAACTGTCTTCTCAGTATTAGCTTCAAAGCTGAAGGAGTTTGTGTACAGTTATCTTTTCTATCTATCCCTTGGGCATAAAGGCAGTGAAAGAATTCCTGAAGAGGGGAAGGAAATTACGTTGGTCAAGATCAAATTGCAAGCATGCATAATTTGATGTACTGATGACTGTCCACCAGATATCACAGCAGGAGACTTGCCAAGATGTTAATTGTCCCAAGGACTGGAGTTTGATGCTTAACAAACATCTCAGTTTCGTTGTGGAATGAAAGTTATGACAGCTGGAAAGACTCCTTTTCTTAGTTGCATATGCAGTAATGAATAGCATTGAGAGAAATCCTGATTTTAAATGAAACTGTCTTCTACTTGCAAATAGTAGTTATTGGTAGGGTTACTACAGAGAGAGGAAGTGTAACTTCGTAGCTTCAGTATGTGGAGTCAGTACAAAACTCTAGGATTGACTTTGTGGCTTCAAATCAACTCAGACACTAGGGGAGCACGTAATTTTGTGTAGCCCTTTCTGCTTTTTGAAAATGTCAGGTTGTATCTTAGAGACAGTCCCACAGTGAATTCCTTGTATAAAACAAACCTCCATTTCACAGTCTTTGCATAGAAGGCTGCAGGTTGCAAATCTGGCACACTGCAAGTTTGTAGATTGTCATTTGTCACCTTTCATGGCCAGATATATGAGCCAACAAACAGGCTACTTTTTTTACTGTTTTTTGAAGCAAAGGGGTCAGTCAACAGCCCATTAAAAAGACTTACAGTGAATATAATATCTCTAAACACAGAAGACTCCCCTAATCTGACTTCGGTTAAGCAAGCCTGCTATTCATCACCCCAGTCCTGTGCAGTGTACATAATGAGAAGAAATACTTCTCCATTTAGGACAGAAATTTTTCTCACTTTGATGGCTAGGATTTCATCACAGATATTAAGAAAACTCTTGACTGCTGTAATTGTAGATTTGGAGGTTGTGCAGGGAGCATTAGCGTCATCTCAGCCAAGTAATTGTTGTACAGTTGGAGAATGGTATGGCCTTTCTCTCTGATATTTCTCCTTACCACAGATGGAGAAGAATCCTTTGACACAAATGTTACCAAGTCTGATTTGTTGTAACTGTTACTGTGGAAATTGTACATGTGGGCTTGGATTCTGTTTTTGGCTGAAGCAGATTAAACTGCAGAGGGAATAACTGGAATTAACGAAGAGCTATCGCACATATGCTGGCATATACACCACACATACTGAGGCGTGTAGATGATCAGCATTTCCCATGCACACAAGTAAAAATGCCAAGTCCTTTTTCTGCAATAATCCTAATTTAATCTCAATATTCTTCTGAAAAAAAAAAAAAAAAGTGGTAGTTGTGTTTATCCACAGCATATATCCATGATTGTTTCAGTTTCCTCTCTGTGTAAAACTACACAGAAAAAAAGATCCAGGGTGGAATACATGAATTCCTTAATTTGTTGATGAAACTGGTATCTTTGTTATAGTATTCTTAGACAGAGTTGTTTGAAACAAATGTCAGGGCAAATATCAATAAATAAGGTTGAGAAAAATAATTCTATCAAATGAGAAGAATTACTGGACTGTAGTGACTGAAAGCTGAATCTTCATCAGGAATACATCCAGATACCTAAAAATAGTGTGTACATCGAAGCTCCATACGTCCATATTGATGATGAGAAATAACAGCCATATTATGGCCATTCCATAATCACTACTGGTTCCTGAAATGCTTATCTATCTGCAGGAGATGCTGTCCAGCAATCTCAGCTGTTCAAACTGTAAAGCATTTTCTTCCAAAGCAAGAGAACTTGGCATCAGCCTGGAGCTCAACCTGGGGTAGGCAGGAGGAGTTGTGAGCTGGGTAGAGCAGCTGTTGATCCTGTTTTTGTTTCGACTGCTGCTTGCAAGGAGTTATTTACCCTGCTACACTTCATAGGCTGCTCCAAATTGCCATAGGCTTTTCTTTCTTTTTGCAGCATTCAAGAGAGGCAGGTCTGTAAATTGTCTTCTCTGACTACTCTGAATCACATTAGCCTGCTCTTTTTTGTAAGCATACCCCATAGTGATAGCAGAATTCAATCAGGCACGCAGTGTTGCTGTGCCTGCTCTTCCCCATGTGCACGTACATTCCTGTGTTCACCACCTCCTGGGGAGCTCATACCAGGGAGCAGCTTTACCCCCAGCACCAGGGTAGCTCTGGGGGCTCTCCTGTTGCAGGTGCTGGGAGGAAAACCCTACTTACCTGCCCTCTGGGGAATGCATAGCCTGTGAAAAACCTACACAGCAGGGAGGTCATCCTCTAAGAGAAAAATCACCTTGGACAGTTTTGTTTCTAGCTGCCAGGGAAAATACTGGCATTTATCTGTGACACTGGTGCCAAGTTACATTTAGACTTGCTCACGCTCAGGAACTTTTTGGCTTGGAGAGAGAAGAAAAAGAAAGCAGTTAGGCTACAAGGCTCTTTGCTGCCTTTCATCTTGTCCCTTTTGGGCTGCTGCCTTTTTCCTTACTCCACAGCAATTCATGTGGGAGGGGAAAGAAGTGACTGTGGCAGAAAGGCACAACAGAAACTGGAAGCAGGAACCTGCATATTAGGGCACGGTGACCAGCAAATCTGCCAGGAGCTGGTGATAATACCCAGGGCACAGTAACCTACACTTACAGCTAGGAAAATTACTTTACGTGCTTCCAGCTTTGCTGGCCTGTTTGTGCTCTTGCACCTTCCTGGGAAAAGTATGGAGTTGCTGCTTGGCATCAGTGCTGCTGGGCACCTGAAAAGAGTTTCTCCATGTGCTGAATACTTGCCTCTGGGAGGTTAAGAATTTTGGTTTGCAGAAATAGTTCATATTACCCAATAATAAGTTTAATTAATTATTTATTTTATTATTATAATGTGTTACATATTTTATGTAAATATATTTGCTTCTCTAACTCTGATTTGGACTCCTGGCTTTACTTTCCCAGGAAGGAAGAACCCTTGTTTTGGGAGGGTGTGTATCCACCCTCTGAGGAATCGCCAAAGGCTTGAAACCCAGGTTTCTCCTGCACTATACAAAGTGAGGAAAATGCCCTTGGTGATTATTACCTTGGGCAGAACTGAGAATGAGAAACAAAATCTGAGGAACATAGTCTGAAAAGGGGTGAATTTGTTTGCTTTCCCATCTTGGTGTCCTCTTTGCTCTCTCTTACAGAAAGATGTTGGCCTGGATCAGTTTCTGTTTTTCTAAAGGGAGCTTGCCCTGGGACACTGGGGTAGCTGAGAACAACTGCTGAGCAAGGACATTCCCCACTTCAGTTTGAGCAAAATACTGTTTACCCCATTCTCACTCATTTGCCTCTCCCATTTCCCTGTTTCTCACTGGAGGCGACAGCTGCCTGAGGCATGGGAGTAACAACAGATCCCTCAGCTGCAACGGCTGTCAGACCAGGAAGGGCACAACGAGCCCCACAGAGTGCACCCAGGACCTTTGGAAATCTGCTCTTTGCTGTGTAGTCCTGTTACCCTGACCAAAGTCCCTTACACCCTACACCCAGGGAGATGCCACTGCATGGTGTGACATTCTTCATACTCTGAAGAATACCCCACACTGACTAGGGCACTCTGGCACTTACTTCCAGGTGCCTCTGCACAGCATGTTTATGCACAGCTGGAGATGATCCTCTTCTTCCCACCATCCTGTCACTGCTTTGAGTTACAGAGGATCCCTATGGATATGAAGAGGAATGTCTGTAATTGTGGTTTCTGGTCCCTGGCTGGTGCCAGGACAAGTGTCCCCCATTCATGGGAAAATACAAAGAAGGAGGCTCAGCAAGTAGACCTGTAGCTTCCTGAGCTCAGAAAGTCTCAGGGTCTCAACTATTACCACTCAGACTTGGCTTCCTTTGTGTGTCTGGCCCCTTCCTGCTTGCCCACAGTTCTCTAGAGTTTGGCCAGACTTCTTTGCAGGAGAGACCAGGAGGCTTGGGCCAACGAGTTCTGCTTGCACTTGGTGATATGGATTGAGTGCTGGTTCATCAGGACTGGTTTCTGCATATCTGTAAGGTTACTTACTCATCACAGACACCACCACCCATGGTGAAAGCCCAGGTTCTCACAGTGGGCCATGAGGGAAAATACAGCCTGCCACTGCCTGGGCCAGATTTGTCAGTGGGACAATTGATGGCAACAAGAACAGGAAAGCTCAGGATGGGGAGCCCAGCTAAACAGCCCTGGGCATGGCACATGTGTGACAGTAACTCTGACCTTCCTGCACAAACCATCCTGGCTTCCCAAACTTGTGGGTTTTTTGAGTCCTCCCACTCTTAAATCTGACTTACAAGATTTGCTGCACCTGTCTATGCCAGCTACATAGTGTGCACACAGTGGATCCAACCCACATATCAGCAAACCTGCTGTGCACTGGCAGCTGCTGTTGTGGTCTGCCTTTCCAATTGGGAGACAGATGCTTTTGTCTGTGCACTTGTGCCTTAACATGGCATTGGAGCCAATGTGCTGAGGGTTGTTTCTACAGCATGAAGAAATTTGTGGTGGAGCCACTTTTCCCTGGAGTTGGTTACAAGACTGTTTCCTCAGATGGTGCAGAAGCCAACCATTAGAAGGCAGACCTTTTGTTTATGCTTACCAGCTCCTGCCACACTGAGCTTAGCTAAAGAGGCTCTTAATTTCAATTTTCCTCAGAGACACATTTTCTGGTTTCTTCCCAGACCACAGGATCAAATAATCTTTTGTTCCTTTGTTTCATAGATTCTCCCATCTTTTCTGGTTTTTCTTTCATATATTTCCAACATGCACTGAATGTTTGCCATAGTTGGTTATTCTCTCACACGTGTCTTGTATGTCTGCTCTGCTATAGGCATTGACTTGCTCCCGTGTTTGAGATAGAGATTGCTATTGTTTGTATGGTGTAGCTACATGGAGATCCTCTATAGAACTATCTTAAATAAGCGATGACAATTAGTCAAATACAAAGCCATGTAAAGTAAAAAAAGGTACGCTATTTGAAAACTGGGGGAATGAGAGGCTGGAAAGCAGTGCTGCAGAAAGGGACCTGGGGTTCCTGGTCAATGGCAAGCTGAATCTGAGTCAGCAGTGCCCTGGCAGCCAGGAGGGACAGCTGTGTCCTGGGGGCATCAGGCACAGCATCACCAGCCAGGCAAGGGAGAAGATTGTCCTGCTCTGCTCTGCACTGGGGCAGCCTCACCTCGTATGCTGGGGGCAGTTTTGGGTGAAATACAAGGAGTGTCTGAGATCACTTGGTTTGTTCAGCTTGAAGGAGACTGAGGGAAGACCTTACCACAGTCTTCAACATCCTCATGCGGGGAGGTGAAGGGGCAAGTACTGATCTGTTCTCTCTGGTGACCAGTGACAAGACCCAAGGGAATGGCATGCAGCTGTGCCAGGGGAAATTTACGTTGGATATTGGGAAAAGATTTTTCACCCAGAGGGTGGTTGAGCACTAGAACAGGCTCCTCAGGGAAGTGGTCACAGCACCAAGACTGCTAGAGCTTAAGGAACATTTGGACAACACTCTTAAGGCACATGGTGTGATTTCTTGTGCTTGCCCTGTGCAGAACCAGGAGCTGGACTCGATGATCCTTGTGGCTCCCTTCCAATTCAACATATTCTATGATTATGTTCACTCACAATTGTCCCAGACTGCTCACTCATAGTTAAAAGGAACTTTTTGCTTTGATCCCCATGTTCTGCTTCACATATAGGGATGACAATCCTTCACTTCACTAGAATAGAAAGATGAAGAAATATATGTGAATCTCCCAGATATTATAATAGTGAGAAGCATAGAAAAGTCTGGGAAGAAGCTGACGGTTTTTCCTCTGATAATGGGACTTTGGTCAGGCAAACATTTGATGAAGAAAAACTCAGTTCTGTCATGATTTTTTTCTTTCTTTTCCAGCCTAACATTCAGCCCATCTCTGGATACTGTGAGACATGGGGGAATGTGTAACCACATTACAGCAGAAGAGATCCCCTATTCACCAGGGAGAATCTACTGTGGGAATCTCCAGTCAGTTTAAGTTCATGCTCTGCATGCATAAGCAGAGCAAACTTGGCAGGCTGAAGTCTGTCCTTTGGGAATATTGACAGATGAATATAAACTCAATTACCTTGCTTTTTCATTCCAGTTGGGTTACTTGCTCTGTGTAACTAAGTACATCAGCATTTGGAGTCACTCTGAACAACAGGAGAAAACGTTTTCTGGTGTTGAAACTAGGATTTTGTACAGCAATTATAACTCGAAAAAAGTCAGGAGGCTGCCTGTGCTTTTTTTCCCACCATCCTGAAAAAACCAACCAAACAAAAACCAAGGTAGAAGGGTCACCATTGCCAAGGGCTGGGGTTTCTTCTTTTGGTATAGCTAAAAGGCTGATAGCCATTTTGCCTATAAGCATGCACAACTGAAAGATGTAAAACCAGCTCCTGAGTTTTCCTTACCATTCTCCCCACCACCACCATCTTCACTATCCATCAACCTGCCTCATTGCTGAAAGCAGAAAACACAAAAGTAAACATTAGTTAACGAGTTTTCCACCCGGGGGTGGTAAACAAAACTGCCCTCCATGCCTGTGAGCTCTTGAAGGGAAACACTGCTGTAGGAAAACAAATCTCATCACAGTAAGAACAGTTCTGTCTGAGGTAGGGAATGTGTGCAGAGAATTTGAAGAATATTTTCATTTTTCTGATTTCATGATTAGGGAATGATGAGGTACAAAATCTTTCCTGAATATGTCCCTCCAGTTAGAAAATACATACTTGTCTTATCTTTGTTTTCATTGTAGCTAGAAGCAGCAGTTGATGCTAATCTGATTCCTTACTCCTCTGTAGTTTGGAACATTTCAAATACATATTTTTTGTCCTGAGATTTTGTCTCAAATGGAGACAATTGAGACTTTGTCTTGGACTAAGAGAATCAAGACTTTGTCTAAAATGCAATAATATGGCGCATGCTAAACAAAACAAGTCTTTGTGTATCATTGTTATTAAAACATTGTAGCAGCAGGAAATAGCTGGGCATGGACTTTCCTTTGCTAGTTAACTGCTACTATAGATCTGTTAAAGTTCAACTAATTATACATTTAAATCCTATTACAGTAGCTGAATCCTTTGACAAAGAAAGAAACAGCCTGTAAGACAGTTCCTTGCAAAATAGTAGTGCATATATTAAATCAGCACGTTCTCACCTTACCGTGTCCTTCATTCAGTCCCCATTTCTCTGAACGTGACTTTCACTCCTGCACCCAGGCGTGACCTCCTCCTGCCTGCCTAGTGGAGCATCACCAGCGAGCAGGCAGGAACCCCCCGGCAATCTGGCCCCCTCGGGAGCTGCACGACAGGGTCAGGTCCACCCCTTCGGCATCGCTTACCAGAGCCGGGCTCAGTCCCAGTCTTTCAGGAGCTCCTTGTGAGTCGTTAGTCAGAAGAAACCCCTCACGGTTTAATGCCCGTGGCAGGGTCTGCTCTCTCGGTCAGTGCTCCCCCCTCCGCAGGGCTATGGTCTGAAACAAAAGCAAGCTCTAGAAAAGCAGATCTCCCTTGTCATACATTCAGGGATGGATTTTCTCTTCTTCTGGTGCTGAAATCAGGGAGAGGACTAATTCCTCTGAAGATAATGGAGCAAACCAACACAAATCAAAGGAGAATCAGACTGTAGCTCTAAGAAGCACCTATTCCTATTACTTTCTAGGTTTTTGTTGGTTTTTTTTTTTTTCTGCAAATATATAAATCTTTGTATTAGCTGACTTCAAAGATCATAAATCCATAATTGTATGTGCAGATTACTAATGCAGTGTGCTGCTGATGCATAAAACACGCGTAGAGACTACACAAATACACTCAGGCTGGGCTTAAATTTAGCTTCAACCACACAAAAGATATCTTTGTAACTAAGAATGATGGGAAGAAAGATCTCATTCCAGACCAGATGAACATCTCATTTTTTCATTAATCCTGGATTTGGCTGATCTGACTTAAATGTGTCCTAAGACATTTCTTAGTGCTTTGGAAATTACATCAACATACTTGGGTTGAAGATGCCAGATTTAGAAAAAAAGGGGGAGATTCTATTTTTAAAATTCTGCTGTTCCTTTTAAAAATAGATCAGCAAAGCATAACTTTTGCTATAGCTGTAATTTTTCAGGCTAAGCAAACTCCAGTAATTTCAAAAGCAGTGGGAACAAGGGGTCACTTGGGGCCAGCCAGAAAAAAAAAATTAACTCTTTGCTCTTTTCTAGCACAAGTTTTTGTCATGAAAAGAGTCAGCTTATAAATGAAAAGTTAAGCTTTTCCTCGCAAGAAAACAGAAACTGAAAAAAGTTTGCAGCAATAATGATTCCACAGCTGTATGAGAGCATTAATGAGGGAAGAGAAATAAAATTAGGAGTTCAGCTGTGCATTTTCTCAGTACTTATCACTATAGCCAGACTAGAATTTGCTAAATGACATCTGTCACTGACAGCTGCTGTCATCAGGAGACTGCCAGGAGCTACAAACACCTTTCAGCAGCAGGAGGCTATCAGCCATGGTAGTGTACAATCATTTCATGACATTGCCTTCAGTGGTGAGAGCTCCAAAGCCTTTCCCTAATAATATTGCTGAAAATCTTCAGTTTAGAGGGGAAGAAAGCCATGCTACAGCAGCATGACCTGACTGTCTTGAAAATTCAACATGAATAATACAGATCCTTGTTTCATGATTGTTTTGTATCAGGCAGCTAGACTTCCATGACCTAGTGTTTTAGGTGATTTTTAGATGTTCCATTTTATACAAATATAAACAGTGAAAAACCCAAGCACAGGTAGATAGGCTGTCCTTGCCATTAAGGTGTGTTTAGCAAAAGGATGGACCACCCCCCCACCCCCCCCCCCCAGGCTTGGGCCATCTCACAGATAAAATCCCTAGGAGTAAAACTCCATCTTTACTTAACCTGCCAGCTGTAGCTCATTTGCTGATTTCAACTGGGGATCCACTCACATTTATAAAGAAGTTATTTGTCATTCTCCTGGCAAGTCATAGGGTAAAGGATTCTTATCCCCAGTACTTTCCAAGTATGGGAATGGGGGTTAAAAAATCTATTGGTTTCCCAAGTGGCCTTCTATGGGGTAATGATAGTTTGGCAGTGGACATGCTTGGCCTCTGTAGTTTGAGAACCAAACTAGGGAAGCTAGGATAGATGTTCAGGCTTTGAAAACACCAGCTATCTTCTGTTTGTTTGTATCTACATTTGCATTGGGATAAACGGCTCTCAGCAGAAGAAAATGCAATTTGTTTAAGTATTTCAGTCAAAGAACAGCAATTATAAAAATAAGGCACTCCTTTCTCTACCTTCAAAGCATTTGCTAGTGTCAATAACTAGGACCTGAGACCAAGTCCTGAGGCTTAAATCTCTTCTAACTGACACTTAAGAGATTAATCTCTTCCAGCTTGACACTTAAGAGAAGTACTATTATGCAATACACATTGTGAAATGTTACAAGCACTTTCTAGTCAGAGCTTTATTTTGTCCCATTGACTAAGGAATAGTCACAATGCAATGATGTCACACTGCAGTGATGTTTTAGACTCCTCCATGAGAAATGAGCTGCTTCATGCTGTAACTGCAGAGTGTGATCAGTGGATAGACAGGACACCAATGAATCTTTAGTCACAAGCCATCCGTACATCTCAGTAGCACCCTCTGAAACATCTACAGCTCCTCACTTGTCAGGAATTGTGTTGCCTTAATAAATCACACCAAAAATCTTAATGGTATTTTAACAGCACTGAGCATGCATTGTTTCTAGGAAAAAACCCCTAAAACCTCAAAAAACCTGATGATCTAAAAGTGTATACCAGGAAGGACAGCCCTGTAGCTACAACTCACAGTAGCTTCTGATGTTGGCATTGACAAAACAAAAGGGAGTCTTCTTCGATGTAACAAAGACTTCCATGAGTTGATCAAAACATACAGAACTATTTGACCAAAAGTCTCTTTTATGTAAAAAAAGTCTGCCATATATGAGCTATTATAAAGAGCGAATTTTAAGGGCTTAATCAAATAAAATTTCTTTCATGAAAGATAAATTTCTGGAGATTGAAAAGTGTAATATAAAGGTTAATTTTTTGTTTTGTGTCTGTTACTGAAAAAGTTCTGCTAAAATAATAAAAATATGCTTTCATCATTTTTTCTTCCTCTTAATTTTCAAGTTTTCTATGTTTTTATTTTCACATTTTCTCTCCAAAAAGCAGCCTAAATATTGGACCAAAATTATACTTGCAAACGACCCAAATTGGTGCAATGTAGTGGCTCAATGCAGACTGCTGTGTTCAACGACAGCAGATGGATTCTATATGAAACACTTCCCTGAAAATCTAGTCACCTCAGGCAAAGGCTATTTTGAATTTTATAACCTAAACAGTGCCAGACCACCAGTCAGATGAGAAATATGCAAGGAAAAAAACTGAAGATATTTTAAGGAGTGTGGGGACAGAGTGAATTTGGGTTTAGGACTTCCAGTATCAGATCAGAAGTTGGCAGTTACACATTGTAAAAAATTTTGGGAAAAAACCCTCATGCTTTTAGCAGAATTCTGTTTGAAACAATCTTAACTCTATGCAGGTGGCACTGGGGCTTATATTGACACTGTCAGTACAAATGTCATCAGCCAGTCTTCAGCTTCTTGTTATTTTGTAATCCACAGGTTGGTGTTGCCAGTCAGTGTCCTTTACTTTCAGATTCAAATCAAAATCTAATAATCTCTGTATGGCAGCCATTTCCATAATTTGCCACCGAGAAATTGCACAATCTTTTGACCTCTTCTTTTGCATTCACCCTTTGCCTCCCTGCTCATATCCTGAAGAAAGTGAAGAAACTCAGGATGATCTCAGGAACAGATACGGGTTTCTATCCATAAAGAGGCACACTATAAGTCATGTGCACTGTTTGTATTTCCCTAGCCCTGTCTGCCAAAATTCAGCCTGGTCCCAGGTTGTCGGCATACATCATGATGAAGTTTACATCATGATGAAGTTTACAATGCCATTTCTATGTGGATATCACAGGATAGACACACCAAAGAGAACTGGAGCAGTGCAGGGACAGAGTTTTGAAGTGTGACTACAAGAAAGGAACAGATGACTTGATGCAATAGAGTGCTGCGGTTCCTGAGGTGACCAGCTCATCCAGAGAAAGTGGGTACAATGGGATCTTGAGGGCAGACTTCAAACTGAAACTTTGAGCCTAAATGCTCTTTTATCAGAAAATAGAAAAGGATTCAAGGATTTTGAGGGGACTGTCCTAGGGGCAGCAGCCAAAGGGTAGATGGGCAGTACCTTCTTTGTCCTTGGGTGTTGTTTACAGGACAATGTCAAAAAAAAAACAAAATCAAAACAACCCACCAAAAAACAAAACCAAAATACTTGCCTCTGGCCCAAGTAAAGAAGCCACTGTGAGAGCTCTCTTCTGCTTGCATTTTTTTGTTTGCTTTATTTCTTTTGTGGGGTGCTCCAGTTTTCTGGGCACGTCTCCAGGGGTTGTGTGCTTTGCCAAGCGGCTGCTTCACATTCTCAGGCAAGCAACATCCTGGTTCCACCCTATCCTTGACGGGGTGTGCTCACACACCCTCATCTACCGTCAAGAACACTTTATTTCAGATAGATGTCTGGTGGAGAGAAATTAGACTAAATCTGCATTTCTCCCACAAACTGGCCTTATTTAGTGTACCAGCACCTATGAATATGGGCTGTAGCTTGACACAGCAGTGTTGGAGAGATCCCAGAGGAAGAGATACTCCGCAAGATATGCACAGGCTCTTTCCACAGTCCGGTTCACAATGTCTCCTCAGGCATCATTTGCTGTTGGTGCATTGTGGCATAGTTTGACTTGAGTGACAAGGGACTTCAGCTGATTAGAAACTACATGGATCACTGTCACATTCTCCAGCAGGGCAGAGATTTCACCTGTGGACCATCGCCCACATACATTTACTGTCTCCAGGGCTGGCCCAGACAGGGAAGGAAAAAAAGAGAGATGCTGATTCTAAACATAGTTACTTTTTTTGTGTAATAGAGGAGAACTGCTTATACTGCCCCGGAATAGGGATGTATAATTCAAGGGAAAGATGATAAATCCGCACGTGTGAAAGCCAGGGAGCCGGGGAAGGCCCCTGGGGGGCAAGGGGAGGGCTCAGCCCAGCAAGCACGCATCCCGTCCCCGGCGCAGAGCTCTGTTCCCGGGCAGCCATGGGCAGCGGCCGGCTCGCTCCCGCAGCCCCTGCTCCCAAGGAAGGGAGAGAACAACCGGCTTGGTCAGGGGAGCGAAACTTAGTGCGGTGCGTGCCGCGGACCCGCCATTGCCCGGCCCGGGCAGCCAGCGCCGGCGGCGGCGGGCCCGGCCCGGCTCCCCGCGCTCTCTGGGCCGCTGGGCGGCGCTGCGGCAGCGCGGGCCTGGCCCCGCGCCCTGAGGGGAATGCCTGGCCCGCGAGGCACTGCGCTTGTGGGAAGCTGTGAAAATTATATGTTTATATATGTAGTATTAAAAAAAAGAAAAAAAAAAAAGAAAGAAAGAAAGAAAGAAAAAGAAAGGAAAATAAAAAGGTGATTTAAAAAATTGGTTTAGGCTCAGAGGGAAGGTTCCGTGGGAGGATGACGTCCGCGGCGCTACTTGCGTACGGCAGCGAACCCCGGTGGCCCTGTCCCTTCTTCCCCCGGGAGCCCGGGAACCGCCGAGCATCCCTCGGCTCCCGCGGGTACTGGAAGCACGTTGTCATGTGTCTCCCACACTGAGGCAGTGCCGGTGCTGGAGGGTTTGTCGGGATTTCCACGGGAAGGGCAGAGTGAGAGGCGGCACGCAACCACGAGAGTCAGCTGCCGTGTAGCACCTCAGAAGGGCAAGAGATGAAGAGCAGCATAAATACATATAATAAACATTTCAGAAGAAGGTTTCTCTAAAATGATAGTAACAAAGGGATTTAAATAATGTATTAGTTGCTATATGGGGACAGTATATAAGTGGTAGCAGTGACACAGGGAGGGGTGAAGCTTCAAGCAACATACCTGTGCTCCAGTAGGAAACACTTTGAAGGGATTTGCTAAGACTCTGCCTCAGTTTTGACTCAAGTTTGCCCGGGATTTTTGCCTATGCACAATATAAACCAAACAAGCAATTGACCTGTTTTGGGAATTTCAATGACTACTTTAGTTTTGCATCTGTGAGTAAAAGCTAGTGGAGTCACTGCTGTGGAGGAAGAGTGGGTAGGTCAAAATGCTCAGAACAACATCCACTGATACCAGACATTCTAACGTCAGAAAATGTGTCAGCACCCCAGAACTTCCTACGAGCTGGCAGAAACTTGTCATTAAAACTCACTTTCAGAAGACCTGGAAATCCAGGGGATCTCCACAGGGTCAAAAAAAAGTTCATAATGAAACAGTGTTTGAAAGATACACAGAACAATCCAGGCAATTCAGTCAGTGAATTTCTGTCCAGCCCTGACTTTGCCTGGATTCTTCTGGCTCTGGGCCTGATGGAAGTCCACAGCCTGAAATGTGTGCTGCCCAAAATGACTGTGTTAGTAAATACCAAGATAAAAGAAAGTATGTTATTTATACTAAGTAGTATGGATTTACTAAAACCAGATTTTGCTGAGATAATCTGGTACCTTTCTCAGAAGAGTAAGACATTTTCATATAAAGCTGCTAGATGCATAAGGCTTTAGTTTTGTGCAGCTCTGTGATGGAGAGGTTATAGTATATCAGTATATCAGCTCACAATCCAGTAGTTAACTCTATCTTAATGTTAAACAATCATTGTTCAGTATCATTCATTGTTCAGGGGTATTAACTAGTGAAGCTCGACCTAGATTGTCTCCTGGCTATTTTCCATTTTGATCTGTGGTACAGAAAAAAACCCCATAAACTCACCCTATGGCAACAGACCACAGGAACAGAAATGAAAATAGGCCACTGATGTAATCAGATGGTAAAGAAAAGGCAAGCATATAATATGCTACCCTATTACAGGTAAACATGAATCTAAATATCTAAGAACAGAGAATGAAAGCCACAAAATTAAGATGGGGAAACTATACTTTGAAGCAGTGGCTCTGGAAAAGACTCATGAAAGAGGGACATAGCAACTGAACAGAAACTCACATGAAAGAGGACCTAGAAGGATAAGGGAACCTTTAGATATACAGGCAAGTGAGTTCTTGTGTTGGACTAAGGAAGATTTTGAGATTTGTTACTAATCTTGCCATTATGCGGAAATATTGGGTCTAGTTCTCCTATGTTTGGGTCTGGGAGGATGTTGTCACATTAGTGGGGGGAGAGGTCAGTGTCATTTTGCTATGTTAGACCCAAAGCCCACATTAAGGAGCTCCTAATGGTCCAGGGACTTCTCTTATAGACAAGAAAATGGTGTAATGCAGCAAGCAGAATGCTGACATTTATGAAAGCAAAGCTTTTTATACCTGAAAGATTGATTTCTGGTATAAAATCAAGTATAACTTTCCTGGAACTGAAACCATTCAATACAACTGAATTTTTCTCCTAGATAGAAGTAAATACCTTTGAGGTCAAACTTTCTAGCTTCTACCTGTGACTGGGAAAAAAATTATGTCCCATAGGACAGTTGTCTGAAACAGGAAAACCTTATGCACTTCTGAGGATAAATGTAAGACTATTTATTTTACTGGACTTCTGAAAATAGCAAATTAAATCATAGAATCATAGAATCGTTAAGGTTGGAAAAGACCGCAAAGATAACTTAGTAAAGCCATCAACCCAGCACTTTCAAATCTGCCTTCATTCTTTTTGCAACCTCAAGCACCCTTTCCCCTGCCCTCATATTTTGCTCTTGGACTGTTTTTGTGCAGAGCAGCCAATGTCAACACTTGCCTGTGTCCCCATGTGAGCATTTATGTATTTGTAAGTTGCCTGCATCTTAACATCTCACCACTGTGGTATTTCTTTTCATTTTAGTGACAGCAGCACAGCATATGCAACTAGGAGGCTGAAAGTGCCTAAAAGTGTCCTTTCTTTTTTACTGAGTCACTATGCAGTTGCTTACAGACGATGAAAAAAGGGACAACTGGAGAGCACCTGCTCCAACCCCCTGCTCAGGACAGGGCCGATTTAACACATGCTACTCTGTGTCTTTTCCAGTCAGTTGTAAATATGCCAAGGTATGAGATTCCTCAGTACCTCCAGGCAACCAGTGCTTGAGAGGGCTTTCCTCCCCCTAGTGTTGTGATGGAATTCCCATTCTTGTTCCCTGATAGGCAAGTAAGTGTCAACTAGTGTTTACAGGGAAGGCAGTATGCTTGATGGTGATGCGATGAAGGACAAACGCAGGTGTTCTGGATTGCAAGGCAGGATGTATTCTATTACCATCTGTATGGCAGTTGTCTAGGTGTTAAGTGGGCAATTTCCCCTTATCTCTCTCCCTGCGAAGATCACAATCACTCCTCCCTCAGCAGGGGGCATCCCGTGATAAGAGGCTATTGAATGTCACTGCATGGCTGATAAGAACTGTAACATCCCATTGTGAGATGCTCCGCCCAGAGGGAGGAGCCGAGCATTGCTATCCAGATATAATCAGGAGATTCTGACACACCAGCACAGCTTCTCCACTGGATTCACCAGAGGAACAGCAGCTGCTTCTTCTTCCACGGATCTGCGGAGGAAGAATCACCCTTTTTCTACAGGACCCCCTGCTCCAACAGAACCACACCTGACACCTCAGGAGGACTGCAGCCACTTTTCCAACTGGACTGCTGCCAGCACCCTGACCAACAGGGTGTCAGGTTGAGTTCTGACTCTGTCATTTTAGTGTACTGCATTGTTTTTATTTTATCATTTTATGGTTTTTCCCCCCTTCCCTATTAAAGAACTGTTATTTCCTGCTCCCGTATTTTTTTTTGCCTGAGAGCCCCTTAATTTAAAATTCATAGCAATTTGGAGGGGTGGGGAGGGTTTGCATTCTCCATTTCAGGGGAAGCTCCTGCCTTCTTTAGCAGGCACCTGTCTTATCCAAACCAAGACAGATTTTTGGCGCCCAACGTGGGGCTCGAGGGCAAATAAACAAAAAGGGAATAACAGTTCTTGAGTAATCTAATTTTTGTGTGGCTATACAAACCTCATCAAGTGACACCATGTGGTCCAGTTTACCCTGGTTTGGGTGGCACGTGATCATGGCTGTATTTCTCCCATTTGTAGGCCCTTATCTTAACATGGGTCCTATAACCAAGGCTACTGTGGCTATTATCCGGTTTGTTTTATGGGTGAATAAGGTGAGGAATTCATGGATTTTTAACTTCCTCTGGAAGGCAGGCACATGGATTCACAGCTATCACACCTTAACTATGTGTTTTTGGGGTTACTTTAATAATGGCACCTGCTGTAAGGAAATTACACCAGGGGAAATTTTCTCCCAACCCTTTAATCACCTCTTTGGGTCCACCCCACCAGTTTTTGAAGGGTTCAGATCCAATCTAAACATTAATGATATCATACAGTGGCTGGTGTTGCTGATAGGCCTGTTCTATTTAGCATTTAGAGAGAGAGAGAGACTAACCTGGATAACTACCCTGACACCTGCATCAGAACCTAACACGCCACCAGAGTCCAGGGATGCTGTTGCCCCAGAGCCTACTCCTACCCCACAGCCCGTGCCAGATGTGAACTACCCAGATTGGGTGGGGGGTCTGGTGAAGGAGATGCGTGAGATAGGCCAGACCCTGAAGGAGTACACTTCCCCAGCTGGTGCAGAGCCCTCCCCCTGCTTTGAAGAGAGAGAACCTAATAGTGCAGCAGCAGAACCCACAGATGTTACAACTGTCCAGGTTCCAGCTGAACTGCAGAGGCAGTCACAGCCAGCAGCAGTTGCCCCTGTAGAAACAAGGAGATCTAAAACAAAAGCAGAGCACCCAGATAGGGGAGGGCCCTCACAACCCACAGGGGAGCCAGAGGTTGCAATCATCACCGAGTCCCTGACTTACGAAAGTCTCCGTAATCTACACAAAGACATTGTACGACGGGGACGTGAGGCTTATACAACCTGGCTACTTCGGGTCTGGGACCTTATGGGTACAGGTGTGCAACTGGATGGTGGTGAGGCAAGGAATCTGGGACCCTTAACTCAGGACTCCGGTATCAATCAGATTTTTGTAAGGGAGCCAGGGTCCCTTTCCCTCTGGGAGCGGCTTTTAACAAGTGTCAGAGAGAGATTTGTCCACAGGGAAAGAATGCAGGAGCAGCACCACAGAATGCACTGGAAGACTCTTGAGGAAGGGATCCAACAGCTGAGGGAAGTGGCAGTATTGGAGGTACTCTTTGGGAGAGATGGACAGCATGATAATGACCCCGACCAGGTCAGGTGCACAGGGCAGATGCTGTGGAGTCTGGCAAATCTGGGGCCATCTCAATACACCACTTTCATTGCAACGATCAATGCTGATACCAACCGAGAGACAGTGGGTTCTGTGGCAAACAAACTTAGAAATTATGAAAGTATGATCAATGGCCCCATGCAAGCTCATGTCTCTGCCGTGGTCCAAGAACTCAGAGAGGAGATGAGGGAGATGAGGGAGGCGGTGAGAAGGAACAATTCCCATATTGCACCAGTGCGAGTCACAGGCCCCAGAGTTAGAGCCCAACATTTTCCACCTAGAGAGAGAGGGTACACCCCACGGGCTGACTTGTGGTTCTTTCTGAGGGACCATGGGGAAGACATGGGAAAGTGGGATGGAAAACCCACTTCAGTCCTGGCAGCAAGGGTGCGTCAACTCAAGGAGGGAAACACTAACCGAGAGAACTCCAGTAAAGTGAAGGTAGCCTCAACCTCCCATGACCGAGCTGCTGAGTATGATCCGTCAGATCCCCTTGAGGGTACCTCTACCATGTATGCCCAGGGAAGAAATAATAACCAGGGTTAGGGGGGCCCTGCCTCTAGCCAGGGAGAGGCACGGGAAAATCGGATTTTCTGGACGGTGTGGATCCGATGGCCTGGCACATCAGAACCACAAAGGTACGATGCTTTAGTGGATACTGGTGCACAGTGTACCCTGATACCATCGGGACATGTGGGGGCCGAACCTGTTTCCATTGCCGGGGTGACGGGGGGATCACAGCAATTGACCCTTTTGGAAGCTGAGATGAGCCTGACTGGGAAAGACTGGAAGAAACATCCTATTGTGACTGGCCCAGAGGCCCCATGTATTCTAGGCATAGACTTCCTCCGGAATGGCTATTACAAAGACCCAAAAGGACTCAGATGGGCTTTTGGCATAGCTGCTGTAGAGGCAGAGAACATTAAGCAGTTGAACACCTTGCCCGGACTGTCAGAAAACCCATCCGCAGTAGGACTCTTGAATGTGGAAGAGCAACGAGTGCCAATCGCCACCTCGACGGTGCACCGCCGGCAGTATCGGACGAATCGAGACGCCGTGATCCCCATCCACAAAATGATCCGTGAGCTGGAGAGCCAAGGGGTGGTCAGCAAGACTCACTCACCCTTTAACAGTCCCATCTGGCCTGTGCGCAAGTCTAACAAAGAATGGAGATTGACTGTGGACTATCGTGGCTTGAATGAAGTGACTCCACCACTGAGCGCTGCTGTGCCAGACATGCTGGAACTCCAGTACGAGCTGGAGTCCAAGGCAGCAAAGTGGTATGCCACCATTGACATTGCTAACGCGTTTTTCTCCATTCCTCTGGCAGCAGAGTGCAGGCCTCAGTTTGCTTTCACCTGGAGGGGCGTGCAGTACACCTGGAACCGACTGCCCCAGGGGTGGAAGCACAGCCCCACCATCTGCCATGGACTGATCCAGACTGCACTGGAAAAGGGTGAGGCCCCAGAACATCTGCAATACATCGATGACATCATTGTGTGGGGGAACACGGCAGTGGAAGTATTTGAGAAAGGAAAGAAAATCATCCAGATTCTGCTAGAAGCCGGTTGCGCCATCAAGAAGAACAAAGTCAAGGGACCTGCTCGAGAGATCCAGTTCCTGGGAGTAAAGTGGCAAGATGGACGGCGTCAGATTCCCATTGAGGTCATCAACAAGATCACCGCGATGTCTCCACCAACTAGCAAGAAGGAAACACAAGCTTTCCTGGGTGCCATAGGCTTTTGGAGGATGCACATTCCCGAGTACAGTCAGATCGTGAGCCCTCTTTACCTGGTCACCCGCAAGAAGAACGAGTTCCACTGGGGCCCTGAGCAGCAACAAGCTTTTGCCCAGATTAAGCAAGAAATTGCTCATGCTGTTGCCCTTGGCCCAGTCAGGATGGGACCAGAGGTAAAGAACGTACTCTACTCTGCAGCCGGGAACCATGGTTTGTCCTGGAGCCTTTGGCAGAAGGTGCCTGGGGAGACTCGAGGCCGACCACTGGGATTCTGGAGTCGAAGCTTCAGAGGGTCCGAAGCCAATTACACTCCCACAGAAAAGGAAATCTTGGCTGCCTACGAAGGAGTTCAAGCTGCCTCAGAGGTGATTGGCACGGAAGCACAACTCCTCCTGGCACCCCGACTACCGGTGCTGGGGTGGATGTTCAAAGGAAAGGCTCCCACCACCCACCATGCCACTGATGCTACATGGAGTAAATGGATTGCCCTCATCACACAGCGCACCCGTATTGGAAACCTGAATCGCCCTGGGATTTTAGAGATAATTACAAACTGGCCGGAAGGTGAAGATTTTGGTCTTTCTGATGAAGAGGAACAAGAGCAAGTAACACGTGCCGAAGAAGCTCCACCATACAACCAACTCCCAGCAGAGGAAACACGCTACGCTCTTTTCACTGACGGTTCCTGTCGCATCGTAGGGTTGAACCGGAAGTGGAAAGCAGCCGTATGGAGTCCCACACGACAGGTTGCTCAGGCTATCGAAGGAGAAGGTGGATCAAGTCAACTTGCTGAACTCAAAGCTGTTCAGCTAGCCCTGGACATTGCTGAGAGAGAGAAATGGCCAAGGCTCTATCTTTATACTGATTCGTGGATGGTAGCCAATGCTCTGTGGGGCTGGCTGGAAAGGTGGAGAAAGGCCAACTGGCAGCGTAAGGGAAAACCAATCTGGGCTGCTGAGGAATGGAAAGAAATTGCCGCTCGGTTGGAGAACCTACCTGTGAAAGTCCGCCACGTAGATGCCCACATCCCCAAGAGCCGGGCTAATGAGGAACATCGAAACAACGAACAGGTAGATCAGGCAGCAAAAATAGAGGTGTCGAAGATAGACTTAGATTGGCAACATAAGGGGGAGTTGTTCCTAGCTCGATGGGCCCACGATGCCTCAGGTCATCAAGGTAGAGATGCCACCTATAGGTGGGCACGAGACCGAGGAGTAGATTTAACCAAAGACAGTATTTCTCAGGTTATCCATGACTGTGAAACGTGTGCTGCCATCAAGCACGCCAAGAGAGTGAAGCCCCTGTGGTATGGTGGGCGGTGGTCCAAGTACAAGTATGGGGAGGCCTGGCAGATCGACTACATCACACTGCCCCAGACACGCCAAGGCAAGCGCTACGTGCTGACCATGGTGGAAGCCACCACGGGATGGTTGGAGACCCACCCTGTGCCTCACGCCACTGCCCGGAACACCATCCTGGGCCTGGAAAAGCAAGTGCTGTGGAGACATGGAACCCCTGAGAGAATTGAGTCGGACAATGGGACCCATTTCAAGAACGGCCTTATCAACACCTGGGCCAGGGAACATGGTATTGAATGGATATACCATATCCCCTACCATGCACCAGCTGCCGGGAAAGTTGAACGGTGCAATGGACTACTCAAGACTACCCTGAAGGCACTTGGTGGGGGGACTTTTAGAAATTGGGAGATGAACTTAGCAAAGGCCACCTGGATGGTCAACACCAGAGGGTCTATCAATCGAGCTGGTCCTGCCCAGTCTGAACCCCTGCACACTGTAGATGGAGATAAAGTCCCTGTTGTACACATGAAAGGTATTTTAGGAAAGACTGTTTGGATTACTCCCACCTCAGGCAAAGACAAACCCATCCGTGGAATTGTTTTTGCTCAAGGACCTGGTTACACTTGGTGGGTAATGCAGAAAGATGGAGAAAGCCGTTGTGTACCACAGGGAAACCTAGTCTTAAGTGAGAACTGTGTGTAAGGATTCATTGTGATGCAGATGGAAATAGAATAAGGGGTGGATTATGTTCTGGATTGCAAGGCAGGATGTATTCTATTACCATCTGTATGGCAGTTGTCTAGGTGTTAAGTGGGCAATTTCCCCTTATCTCTCTCCCTGCGAAGATCACAATCACTCCTCCCTCAGCAGGGGGCATCCCGTGATAAGAGGCTATTGAATGTCACTGCATGGCTGATAAGAACTGTAACATCCCATTGTGAGATGCTCCGCCCAGAGGGAGGAGCCGAGCATTGCTATCCAGATATAATCAGGAGATTCTGACACACCAGCACAGCTTCTCCACTGGATTCACCAGAGGAACAGCAGCTGCTTCTTCTTCCACGGATCTGCGGAGGAAGAATCACCCTTTTTCTACAGGACCCCCTGCTCCAACAGAACCACACCTGACACCTCAGGAGGACTGCAGCCACTTTTCCAACTGGACTGCTGCCAGCACCCTGACCAACAGGGTGTCAGGTTGAGTTCTGACTCTGTCATTTTAGTGTACTGCATTGTTTTTATTTTATCATTTTATGGTTTTTCCCCCCTTCCCTATTAAAGAACTGTTATTTCCTGCTCCCGTATTTTTTTTTGCCTGAGAGCCCCTTAATTTAAAATTCATAGCAATTTGGAGGGGTGGGGAGGGTTTGCATTCTCCATTTCAGGGGAAGCTCCTGCCTTCTTTAGCAGGCACCTGTCTTATCCAAACCAAGACAGCAGGGAGGTGGCATTTACATTCTTCAGCTTGCTCTTGGTCTTACTGGTTGCTCTGCAACTCATCTTCAGTGAAACCAGATAAGATTTGAGTAGCCACCTTGTTCTCCCAGTCAGCGGGCAGTTAAACAACCAGGTAGTTGACCAAAGTGTTTGATGAAGTCAAAGCAGATTCTGTTTCGACCAGTACTTTAATGAGCATTGTGTTTACCTGCCTCCATTTCATGTCCTTCTTCTCATGCCAGTGTTAGTGATTTCTGCTTCCCTCCTTAGCTGCATCTCTTGAAAGATTTTATAAACTATTCCCAATATCTGTCTGTTTTCAGCTCTGAGCTGCTGACAGGACTGGACTTCTTCCTTGACTCTTCACCTCACAAGTGATGTGCTTTTTCTCCTACTCTCAACTTTATTTGGAATTGAAAAGTTCAGTCTTGTGATTTTCAAGTTTACGTTTACATCATGTTCACATTCCTGGTGCTGATGATTAGACCAGATGTAGACAGCACTCAAGCACCAAGAGTAGTCTCTGGCCACACTAAAAGTTGCCACCACAGCTGGAGCCACTACCTGTAAGACATCACACAGCTCATTTGGTACTTTAGGAAAAGCATTACTCTCAGGTGGTCTCTTGAGGAGGTTCCTTCTGAGAGAGACAACAGCATGCCTTATTTTAATTTGGGAGTGTTAAAACCCAAGAAAATCTTTGGACTTTCAACTACAAAACATTATGTAAAACTGAATTTACTCTTGAGGAAAAACCTTCTTCACAGGCTAAAGAAAATCAAACAAAAAAACAAACCCCAAAACCAAACAAGAAAAAACAAGAGCCCTATCAAGTAACCAACCAAAAAGCAAAGGAGGGCAGGAATACCATATAAATTCATAGATTGCTAAACATCATGAGTGAACATACTAAGAGACTTAAATGACTTTTTGTTAATTCAGATAAACAAAACCTCTTTTTAAATAAACTGGAAAACCCAGAGGAATTTATTTTGCATAACCTGCATCTGCCCTTTCTCTGGAGCTACTGGAACATGGGCCATTCTATACAAAAAACATATAATAAGGGAAATGAATAGAGATTAACCCACAGCATTAATAAGTTCATGTTTTGTAGCCCTCAGGATTTTCTTGATCTTTTTGGATGACTGGACAGCAGCTGGTTCTGGAACTGTTTCTAACCAGCAGAGCAAGCAGGCAGGTTTCCTTCCCTGGAGACAGCAATCACAATCCTGTCTGTTTCACTGTCAGGAGGTACCAAGAAACTGGTTAGAAAAAGCAATATGGAAATAAAACATGACCTGAAACTACATGTTGCAGTCCTGAGGATCCAAACATGTCTGAGCTGAGACTGGGGGCCATAGATTGGCTGTTGTGGACTCCAGGGCAAAGCCATGCAGGGAGTTAGTGCAGCAACCTTCCCTGCTGGCCAACCCACATATCCCAGATTGCTTTCCAAATGCTAGTACATTTGGAAAGGTGGGACTCTCCACCAGTTCTCATTCACTGATGTCACAAGAAGACCCACAGAAATCCAAAAGCTCTACAGCAAGTTGTTAGCAAAGGTAACAAACTCACTGTGCATTTTTTAGTACCATGTGCTTGAGAGATGATAATATAGTAAAAGACAGAAAATTACACTAATTTGATGAAACAGCTGATTTCCCCGAGACACAGATGAATCTAACTTAGTATTAAATCCAGTAGTTTTGTGAGACATTAGCCTAAATTAATCTCCCATGAAAGTTACACACAGAGAAAGAAACAGAAGATGGGTAGTTGGGCAGAAGTATTTGCAATTAATACATTACAACTCACATACAAATTTATTTTTGCAATAAGACTTGTAGGCATATAGATACTGCAGCATTTAGCTTGGTTTGTTTTCTTTTTCTCTTTTGTTGGAGAAACAGGAGAAACAGCTGGGAGATGACTAACTAAAGTATTCTGTGTCTGCACACCTGCAGAGTACAGGTTGAGACACCTCAATGCCAAGACCCTGGAAGCTGCCCAAGAGAGGGATGGTAGGTATCCAGCATGTTTCTGAAGCTCTGTGGGAAACCTTCACTGTGGAAAACCCATCTGCTGGCAGGTCACACCCCATGGCACACACCCATTTCTCTTTCTGTGCTTCAAGAGAACTGAGCCAAGTTGTCCCTGCATTCACATATCTCTGTAAATTTTTCTGGAAAAGATGGAGAATTTATAAATATGGGAGTAGATATCTGTGTAGGCTTAGATGTTTGCATCCACAAGATTATGACAGCATTTGAGCCAGTTAAGATACAGTGAATGCTGGACTGAGTTCTCTTACTGGGAAGGGAGTCTGGTCTACCATGATGTGTGTGGATCCAAGGGGAAAACTGGGAAAAAAGTCAATTACTGTTACATCTGGCAGCTACACAAGGCCAGGAACTTTACCATAGGCTGCTTTAAATAGGAAATTTTTCTGTGTAAAGGGAACAGTGACAAACCCATGAATAGTTAGGGCTTGTGCAGTCTTATCTACCTCACATTAAAAGTATTTTCCACTTGTAAGAACCCGAAAAGCTCAAACACATCTGTGACTTTCTGACAAAAACAAAACATAGTCACAAACCAAAATGAAGATTTGATACCCTAGATAGATAAACCTGCATAGGTAGTGCAAAACACCAAAAATTCCTTGCACTAAAAATATTACACTTAGGCCATGGGTGACATTCCACTAAAGACATGGGTGCTGTAATTGTGAGATGACTGGTTTTCACCTCTAAAATTACCAATTTCTGTGTTTTGACTCCAGTATGGATTCAGGGCCATTTTCTCTGCTATTGCTAACATACTTGTAGCTCATAAGTAGCACCTCTTATGCAGTGCAAATATCTGTTTAAGAAAAGGGCAGCAAAAATAAAGTAGCAAAGGAACTAATTGCCATTTCCCACCTGGATTCAGAATAAATATCCCAACAAATGTCAGCCAACACTAACGACGCCAAATTAAATGGAGCTCTGAGCAACCTGGTCTAGTGGAAGTTGTCCCTGCCAATGGCAGGGTGCTGGAACTAGATGATCTTTAATGTCTCTTCCAACCCAAACTATTACTCTATGATTCTTTACCAACTTTGATGAGAGTCACTTCTCTTAGTGACAACAACTACAGGAAATTTTGCAAATTTGGAATTTTAAAAACTAACCATTGAGCTTTACTCTTCAAACCATGTCAGTGCCATGACCCCCCCCCACCCCCCGTAAGCTCTAAATGTAAATGCTTATATGAAACTGCAACTTGTCTTTTTGCTGTATATTACTAATTAGCCAGGGGACTCACAGCCAGCCTGTGAGTGGTTCTGTTGTGCAAGTCAAATGGTGAACAACAAGGAGAAATTTTTTATATCCCTATAGTAAATGATCAGGTGATCCCAAGGAGACAGTCTGCATTCCCCAAGTATTGGTGATGTGTAGGTGCACAGACTAACCTAGGTCTCTAAACTCTCTCAAAAGTCAATGAGAACAAGAGAAAAGGGATTACCTTTTGAAGGTGTTCATTTAAAAATGGGATGAAACTGCCAAGTAATTTTCACTGTCTATAAATAAAGATAGATTACATCTCAAGTTTTATACCTCTAAAAGTTAGTCAAGACTGCCTCCTCTGCAAGGAAGCCCAATTTAAAATGATTATTTCACTCTAGGCTATAAAATAATTTGATTCAAGTAGATATGTTTGGCAATGGAGATGTGTCAATTAGGAGTAATGGATCTAAGGTTCAGTAGTGTCTCTGAAGGAGCAGTCCATGGTGAAAAATCCAGAGCAGACTCAAGATTTTATAGAATAGCCAGTATCATGCATACCTTTTCCATTTTGTTGAGACAGCTTTTCATATGGTCTTGCATTTTGAAAATATTTAAACAATAGGTAGTATTACTTTTTATTACATACAATTAGCTAAGTAGCAATGGCAAAATTATTTTTTTAAATAGTATTTCCTGATGAAGAAAAGACTAATCTATATCTAAATATCCCGGGGGAAAAGCAAGTCTTTGATCTATGGGCCTCATGAGTATACTAACTATGCATTCAAAGATACATGGAAATTCTTTATAATGTAGTTAAAGTGAACAAATCCAACTAACAACTAGAAAACACTTCTTGAATAATTTCAAGCAGTCATCATGCTTTTAATTTCTCTTTAAAAATGATGGTGGTATTGATAACATTTTGTTGTGTAATAAAAAAATCTGTCTGTATCTTCTCACTGAAAGAGGTCAGAATGGATTGTGCTAATCACATGGTGTATAAAAACCAGGCTCAATCAAAAAACCTGAATTCACAGTGTGGTTCATTTTACTCAGCTACATTCTAAAGTAATGCACAGATTAGGTAACAAAAATGACTCCTTGATCAATAGCTAATAAAAATGATTCACTGAATGATAAGTGAATTCTGAAAGTGAAATATGACATCAAAATTTGTATTAAAAAAAAGAAAACATAAAAACTGTGTAGACAGTCAGCTTTGACAAGTGCTCACTTACAGATTTTTCCATAACTGAGAACATACTTTTTTGCAATATGGTAGTGAAAAAGGGGTATTCCTTTTTCACTACCTTATCTGAAACAAACATATTTAGAAAATTATGAAGAGACACGCTGTCTCATGTAGTTCATTCACTATGTAGTTCATTTTCCCTTTAGCTGGCATCCAGGCTGCTGGTAAGGACAGGCTTCCTAGCAAAAGAAATGGCATCCTGCCGTGCCTTTCATGATGGATGCTGTACAGTTACCAATCAGTAAACCAGAGCTGACACTACTAAATGTTTTATAGAAGATTCTAAAAAATGGAGACTCTGTTATAGTTTCTAGAGCCAATGTGACTGAGATCTAAGTGATTAACTCCACTACTTTTCTACAACCATCCTTTTCTTTTTGTGATTATCTTATTAAAAGTGGTCATTCTAAATGACCTTAAATCCTATCAAAATGGCATAGAAAGTATATGCCTGTCACTGACTATACAATACTGCTGAATTTCCAGAAAAGCCTGATAATGAGTTGCTCAATTTCTAAGGAATGAGTAATGGAAAGATAAAGCAAATATGTCTTTACTAGTTGTAAGAAACACTCTTGTCTCCTTTATCTTGCTGTGCACTATCAATTTTTTTGGTAGGAGTTGTGTTAAATATTCATGCTAAAAACACAAATGCCAAAATATGGATTTTAAAAACATTACCATAAAATAATAGTGATAAGGAAGCCTAGATAGGATGACTTGGAATTGGAATTACAGCATCGTCTGAGCATCAGATCTGAATTCAGTTTAGCTCTGCCCTCAGACTGTCTGCATTAAAGACATCTAATTTTATGTACTTTCACACCCCATCTCCATCTCATGCTTTCTGTTTCATCCTATCCACCTGTTTCACCCATTTAGAATAAATGTTTTTGGGGCAATAGCTCATTTTGTAGATGCCTCGATGTTAAACAGACCAAATTGTATTGGTCCTAATCCTAATTACAATATTACAACTAGGGAAAGGATAATTCACATCAAAATAATAAGGGGGTAAAGTATAACGAACCTTAAAAGGTAATTGGTGATTCATACAGAATGATAGAAGTTATTTAGAAGGTTCAAACCAGAACTACTCATCAGGATGGTGGGTTTTGCTTTAGCCCCAAAAAAGAAATCAAACCAAAGTCTGCAATTGGATTTTAGTGATGACAATACCAGGTCTGTTGAATTTAGACACTCCATTCAGGCAAAATTTAATACCAAAAGTTTCACAGGCTGGACCAACTAAAACATCGATACTAAAACAGGATAGAAATTACTGGGTTTAGTATGTATGAAATCAATTGTTCACAAATAATAAGGAATTAAAGCAGGGAGTTCTCTTGTGTGACTATTTGGTTACTTCTTTGTGCTTTTGAAACCTAATTCCTGAGGCTGGATACATCAGATTATCAGTGAATATTTAAATGTAACAGGCATGACAACAATAAACAAGCTGCAGTTCAGAGAATGATCTAAGATGAACTTAAAACCTTTGTTTGTAGGATTGAGAAAAAAGGTTGAAATCTGTTGGAAGTTTGCCTTTATGGCTTGGAAGAGTGAAATGGACTTCCAGAGCAGTATACCCTAAAGGATCTTATTCCTGTTGCTCTCAAACCCAGAAAATATGAAGAAAGTGAAGAGACTTTCACTTATGTGCAGAGTGAAACGCGATACACAACGAAGGCTCAGCTCAGAATGATACCTATCAACTGTAGCCTCTCTCCCGCGGCCGCGGGGCTGTGCGGGAGCCCGGCTGGGTGCCCCCGGCCCGGCCGAAGATGGCCACACCAAGCGCCACTCCCGGATTCCCTCCAGGACCCTGAGTAGTGATTGTCGTCTGCGGCGGGGGTGGCGCAGGCGGGAACTTCGGCTACGAGGTACCAAAGCAAAGGAAGGAGGAGGGATGCCTGTATAAGTACCAAAGATCTTTTAATCTTTCCCGGTGGGTTCAGGGACAGGCGACAAACACAGGGTCACGGAGGGACGCTGCTAAAGGGAGTGGGTGTGATAGGAGGAGACACAAAGCTTACCAATAGCAAGGACCCAGGGAGGAGCGTGGGTTACAGCTAAGCCACTGAGGATCACACAGGGGAGGGGGAAAACCACAGGGGCAAATCATACATCGAATTAAGGAATGACTGACACAGAGAATTCTCGAGACAAGGGGGGTGGTTACCATGACAGGCAGGGGAGGGGGGGCAGCTCCAATAGGGAGAAACCATTGTGAGGGGAGTACATGGGGGGGAACCGAGGACCGAACCATTATTGAGTTACAAAAGGAATAACTGATTCTAAGAACACACAATGCCCCAATCAACTTCTGTAGTTCCACTGGGCAGTGGCCCGTCAGTCTTTGCACAAAGTGTAGTATCGCACAGTGTTCTTATACAGTAGTCCTTTACAACACAATAAAGGTGATGGTATCTTGCCTTGTGAATATGAAAATGACCATACCCCAGCCTGTGATAGACAATTTTCTTCTATGTTGTCTAGTCAGCAATCAGAAAATGCTGTTTGTTAAACAAGGTGCTTTTTTTGATGCTGCTTCTTTACCTCAGTATTAATTGACCTTGATTCCCAAAGTGAGTCTCTAATTGCTGTGTGACTGCATATCTGCTGTCAATAATTCTGAATGATTGACTTCAATTTCTCACTGCTTAAAGTTGTGCTTTCTTTTTCCCTCAAATGTCCTTTTGTTCTTGATGTCATCATGTTCCTCCAACTGTGTGGTCTCTCCTTTATTTCACTCCAGCAGCTGCTTTGGCATTCTGCGTCTTCTGTTTCAGATACATGAGTGGCTCTGCACATTTGTGTTGTGCATATCATAGCTTCAAACCCTGAAAGACTTTTATGTCCCAAAACGTTCTCTTTGCAGATTTTATCCTGCCATCTGATGTGCAATATGGCCCACAGATGGTACAGATGAAACCACCCTACAAGCTGTAAATGTTGATAGTCAAAATAAGAAGTTAGAAGAAAACATATAATTAATGTCTCTTCCTTTTCAAAAAAGCAAAACAAAAATAAGTCCAAATAGGAAAAGAGTTACTGCATTAAAGCTACCAGAAGAATTCTCACTCATTCAGTACATATCTCTAATTAAATTCAAACACAAATTTCGAGGGAAATCTAAACTGCAATCACTGGGATCAATTTAGATATAATTAAGTAATCTGAGTTAGAGTTATCATAAGCTATAACATGGTATTACACAGGCACCTTGATATGCTTTCAAATCTCTCACAAACCTTTAGTAACAATAACAGTTACTATCTAAATGTGTCCAGAGCCACATGGCAACACTATCTAAAAAGGGCTGACACTGACGTTACTTAATGCCATTATATTTGTGTGTAATATCAATAGCAGAGTTGACATACACAGCATAAGAATGTACCACTTAGAACTGGCAAAGTGACAAAGTTTGATCCTGAAGCCTGACCTGCTTTGGTAAACTCTTAAACTCTGATTCAACAACATTTTTAGCTACCTGTTTTTAAGGGTCATATTATTAGCAACTTTATAAATGCAGTGATACCAAGATGTTTAGGCTAATGGGGGTAGTGTGTCTTCAGGTAATCCATGGCCGAAGCCCAGCTCTAAGCAATTCAAGCATGCAAATAGCCCTCTCAAAGACAACTGATGTAGCTATTCACATAAAATTTCCATGAAATCAGAATCAAAGTAGCCAGTGAACAACCCAGTTTCAAAGCTCTGTTTGGGAGGTGCCTTGGTTTTGAACATTAAATCAATCTAGCCTTTTTCTGCCTTGGCTATAGCCATGAATTCCAGAACTTCCTTACATTTATTCTCCTGCCACAGTTGTTCTCATTTCTGGACCATGCAGCATTTTTGTAGTGCCACACTGTTGCTGTGCCACCTCTACTTTCTCCAATAGGCATGGACAGTTTTTTTCCCTCCCACTTTTTGATGGGAAGGATGCTGGAACTTAGTGTTTTAACCAGCAAGTACAAAAGAAAAGGATGTGAGAAAAGTACTGGACTTCTTTTTCTCTATGTCACACTGCTGCAGGTTCCTGTCAAAGAAAATGAACAAACACTACCACTTTTTTGTCACTGTACATTTTTTTTTCTCAGGTGTTGAAGCAGAAAGATAAAACACTTTTATCATAGCATGGGATTGAGCCCTATGGTCCCAAGACATGAGAAAGACTTTTTGAAAGGCTCTCAAGAAATATGTCCTGTGAAAAGCAAAAAGGCACATGGTTCGTACACTTGCTTAATCAATCTAAGTCAGAAGGAAGGAAATGCAAAATATTTTTTTTCCCCAGTTCAATGGATATTTACCCTCAGAGCACCTGGCTATATTTCTAGTCTCTTTCCCATGCTCCTGCTATATCTGACCTTCATCTTTGTACACACCAAGAATCCAAACCCGCTTCTTCCCCACCCACTTGGACTCAATTTTAAATGTTCCAGATCCTTCTGTTTCCAATCTCTCCAACGCAATGAGACCCCCTCATCTATACCCACCTCAATTAAATATCAGACTCAGTATCAGCTCAATTTAATATCAGACACAAATATATGCAGAGTGCCCTTCTCCTGTTCGCCTCCAGCAACCTCCTAGCACGCTAAATCCCTTCAGCTTCTACTTCAGCACCCCTGGACCAGCTCCATTTCTAACTAAACCCAAACACAACCACCCGCCCAAATTTTAGCTCTGCCCACAGCTCTGACCAGCGTGCACTGCAGGGCCGTCTCTCACAGGGCAGATGGCACTCCCAGTGCCATCTTCTGCCCTACCGGCCACCGAGCCACGCTGAATATCCGACAGGGTTTTGACATTTCCTAGCTTGGCTCCTCTCAGTACTCTTTCCCTCACAGACTGGAAGCACCCCAGTTCGCTCCGTCCTCACTGAGTCTCTGCCGCTACGTCCCGAGCCTCACCTGCCTCCTCCCCTAACTCATGTCCACACTAGCTCCCGTTCCATCACCTCAGTCCCTGACACGACGCTGGCACCCCCTTCCCAGCCCCGCCGCCCTGAGGACGGCCGGGGACGCTGCCGCCGGACACCCCCGCATCTGAGCACGGTATTCCCGCGGGCACCGTCTCTCTCCCCGCGCCTGCCGCCCCCCGACCCCTCTCCTTTCGCGGACAGAGCAGGAGGGGCGGCACCTGCGGGTCCGCCCCATTCTCCTCCCCTCCCCTCCCCTCGCCTCCCCTCCCCTCCTCTCCTCTCCTCTCGCCGAGAGAGAGAGAGCGAGAGAGACCGAGACCCGGAGGGAGAGAGAGAGGGAGAGAGACGGTGGCACTAAGGGCGCTGGGAGGGACTGCCTGAGCGCAGTGCTCGGCGTGAGGGGAGGGAGGGGGAAATTAAAAAGCCAAAACCAAACCCCCAAAATTTCAAATATTTAAGTTTAAACAAAAAAGTGAGGGAGGTGTAGAAGGAGAGTGCTTCAACTTTTTCTCTCTCTGCCCAGCAAGGTAAGGGAGCGGCATGGGGCTTTGCTTCGCTTTCTCGCCGGTTTCTGGGAGGGCACAAAGGTAGCGGAATGGGGCGGCGGCGGCATCTCCGCTGGCGGAGTCGCGCTTGGCGTTGTCACCCCGCGGAGCGCAGCCCCGGGGGCGGCGGCGGCGGGCTGTGGGCTGCCAGCTGCGCGGCGGGCAGCACCCCTGTCACCCGCGGGCTGCGGGCGCCCGCCCCTGGGTGGGCTCCAGCCCTTTGTTACCGGCGCCTTGGATCGGGGCGGGGGGAATAACCCTAGCTGATGGGGCAGGGCGGGGGTGGGAGAAGCTCGGCCGGGGGACTGCGGGAGCAAAGCAGCCGCTGTGGCCGGGCGGGCGGCGGGCAGCCAAGCCTTGGGACGAGGCGGGCGCGGGGGGTGCAGGTGGCTCGGCCGGGGAGCGGGCGGGCGGCGAGTGCGCCCCCGCCCCGCGCTGCCAGGCGGGCGGCCGCCGGCAGAGGGGGCTCGGCCGCCTCGCCCTCCGCGGCCGCGGGAGGTGCGCCCGGGGCGGGCAGCGCCGGCCGTGGGTGGCCAGCGGCGCGGGCGGGTTTGGGGGAGCTTCTGGACATGTGCAGGCCGGGTTTGAGGAGGGAGGGCAGGATAGGCGCCGGCCCCCCTCGCGGGGGTCAGGGGCTGTCGCTGTGGCGGGGGACGGCTGTGTCCCCGGGAGACGCGGCGGCCCCGACGCGCGGTGGCGGCCGCGCTGCCCCGCGGGCCGTGTCAGCGGCGGTCCGTCCGTGATGCTTCCACCGCGGGGGCAGTTGACCCACACGGCTCCTTTGCTGTTGGGAAGTAAGGGTAGAATGGGGGAAAGGCGGCTGAGATGAAGCCGGAGGCGGCTCCCCGCGGCAGCTGACAGATGTACACAGGGGCCTTTAGGTACCGCCGGGTCCGGTTCTTCTCTCCCGGCGCTCCCCGAAACCTGCGAAAGATGAAAACTTTGTGTACACCATAGGATTTCGGCCAGCTCAGCGGGTGGGCCAAGCGTTGCTGTTTGTTTAGGCCCCAAGCCTGCAAATATTTATCCATATTCTGAAATTCAGGAATTATCAATGGTTAGATGTGTTTGAAGTGCGGGAGACTCTTTCAGTTACCCCATGGAAAAATATTTCCCATGGCTGCTGCTTGTCAGCATGTTTGCCTTGAATACGCTCAAGATAGGACCTTTTTTTACATTATTCCATTTGCCTTTCTTTGAATTGGTGCCTCTTCAGACTTTTCCACTGAATGATACTTTAAGTATTATTGAAATAATACTTCATATTCTTCATACTTCATTGATACCCTGTTACAGAGAGCTTTCTAAAAGATGGAAATAAAAAGGCTGCTGAGAAGAAAGTGTTGTGTCTTATTGCCTGACTAGGAATTACTGAAGCTTTATTTTATTTAATTTATTTTTACAATTGTTACTCTTGTTTGAGAAGTGAAGCAAATAGGTGCATAGTTCAGTTGCAGGTACAGTTATATATGTGGTTTCTGAGACAAGTAAAGCTTTCAGCACTTTCAAATACTGTAAGGCACACCTAAGTTGGGGTTTTATTAAGCGATATGCCCTCTAAAGAGAAACAAGGATGGGTCTTATGTTGATTGAAAAACTTATTAGATATGTGATAGTGGATTAAAAAAATCTTTGCAGATTTTAAACATTATCCTATTGAATTTGCTTGTGAGTACAACAAAAGCACTTATGAAGCTGGAGGATTAGCTTGTTAAATACGTTTTTGCAAAGGAATAGGGATTGTGTGAGTATTCTCAGAGCTGTTGAGAAATATTTAGTTATTTGTCATTTTTAACATTGATGCATTTTGTACATATGCATACTTTTTCTCATGCATTCTCAGGTATTCCCAACAAAATGCTCCAGAAAGTCAATGAATAATGCTCAATATGTGCCTACCTGTTTAAATGACTGGGTTCTGAGCCCTGAAGGTTTAATTCAACATCTGTAAATACAGAAAAAAGTAGTGTTTATTTCTGCTTACTGTTGGTAATGTTGGTGCAAAACAAATTTTTTCTAAGGTGTTCAACAAGGAAAAAAAATAGCTGTAAGAAACAATTTGTACATACCAGGAATTTTTATTGGTTGGGTTTGGCTGTAGATAATGTAGCAATCATAAATAGTGAGGATTTTTTGGTAAGGCAGTTTTTAAGTCCAGGATGTAATACTAAAGGAAATAAGTAGTCATAGGCGAGCTGCTTACTGAGCTTTTACTGGGATAATTAAATTATGTGAAGTTTCTTAAGATTGCATGAGGACATCACAGATGAAAGGAGGGGTGATCTGACTGTGTGAAAAGTTTGTCTGGAATTCAAAAAAAGCACATTTGGTTCAAGGTCTTCCGAAACACATAGCTACTGGCATTGGTATTTGGCAGTTCAACAAGTCATGTCCCAAGTATTTTGCAGATAAAACGTAAAGAAAATTTGGAGTCCAATTTGGGAGACTCTAATTAATTGCTATAGGATATAGAGAATTAAACTATTTTTTTAAAGGAAAAATATCTGTACCTTGAAGCCAGTCACACTATGACTGCTAGGCTGTTTATTCAGTGTAAAATTAGACTCAGTATAATGTCAAAAATATACTCTAGGAAACCTTTTAGTGAAAGCTGAAAAAAAAAGATTGAATGCTTTTCTCTCTAATATTCAGTGCTTCTAGGAAATTTAGAGTGGGCATAGGACTGTAAGGATTTTACTTTCAGTGGCATAACCAGTTTTGTACTACCTTTTATATTAAGCATGTGGTTTTAAAAGCATTTTTTTTTTGCTTTTTACGGTTCTGTACCATATGTTTTGTATTTAATTCTTTGAATGACCACTGAAATGCAGCCAACTTTGGGTAAATGTGGCAACTGTTAACTAGCGCTTAGCAACAGTGCACAATAATCAAGACGGGAAGTGAGGAAGAATACCATGTCTAATTGAAACTATGGGGGGCATTTAGCTAGGTAGGACGTAATTAACAAAACATGGAGCTTGGACATGATATTAAGGCATCACGTCTTGACTCTTGCCAAAAAAGGACTGTGAAATCAATAACATAAAAAAACATTTCAGATACTTTACACCTTGGAAGAACAGCCTCTTTGAGATGTATGTTCTTTGCCTGTTCTTGCATAATAATTTCTTGCATGTAATGCAAAAGATGCATTTTCTTTTGTTTCTAAAACATAATTGTGAGCAGGAGAACTGTTGGGAAAACCAACAAATGAAGGAGTAATAAGCCTTGACATTCTGACAATCATGTCTTTTACAGAATTAGTCCTGTGAACCAGAGTTCATTAGATATAGTAAGCAATTAAGAGATAGCTAATATCCTGAAACAGGTTACAGCAGCAGTCATAAAACAACACTAAACTTTTACAATTAATTAGTTAGGTTTTTTTTTTCAGAATTGCTGACTTTCCTCAAATCCTATCTTGTCATTACTTTCCTTAATATGTAAAGAGGATTATTGCTTGTAAGAATATACATTCAAAATGCTTTTGCCTAATGTAGTTTCAGGTTTTATTTTTTAAAAATTCCAGACCTGATAATTTTGTTTCATGTTGTATTCTGTGTGGAGATACATTCATGGACCAGTTTTATGTCTTGTATAACCCAAAGACACCTTGTTTCTAAGAACTCTGAAGATATCCTCACATAATAAAGAGAGACCTAGTGAATAAAGCTTCAGTGAGTCATTACAAAAGCTTATCTGCAACTCTGAACAGCTACTATGGCCCCTGTTAATGGATTTGAATTTGCAGGTAGGTAGTGAAGATGATCCGAAAGCGAGGAGCCAGAGGAGCCATTCTTTGAAGGTGCGTGTATTGGTGAACTATCCAGTAGCGTTAGGCTCTTAATAATTAAAGAGAATCATTAATAGTTTTATAATCCAGAAGTAAAAAACACAGGATATCTGCTGGAGGACTGTAGATGACAGAAATTTGGATCAGTGTTTATTCACAACAGGGACAGCCAAATTTTGTACGCTGTTGTTGTTGGCTTGGAAGTATCAAACAGAAAGATGGGATTCTTACAGAAATTATAGGCTGGATTCATGGGCCAAGGCCAATTGTTTGAGGTTTAACGAGGTAAAGTGCCAAGTCCTGCTCTTGGGTCATGATAACCCTGTCCAACACCACAGCCTTGGGAAGAGTGGCTGGAAATGTACCCGGTGGAAAAGGACCCAGGGGTATTGGTTGACAGCCAGCTGAACATGAGCCAGCCTGTGCCCAGGTGGCCAAGAAGGCCAGTGGTATCCTGGCCTGTGTCATATATATACTGTGGCCAGCAGGACCAGGGCAGTGATTGTTTCTCTGTATTCAGCACTGGTGAGGCTGCCCCTTTAATCCTGTGTTCCATTTTGGGCTCCTCAATTCAGGAAGGGCATTGAGGTGCTGGAGCATGTCCTGAGAAGGGCAGCAGAGCTGATGATGTTTCTGAAACACAAGTCCTATGAGGAGTGGCTGAGGGAGGCAGGATTGCTTAGCCTGGAGAAAAAGAGGCTCATAGGGGACCACCTTGCTAGATGGGTGTTGATCTCTTCTGCCAGGTAACAAGGGATTGCACAAGAGGAAATGGCCTCAACTTCCACATAAATTCTGCATGGAAAGGTTTGTCCAGCATTATAACAGCCTGCTCAGGGAAGCTGCTGAATCACCAGCCTTAGAGATATTTATAAGAAGTGTAGTCATGGCACTTACAGACATGGTTTAGTGGTGAACTTGGCAGTTCTGGGTCGATGCTTGGACTCAGTGATCATATAGGTCTTTTTTGACCTAAATCATTCTATGATTCTGTGATTCTAAAATGTAATTAGGTTTGGTTTGGATGACTGCTGAAGCCTGGTGAGCTGGTTTCTGTTGTCTTATTCTGTTACACAATAATGTCACAATTTCTGCAAAATCCTTTTGGGACATGAAAGACCATAGAGATTTGTGCAAATTACTCCTTTCATTGAAGTGTATTTAATGTTATTCTCATTGAGTTAGCATTTTAGGTTCCGTGGCACCTCAGATGTTTAGTAAAAAACCTCCATATACTTGACCTGAAAATCTTGCATCATATACTGTCAAATACTTTGGTTAATTTGTGTTTAATTTTTTTTAGGAGTTACACTGCAATAACCAATAAAATGTTCATAAAATATAAAAGATAGGAAGAACTATATGTTGTGACATAAAATCACTAGAAGAGTAAGAAGGTAGGTAGCAGCCTGAGTCAGTATGACAAGATATGATTGATTAATATTGGTCATGTAAGGTTTTAGAGAGGTTATATTGAGGTAGTTTTTCAAACTGCTGGAGCTGTGCACAGAAAACAGTGTGGGCAGACCTAAGATACTGTTACTTAAGAGATTACCAGACATCTGTTGTACTGGTTCCATGAGCAAGCCTGGAGAGACTAGTTTTTTGAAATGCTGTGCAGAGATCCTCTTGTTCTCTGTCTCCTCTCTCCATCACTGTTGGTAATTAGCTCTTTTCAAGACCCTTGGGGTGATTTCATCAGAGCACTTTGAGGCAAGTGATGAAGTTAATTACTGAATGTAACAGTGGTCTGAAACACGCTCTATTAATAGTGTTCCTTTTTGCAATGAAAATTCATCTGTGTGTCTCACCAAAAGTGATAACATTTCCCTAGAACTTACTGTGTGAAGCTTCTTTAGATGGTTATTTTAAGCTGCTGAACATTTTCCTGGTAGTCCTGTCCTTTTGCACCAAATTCTGCTGCACCTCCATCTGCAGCACCAATTTTTTTGTTGAATGGAGTGCACAGCACCAAAATTTCAGGGAAATCAGTAGCCTTTTTTGAAAGGCTCTGTTTATGCTGCTGTTTTTCTCTAGAGCCATAATAAATTTAAATTTGGCTTCATAAAGAAGCACTAATGTGCATAGGAAATGTTTTACCTCTAGCATTCTGCATATTTGAGAGCTATGATTTGTCCCTCCCCTTTCTTTATAATGCTACCTCTAACTTCAAAACTTGCTCTCTTATAGACTTCCACGTCTGTAAGGAAACCTAAGCAAATTTTTTCTGGGAGTGTAATAGTTAAATTATGCTTTTAATTTGGTAGAATTCCCTTATGCCACTTCCCCTCCCCCCTCCCCTGCACTATTTCCAGCTGTCCTTTAAGATAGAGGTGGTCATATGCAATTGTAATGCCAATGCTCAGGGAGACTTGTGTATACTCTGAGTTGTATGGTCCCTTGTTGTGTTATCACCCAGGAGTAATTGAGTAATTAGAGGAGTGTTTGGAAATTGCTGTGAGCCTGATCCTCCACAGTCCTCCTAGTAAAGAGGAAATGATCACTTATTAAAAAAAGTCAAGTGTGGCGCAGTATTCTGGGCTTAGTGAGATCCAAGCTCTTTGTCCATCACACCCACTTCAAAGAGATAGTGTAGTGGTAAGGAACAGCAAATGCAGATAGCTGAGCTCAGCTGCCTCTGATGCTGTAAGGACTCGGGGCAGCTACCTCTTCACACTGGAATCACTGGTAAAATAGGGGTGTTCACAGCAACATTTTATAAATATTACTGTTGCCTGCCCATGCTCAGAATGAAGAGCATATGTGACAAAACTGTGTCATGATGGCTTGATTTGGGATTTGCAGAGAGCCAAGTGCTCTGTTCCCTATCCTGAGCCCCATGTCCTTTTCCTGCTGGTACAGTACTTCACTGCAATTAGTTCTCTTCATACTTATCTCCTTGGTGATAATGTGTTTCACAGTGTATGATTGCATCGCAGTTTTGCCATTCAGCAGAACTAGCCATCTACTTTTACTGCTTTTGTTCCTGCCTCACTGACCATCTCCCTGTGGCTTCTCAGGAAGTCTCCCAAACTCTGAGTTGGTTTGCAGCATTAGATGGCTTTATTCTCCTGCTCTTTTACACTTTCAGTGCACTTTGAGAATAGCTGTTTAATACAGGAAGCTTAAACTTGTAATTTCTTTAAACCACTTATGCAGAATCAAATTCTCAGTGCAATTAGGTGATTCCTTTGGGAAGACCACAAAATTAGTCTTGATTTTTACAACTACAGTGCACTGAATCAAGAAGTGGGAAACAGCTTCCTGGCAGTCATATTGTATGTGACATTTAAGAACATGATGGTTTCCCATTCTTGTAAAAAATGCTTTCAAAAGTTAATATTTTTGATGAGATGTTAAGATACTCTTGTTGCTCTTTCGAATCTTAACCTCTTAGAAGAAAATTTTGGTTGTGAGAACAATAAGACATTAGGTGGATTACCCAAGTGATCAGTACCACCCCAGAGGAGCAGTTTTGAAGAAAACATAGAGGAGAAAGGTGGAAAAGGTAAAGCCATCCAAGAACACTTTAAAGCCTCCAGGCATGCCAGAGGCACACTGAACTACTGATGGGATATTTAAAGCAGAAGTTCAGCGTCAAAAATATACATATCCTCACAGTCCCTTTTGCAGCAGTTTTGGTAAATTTTGACAGTTAGTGCCTGCCATATTTTTTCAGTAGGAAACTGAGTCAACACTCAATTTCCAAGCCTTTTGAGCAGGATGAGGACAACTTACCTGTCATTCTGTGGACTTGGAGGAAGAAGGGGAAATAACAATCATTATTATAGAAGATGTGGAAGGTGAGCTGATTTCAAGGGCACAAAGATTAAATAATTAGCAGTCACAAACTTTTTTGTCAAGAGCTATGAAATGACAGGGCATCTAAACATAGAGATCTTGTTGTTTTGTTTTGCTGCATCAACTTAGTAATACTCTTCTTTCTCACTACATATCTGAAAATGCTTTGGGTGTTGCATGGAAAATACATAGGCAGTTGCCTTCTCCAAAGTACTCAAAGCTAGAGAGGTTAGTGTGTATGTTTGTGCTTGTACATATATATGCATACCTGAAAGAGAAGAAGACCTGAATTAGAAATGCCGAGGTCTAATATCATACTGGTCCAATACATTAGTGAGTCTTTAAAGAAGATTCTTTTTTTAAATGATTGACTGGCTGAGATGATTTATACTGTTTTTTTGTGTTGTTGATAGTTTTCCTTTAGCGACCAGAAGTTCCTAGTGGGTAGTAGATGTGCCACTAGTAATGTTACTCAAAACAGTATGCCTTGGAAGCTTTTAAACAAAGGCCACCACCACAAAAAAAAAAAAAACCAATTTAATTTTAAACAGCAGATGTGACCTTGTGGCAGAAAAGCCTGAGAAGGAAGTGGGGGAAAAAGGATTCTTCTGGCTGCTCTCAGCTATCATAATGAACTGTGTTGCTTGTTGACTGTCCAGCTTGGCTGTTTTATTGAGAGAAGTCTTGTGTCTGGTGTTGGTGTATATAGATGCTCAATTTTCATCTGCAGCACAGCTGACTGGCTTTCTGTCAAGCTTGGCTTTGGGGTGATTCTAGTTGTCACATGGATTTAGTGTAGAAGGAGGGAGGCCATGCTTGCAGTAGAGTTAAGCACTCCCCTACACAGTGCAGTGTAGGTTTTCAGCTCCATTTGCTGTCACTGTAGTAAATCCATTTCTGATTATGTGCTAAAGCCAGACAGATTAACTGCCAAGTTGAACTTGTGAAGTTGCATGTGTGTTGCCAGAGTCCCTCCCGCTGGAAAAGGCAGATCTGTATAACCAGTAGACTTAGAACAGTTGAAAATTCATCCTAACATTGTTGCTTTGATGTCTGCTTGAAAGCAAAAAAAACATGTTTGCTTTTGATTACCATGTTTAAAGGATGCTGTCCCAGCAGTGTAATAAATGAGAATTGGATCTGGGACTTAGTTTCAGTAAAAGACAGTGTTCTTCCAGATGGTTTTAAATTGAATCTTCCTGTGAAAATGGGCTCAACTTTGAATTCAATAACATGCAGTTCAGGGGTTTAGGGCTGAAAAAGACAGAGGAATGCAACAGATGCTGCATAGTTTTGATGCTTCTTATGTCGGACGATACTGATACTTTAAGCTTGTGTTCTCTATTCTGATTCACTGTATAAACAAGAACAGCATGAACCTCTGTGTATAACCTTGACACAACTGGATCTTTACTTTATAGGTCACTAACAGTTTGTCCAAATTGCAAAAACTGCGTGTTGGGAAACAGATGAAGTATTTGCATCAATAAAATATTTAATTTCCTTTAACAAAAGCTGTTTTGAGCCTTGGGCTTTTTATTTTTAAGAAACAGACCTTCAGTCCTTGATTCGTTGTACTCTAGCTGAGAATCACCGAGAACCTCACAGTTAGATTTGACAGGATAATAAGTCAAAACTATCAATGCAGATCAGCCATGAACCAAAATACATCATAATATGTGTTCTTTTAATGGGATTCCCAACATGGCCCTGCCAAGAGCTTGAGTTTGGACTGGTTGACCTTCAGAGTTCTGTCGTTTGTTGTAAAATGGGGTAGTACAAAACCCATAAAACTTGGCAGTATTATCTATTTGTAAGATACAGCTTCCTGAAAGAATTCATCTGGCCCAAGGCCTTTGCAAAAATACTCAAGGAACAGGCTACTGGCAGCTGAACTGTTTTGGTAACCTGCTTTCCACTTTTCTTCTTTCTGGCCACTTTTCTGCTACATGCCAGATGTGCTTTCTGTATATCATCAGATATGTGTGCTGGTTGCACATCCAGTCACACGCATTGACAGAGAGTCTCCGTGAGTTCTGCTACTGGCAGCTCTCTGCCAGTCTTGTCACCTTGGTGGATGGCAACAGAAATGGTCTGGTGATTGAGGCATCGCTGGGCATGTGTTAATAGGAAGGCTGCAAAGCTTGAGTGACTCTGTAAGAGGTTGTTTGGCCTGTCTGGGATGGAAGATTGAGCATCAAAGGGTAATAATGATACCTAATGGATTGACATTGTAGCATTGTCTAAAATCAAGTCTGTCTAGATTCACGTTCATAACTGAATGTTTTACTCTAAGGAAACTTGGAATAAGCCCAGTAGTATTAAATTTAAAAGCATGCATAAAAAGGAGATATTTGTTATTTCAGTCAATCACTTCTACTACTTATTTTGTTAATTAGTGAGATTTGGGAACTGCAGTTTTCAATGACATGCCCTCCAACATCTTTCTTTTGAGTTGTATGTGTCCATATGTTTTATTTTTCTGGACATATTGATTCTTACGTGATGATTCAGTATGTGGGCTGCAGTTTCTCCTTGACATATTCTAGCTGAACATACTCCATATGTAGAGGAAAACCAGCCAAGTGTGGAAGGAAGGGGGTTGTGCTTTTTTTTGTTGCAGTTATGAAAAGAGGAATGGAGGCTGGATGATAAAAATACCTTTTCCTCCTTCAAATGATTATCTGAATAAACTGTGGGAGATTGAGGTTTTGTAAAAAAACATAGCAAGGGGGGAAAGAACTAGAAATTTGCAATTGCAGACTGAATTTTCTTTAAGAAATTCCACCTCAGGAAGAAGCTGACTGGCAAGTTAACAAGAGTCAGAAAGCAGAACCGTTTTATGATTCATTGTCCCAAAGACAGAAGCAAGTGCATTTTGAGGCCATATGCCTGGAAGGAGGCTGGCCTCAGGATGAATTAATTTAAACAATTCTGTCCTCCCTATTCCAGAGTGCAGTTCATGCTGAGAGAGACTGATAAATTTCTCATTAGGAAATGCCTGTTGAAAATGTGGTCTATTCTCTGTGTTGTCACACTGCCTTTCTGATCTGGAATAAATTACATCAACTGTGCTCCTTTCAGCCAGCATGCAGAGATAACAGAATGCAGGGGTGAATCTTGTGTCCATTCTGTCATTATGTGTGCCAGGAGAAATAGCCCCAAACTAAATATATAAGCAGAAAATTGTTTTAAGAGAAAATGTCCTCTTTTGACACTTTGATGTCAAACTGGGGAGTAAATAGTTAAATGCAATGCCACCATATAGCCACATGAAGGATAATACTCCATTTCTGATGTTCTTTGTTTTGGAAATGAGGCTTGCAATTATGTACTTGCAGTTTTTTACTGGCTTACCTATCCCTGTAGGTTATCCCTTTTGTAATTGCTTCTCTGTTTCTATGGATAAACTTATTTTTACTTAACAGAGCTTTTAACTGATGATCACTGTTCTTTACCATTCTGTTCTTCTGCCCATCCTTTAACAAAAAGTGATGCTATTATGAATTTAATAAAAATGAGGAATGTTCTTATGTTTTGAACACTGCCTATTGTTATTATATTTTATGGCAAAAAAGGGGACTTGTTTGGATCATTCACAGATACAGGCTTTATTTTGCTGTTGAATGGATTAGTTCAAGGTAAAGAGTCAAGTTAAACTAATTATTCTAATAAACTGTGTTAGAAGACCTAGAGTTCTAAACTAGCAGTTTGAGAGATGGAGAATCCAAAGAAAATCCAAAAAAAAAAAGTGATTTTTCTAAGAAAAGGATACTGGAATGCAGTTTTCTCAGACCTCATTTCATTGAATCGTAGAATTATTGAAAGAGATTTGAGGTAAGCTTGTGTCTTTTTACATTTCAACTGAAAAACATGCAATGTTTGGACATACCGCCTTGGCTGGGAAATATGGAAATTTCTTTGGTCACTGAAGAAAAAACATGAAGGTTTACTTAAGAGGGAAAAAGAAAACAACCTTTCTTTCCCCTCTCAGGTGCTTCTCTCTCTCTTCCCATGGCAGAGTGCTGTAAAGTACATATATTTAAATGGAAGGGAAAACACCTCTTTTAAAACTGTAATAAATACCTATGCAAAGCTATATTGTATGTTTTTCTCCCAGATGATGGTCTGTGTATGAGCAGGTAAAGAGTATGGAACTCTTGCTACTCTGGTATATTTTGCACCATTTACACTGATGCACAAAAAAAACAAAACCCTTGCAGTCCATAATTAATTTATTATTTATAGAGAAATTGCTAACTTGCATTAGAGAAGGGTTATAGTTTTATGTCTTATTTGGCCAAATTCTGAATGTGTTAGAAAAATAAGTGTGTCCATTCCTGAATAACTCTGGGATGCCTATCATGCCTGATTGGAGAGACTAATTTTGGTAAAGCATTGGATTTAATCTACAGGTCTCTTGTTCAGCTGTGAAGAGGCCAAGAAAAGCAGCTGTAAAAATGTTGATGTTGGCCATGAATTTACATAATTAACAACTTGCTTGCTTTTATATGCATCCTCAGGGTGATATTATAGTGTGGACTTGGGTCTGTGGAAGATCCGGTTTTATTTCCAAATTCTGCCACTGAGAGATGGCACATGGCTTCTACGTGCCTCAGATTCCCTCTCTCTAAACCAAGGGTGTTCTTGGCCTGGGAGTTTTTGAAGCAGTATAGGATAGTAATGATTTGCTGTTAAGGTCTTTCATGGCTGAGCCTGGAGGGCCCTTAGCTCAAGTCTCCTGCTCAGGTCCTTGGGCTGCTAAGCTTCATGCTTCTGTCAGAAAGCTTTAGACCTCAAAGAACAAATGGTGTTCTTGGCATACATACAAGCAGCTATTTGGCTTTTGTGTTCAAACCTTCTGTTTAATTTCAGTTAATTTTAATTAATTGAATTTAGACATCAGTCTCTGGTTTGCCTGTGAAAACTGTTTGCCGTGTGCGGAAAGCCGGGGCAGCGTCTCCACTGAGATGACTTTATGGTGAAATGGATTCGAAAGTCCAAGGCCTTTGGTCAGTGAAGCAGCCCACGGCCTGTGTTTACCCACCATAGTGGTGTCAGCCAGTATCTGCACTGGTGTCAAAGGAATACATGAAATACCCAGTGAAAATAGGCTCTGTCTTCTAGAAGGTCTTCAGCTGGCTAAAGCAAGCAGTAGTTGAGGAGGGAGTAAATAAAGCTCTTGCAGACCACATGCTGTCACAACCTTTCCCTTCCCCCTACCCCCCCTTTTTTCTTTTTTTTTATTGGCCATATGTTTTAGTAGTCTAAGTATGTGTCAGCAGTAATCCAGCTCTGTGCTTTTAAAGGATGATTACCCAGTTTGTTGCTGAAGTGAGACTTTTTCTTTCCCATTTAATTAATTTCTGTGAGGGTTGTAATCGTAAACCTTTTTTTTTTTTTTTTTTTTTTAAATTTATCACAGATTACTCTTTGCGTGGCTAAATTTAACTCCCATCTATTTTTGCTGGCTGCCGATCTGTTCCCGGTTTGTATGATTGTGGGGCGGGGGGGGGGGGGTGGTCAAACAAACCGGTTTGTTCCCTGGATGCTAATCTGAATTTCAGAGGCGCTGTCCTTCACCCCCGGGCTCTGTTCCCCTCCCCCTACTCCCTGATCTCTGCAAACAGCCTCTTCGGGTCTCTTTCTCCCCTCCATCCCACCCCCCACTCCAGCCCTTCTTTCCTCCACTGGCTCACCAGAATAGTAAATGTTGATTATCCTTTCCTACTCATCCCACACCCCGTTTCTCACTTAGGGTGTTTGATGTACTAGAGAATTAATGCTCCTAAAATTTAAATGATTTAAAAGCCCGCTGGTCTGTGTGTTGTATTAAAGATATCCTGGTGCTTTTTTTGGGAATTAAATTTTATGGATTTTCATGAGTTAAAGCAGGTACAGGGTTTTCTAATGAGTTTAAAAAAAAAGGTGGTGACCTCAGGGTGTGATGAGGGTCATCTTTGTTTTATATAAAATAGTGATTAGGAACTCCCCTCTTTGGGGAGTAATTTCTCAGGTCACCTTGGCGGAACAAGGAGGGGTTACTAACTAGCATTGGATCCTGCTTGTACTCGTTTTCATGGCAGTTCTTATAGCATGGATACAGCTAACCCCCTTCTTGCCTTAAAAAAAAGGAAACATGGCTAGTGGGCATGCAGGAAGGCGTTGTCCTTGCACAGAATAAACCCTCTTACCTGATATGTGGAAAATAAACAAACCCACAAACATACCGCCCTAGTAGATTGAAATGTATGTGTGTCGGGGAGGAGGGGAATAACACGTAGGAAAAGATTTATGCCTTCCTTTGGGCTGTTGCTTGGTAACAGAAAATGCCTCTTAAGCCTATTTTTGGAGAGGGGAGGGGTGAAACTTGATTCAGTGACCATCTGTCCCAAGCTGGTTGATTTCCTGTTGAGCTCTCCTTTGTTTCTGTCAAACAATTGATTCTTACCCTCTACAGATAAGAATACTGTTGGTGACATTGCCCTGAATCAGCAGGTTGCCTTGTGGCAACCACAAAACAGACCTATTAATTTTAATAATTTTTTTTTTATGTTTAAGAGATTTTGGTTTTTTTCCGAGGCTACTGACTGGTTTTACTGGGATTTATTTATCTGTGTTGTGGTTTTGGTTTTTAGGTTTTTAGCTCTTTGGGAATGCCTGCAGTACAGTAGGCAAGTGTAATAAATGTAATTGAAACATTCTTAGAGAAGATGTAGTAAGCTGGTTTTTCATTCTGAAATTGTTGGGGTAAAGAAGCTGTGGTTTTGGACCCATTAAGCCTTTTGTCAGTGGGGGGGAGAGCAGAAGTTAATTGAAGTCACTATTGAAGAAATCCCCACTGTTTCTGTGAAAACAAAACCCAGATTCTTGTTGCAAATGGAATATTTGCTATTGTTCTTGCTTAATTGTCAGAAAATCATTCTCTGTTTGACTGCCTCCCGATGTTTGCTTACTAGTAGTGTGCTGGATAGATTTGAACTCGAGTTATTTCTAAGTAATCTGTTTTATTTATATTGCAGAAGCCCTTATTTTTCCTTTAGTTCTATGCATGCAGGGTACAAGGCCCATGCATCTGCCAATATGTGTGTGTTCTCACTAGTTGCAATTATTTAAAAGCATTCCAATGCCATTTTCTTGCCTGCCCTGAATCTCAGCATTCAGAGAAGCATTTCATAGTTCTAGGTGTCTGCTGAAAGGGAATTAAGGCATGTGTGACACAAAAAGACAGGTAATATATGCACAAAACTAGTGTAGTCACCCAATGCATTAGGAAAATGATAGTCACTGTTATTTCCTTCAGTCACTGAACCTCTTTCCTGGAGTATTTCCATGATGTTGTGTTACAGAGGAAGGTGAGAAGGAAAGACTCAATACAAATGTCTTGGCATCTTACAGGTCTTTGCTTATTTGAGTTTAGCCTACTTGTCATTCAGTAGATGAAATTTGTAGGTAATTCCCAAAGGTCACTTCACAGACTTGAGGGTGTTAGAAAAGTTAATTTCCCTTTCGCTTTTGTTTTTCCCACGTGCTTTCCAGATTGCTTTCCACAGGTAGGAGGCCTGTTGCCTGCAGCTTTCAGCATGGTTCTGGATGCATGTGGATTCAGCTCTTTTGGAAGCCAATAGCAATATGCCTACTGAACAGTGATTTAGTGAATGTTGGGTCAAGGGACACTTGTGAGATTTCCATCCTTTCAAAAGAAAATTGCATTTGTGATTTGGCTCAGTAAGGGAGGTTCATATCAAGCCATGTGAATGAGCCCATGCCTTGTGGTCCATCAGCCCTTGGTTCCTTGTTGGTTGCCCATTTCCTCATCCTAGTCTCAACCTTTCCCCCTGTTTTGCTGCTGTTTGTTTGGAGCATGCTGGGATCTGGCAGAATAACTGATCCACTTGGAAAGCAATTTTGTTTTCTAGGTTACTTTTCAGCTGGATGAATTCCTTGATCCAGTTTACCCACTGAGTGGCATGCCAAACTTGACTGGTGCAGTGTAACACAATGGGGTGGAAGTGATCAGTACTGAGTAGATTTATTTTTTCACAAACCACTAGTGCCAAATGTACTGTGAAGTGTTTTTAAACATACATTCTCTTTAAGGTTGAGAAATCCTACTTTTGGATTTTACACTGGTCAGGTGTAAAATTAATTGAACCTGTGTATGACCTGAGATTTTAAACTTGGCAGTGAAGGAACTGTTCTAAACTGTTTCAAGAACTGATTAAATTTTGTTTCTTCCTTCAGAGTTATTTTTGTGAAGGGAAAAAAAAAAAAGGAAATTTTATTTCAGGCTTGAAATAAATGAAAAATGAAGCCCTGTTCTGGATACTTGGAATACATTTTTTGTCTGACCTAGAGAAGGTGATGAGTGGTTGTTCTTAGCCAGATTTTCTCAGAACCGTTAAAAGAGCATTACTAAGCTGTATGACTCAAATTGTAGGGAACTGACAAAAAGTCCGGTTCTTCCGGCATCTGGGGCAAGCAGCTGAGTCCATGACCTGTGCAGATGACACAGCAGCTAGAATACAGTCCTGCACTTGTCTTTGTGCTTTCTCTGCCTGGGTTGTACTGCGCTTCTCCCCTTAGAACGGATCTGATGTGCCCTTTGTTCTCAGATAAGAGCATCTCCAGATCTTCTAGTCAGAAGGCACAGCACCTGTGGCTTACCCTTCAGACAGGAGGGCAGTAATTCTAGAAAGGGAAGTTGGTAGAAGACTGGCATCTCCTTGCATTCACCTTCTCATGTTGCTTTTGCAAGGATGGAATTATTTATGAACATTTTTTTCCCATCTGAATGTAGTCAACCAGAGTCTGAAGAACTGCTATTCAGTGTCGGGGTGTTTGGCAAGGGTTTTCTTTTGGGAGGGGGAGCACAGAGGTAGGGTCATGATAAACTGTTTCTCCATGCTTGGTGGGTTCACTGTATGTGCCTCAGGTATTATGTCATTGTCATGCCAATGTCCCTGTTGCAGTTCTGACTCAGCAGCCATTTACAGAACTGACAGCAGTGCCATCCTTAATATGAGTTTGAGAAATCTTCCTCCTTGTGATAAAAAGGCCCATTTGTGGTTTGTAGTACATAGTTTTGGCACTGTAGCAATGACTTTATGCTGTGAGGATAAGAATGATGTGACCCCTTCTTCCCCTGCCAAAATCCCCAGCTCCAAAACCCCATGCATCAAAGGTGCAGGTGCCAAGCTTCACTTCCAGGAAGGTCTGGCTGTCAGCACCACTGACAGACTCTTCAGGGAGAAAGCAACAAAGAAAAGGCTTTTAGGGAGGCTTTTGTTTCCAGCAAATAGCTTTCTGAAGCTACAAAATTGAAACTTAACTTTGGAAAGGAAAAACCCCATGTTCTTCAATGGAGTTAACTTCCTAGTCTACCACAGCCCTGTTCTGTGTTAGAAGTTACTGCTTAGGTGAACACTCACCTTTAAAAGAGCTCCAGGCCTTGGGCATACTGGGCTGTGCCCATCCTCTAATCTTTGCCTGATGTTCTGAGACCTAAGCTAATGTCTCAAAACCTACCTGCATATTTCTGAATAAAATGTGCTCTTTTATAACCTACTGGCTCAATGTTCTTTGGAGTGTGCTTTCCTTTGTAGAGATGAGCCCATTTCGTACTCAGGACTGGGGAATAGCCACTCCCATATATATCTAAAAGACATGTGAATGGATCAGAAAGTATTCTTCCATACATAATGACTGATTTGATTTAATCTAGACCTTCTTTTTGATTTAACTTGTAAGTTGCGGTTGCCTGGAGATACACTGCTGTTTTGCTCCATGATCAATGCTTTGAAAGTGTAACTTTGGTGTTTACTAATAATGTTTAACATGATCCAGGCATTTCATATAATGAAGTATAAAACCAGAGAATCTGGACTATTGCATGTCAAACAAGTGTTGCCTCTGTCTGGTACTGCTTTATATATGTGGGTCAAGGATTGCAGAAGACTGCAAATAAGTGGAGGATGTAACTCTTACATGTGTCTGTGTTATCCTGGAATGGCAGTTTCTGTGACTGGAAAAGAAATATCAGTTGAAAGAGAAGTGAACCAATGTAAAGCAAGGCAAGGCCCGTGTCCCTGAACTACTGGTACTCTCCAGCTTTTTGATGCAAACATTTTTGTCATCACATGATGACCAAGTAGACCGATACTTCTACTTTTTTTTTTCCCTTCGCTGAGCAAAGATATGTTCATTCCTTCCCCCCTCCGGCCCCGTTATTCTCATGAGGTTGAATTTCTTGCTCATTTTTCCAGTGGTTTTGCCTGGAGGTTTTTTCAGATTGTTTTCCTAAGTGACTAGACAGCAGCAAGGAATAAGGGGACAGAACTAAAATTAAACCAGCTAAGGCCAGCAGCAGGGAGATCTTTGTTCTGTTCAGTCTTGACCACAAGCTTCCCAACAGACATTGGTGGGGGTGGGGGCATGGATCTCAATTCTTTATCTTCTTAATTTTCTTTTCCCCCTTCATGAGTAAAATGGAAATAAAATGTTACTTAAATGAGCAGCTAAATTCTTCTTAGTGTTGGTGTTGAATTACCATACTCTGTAAAGCCTGGAATAAACTGTGGGCTTACAGAAATATCCTGGAAGGATGTGCTGACTTTTTTTTGTTTTGTTTTTTTCTTGCAGTACATTTGTTCAAAGTGAATTATCTAAGTACCATGAAAGTGGGTCTTCATTTTACTCTTCTGTTTGGAATGCAATTTATTAGTGATATCCAGAGGGGTCAGCAGCATAAATAATGTTTGTTTCGAGTCATGTTGGGTGCAAAGGAGGGGGGTCCTCAGTGAAGAGCTGTTTTGTTTGGTGTGGCTGATGAGGAGTGAGGCTGGAATTGCTCATAGCTGTCATTCAGGTTTTGTTTCAAAGTCCAAGAACCTACTGGGAAAAACAAAAAGCTAATGAAAGCTGACTGTATTTCAGCCCAAACCCTGTGGAATCCAAAATGATGTCCTGACACTGTGTGTATTCTTATTCTCCTGCATTCCCGTGGTTACTAAGGTAACAGGTTTTTAGAGGCTTTACATCTTCATTGTCAAGTATTTGCTACACTTATTGTTGCTGTTTGCAGATTAGGGCAATTTAAACAATGCCTTTTGAAATTGCGACCAAAAAAAAATACAAAAAGAAATATAGTAGAAATAGATGTAATGAATGAATTACCTTCCCTTGTGTAAATTTTCAGTGCTACATCTCAGAAGCTATGCACAAAATGTCACACTGGTTTAGTGTATGGATTTTAGGCAGAGGAAAATGCTTTCTTTTAAAGCATGTTAATTACAGAACTCCGAATACAGATGTGAGGAGTACCAAATGTGGCTTAGTGCCTTTTTTGACTACAGAACTGTGAAGAAACTGAAGTTTTTGTTTGTGTCAGGGTGTTGTCACTCTACTTACAGTACATTTGAGACAGTGACCTGAATCTTGTAAGCTGTGTTAACTACTGCATCTGTGAAATCATACTTGAAAAATTAAGCAGCTGGGGGAAAAAAATCACTTTTGTTCTAACAAAGAAAAAGGCAGAAGTCTTCTACTTGAACACACTTTATTGGTGCTCCTCTGCCCATCTAGATCAAGCAAAAATATTCTTGTTCACATCTTCACTGTAAAAATGGATTATAGATGAGATGGTCAGGCTTGTAAGGGTATCTCCAAGAATACGATATTTAAATTGATTTAGACCTGCTGACTTCTTGCAAATTGGTGCATTGCTGTGTGCTATTTAAAAAAAAAAAATAATTAGTGGAAGTAGTGAAGTCTTTACATCATGATGATTTGTGCTACGCAGCTGAGGTATGGTACATAATGATTGTACTTTGCCTGACAAAAATAAAATGTTTCTAGTTGAGAAGAATCCTGCTAGACGGAGGAAATACAGGTACTGTTCTCCCTGAGTGTCCTTGAAATGAGTCTTTTGCCACGGACTCAAGAGCTCTTTATTGGACAAACCCATGCAGTGGGTGAGATCCCCGTGCTGCTGAAGTGAATCACCACTGGTGTCCATGCTTTCTCCATCTGGGCAAGACTCAGAGTATGCCCTTACACCACTTTTTTAATGAAGGTGGGTCATGTGAAACAACTTTACTGCTGCTTATTTGCAGCTAAATAGTTTATTTGGAAGCATAAGTGATGGTGGTGGTGGGGCCCTGTTGAGCACCATTTTATTATGGTTTTGCAGATGCTGCTGATGGTGGTTTGTGCTCAGCCAGGCATATGTCTGGTCTCAACCATCCCTATCCCCAATATCAGCAAGAGGTAACTTTCTTGAGGTAGACAAGACTTAGGAGTCTAGTGTTCAGATAAGTACAGAGCAGATTACCCCGGGAAAAGGGAGGTGACAGATGGGTGGCTGACGCCAGAGGGGTGAAGCCGAATGCAGACTGAATTAGTCCCTGCAACCAAGGACAGAAGGTGCTTGGCACGCAGCTCTCACAAGTTATCATTTTAAAGTGTTTGTAGGGAAGCCTTTTATTTGATTAGGTCATTTCCTTAATAGTTTTGTACTTGTGGTTGTTACATTGCCCTGGACAAAAGTGTGATTTGACATCAAAATGGCTGCTAATATTTAGCTTTATAATAAGCCATTTATATATGACAGGATTTACATTTTTCTGGTACAAACAAAAAGCTGAATTATGAATGTATATGCATGTATGAAAATAGGTATACTTTTGTGAGATTACTGAAGGAAAGGTCATCTTCCTTCCATCTCATTTAAAAATATGTATAATGCATAAGAGAAATAAGGTGTGCAACTCAAGAAAATTATGTAGTGCTTCATATAAATACAATTGTTTATTAAATTTTTTATTTTGTTTATATGGGTTTTTAAACTTCTTTAAACCTGTTGTTATACTTTCAGCACTTCTTTAAGTTTTTTGAAAGTTGTAGAACAAGAGGGGAAAACAATTTTATTATTAGTGCTTTGCAAAGCTTTTGAGATTCAAAGCTACCAGTATTTGACATGTGTCAGTTGTAAGCTTACTAGGAGGGCTTGTAAATTCCGTAGCTGGGAAAAAAAAAAGTCTCTGAAGTGTAAGGTTTTTAAGGACAGACTTGAATGCAGAAGGGTCCATGACAACTTGTTTTTTTAAAAAATAAATAAAATAGAAAAGTCATACTGCTGTTTGCCAGACTGGGGGTAATAATTGGAAACTAATGTGGCAGGAGGCTGTAGCACCCTCTGGCAATTTTTCCATCTTATAATAAGCATCTTCCTTCCCTACTGGAACAGGAATGAACATCCACCCATCTCTGATGTATTGAGTGTGTTTGGAGGAGGCCTCCACTTCAGGAAGCAGGGAGGATCTCAGGGTGCTTTGCTCATGCTTTGGCATTCCAAATCTGACCAGATATAATTTGAAAGCATTTGTATGGGCCTCAAAGGAGCCTTTCACTTTGCTAATGAAAATCAACCCTGCTCCTTCCTTCTTTTGGTCCCCCATCCAAAAGGCAGGAGCAAGTCTTGCACAGAAACATGTTTTTCAGCCCGTTTTTTTCATCAGTGCTACCTATTTTCATTTTTTTTAAAGTATGATTCTTATCCCTTCCTGGTCAACTTTTTAGATTCCACTTTTAATTCACATTGAAAAGTTCTCTTTCATGATAATCTTAAGAAAGATTGGATAGGCTCCTTTTTCTTCAAAATTATTATTTCAGACAAACTGAAAGATGTTAATAAAATGATATGAAACTTAAACTTTAATGGGTCATTAGGTACGTGTTCTTCCCTTCAACATGCTGGTCACTGATTAAATTCTAGGAGATTCTACTAGGTGCTTCATAAGTAGGACTGCCAGTCTTGACAGGGAATTTGAGATCAGAGTTTGGCAACCTTAATTTTTTTTTTTTTTTTTAAGAATTGTGTTTGTTGTTGTTTGGTTTTTTAGTTTTGATTGGTTTTGGATTTTTTTAGATGGAAGATGTTTTAATGCCCTTATTTTTAAATAGCAGCCAGCAGAATCTACTTCTTACTTACCTCTAGATCTTTCGACAGTAAATTATTACCATTCAGTGAGGAAAAGGGTATTTACCTCAGTAAGAACCAACTGTGCTTGAGCACCAGAGAAAACAGGAGAGGTTTCTTTTTCTGTATTGCTTGGCTGTTAAAAGCAAATTGAAGTGAAACTCTGAGCTGACTTAGCTGTTTGCATTCTTAAATATGGCATGTGTTTCTGCAGTTGTCTTAAAAGATTTTGAGGACTGAAAGTGTGGATAAAACCAACAAGATGAATTAGTTGCTGGAATGTTTAGTGTGCTCCTGGCTCAAACAAGGAAATGACTTTTATTCTTTATGGATAAAAACAACCTAATGCTTTAGCAGACATATAATTTCTAGACTAATTGCATAGTATTTATAAATCATAAATGGGTGATAAATTTGCATTATCTGCAGCAGATTCAAATTTTTTCTTCTGGGCCGTTAGGTAGCCTACCAGTTTATTCCCATTGACAATGATGGCTGCTGAGAGGCACAGACATTGCAGGATCAAGCTATAAATTTAATTTCTGGCACACTGGGAGCTCTTCAAAGTGTCTTGTTGGCACAGAAAATTCTTGCAATATAATTAAGTATTGTATCTTGCAGCCTGCATTGAAGAGAGATGGAATGAAATGTAAGAATATTCTTTGGGTTTTGATGAAGTGGTTTTCTCTGGGAGAACAGAACACAAATAATTCAAGAACCCTTTTAAGGCTTCAAGATTTAACTACTTTATATCTTTTTCAAGCAGCCTGTGCTGAACACCATTTGCTATGTAAGAAACACTGACTGAATAAGTTGGGGGGTTCTCCTCAATAACTGCATAAAAGAGAGACTGATGAAAAGAAATACAAACCTATTCTTTTCTCATCCTCTTTTTTTCCTATGAACTGACTTTGTGGAATTTCCACACAAAATTTTTCAAGAGTGTCCCATTTTTTGACATGGCAGCTCTCAAATCTGTGTGGAAAAGCTGTCGGTCATGCACTAGGACTAAAGTAGATAATTCATTGAGAAACCTCTTCATCTGACACTTAATGTTATAACAGAAAAATTATTATCACATCTCATTTATACAGACTATCTAAATGGAATGTATCCAGTGATAATTAAATAGACAATTTTTGTAATATTTGCATTAGCCTATTAATCTTCTTCTTAATTAAGTTTATGGGGTTCTACAGCCTCTGGTTAGATAGGTATTGGTTGAATAACCTTATTGGAGGAAATTTGGTGGTTTTCAGCTCTGTTTCACAAAACTAAAGTATTACTATGTCCAAACAAGTACAAAAGATCAGTTGCAACTAACTTTGGTTTGTAGCAAGGAAACCAGTGGAAACCAGAAGGCCCAGGGGGTTGTCTTCCATCTGTGCTGAAGATGCAAAGTCATGCTATCTATAGGAAAAGAAAGATGACATTGCCCTTTAGCCGGGGTTTAATGTAGGTCAGTTGGGTCACCAGATGACATGACTTTAATGGCCAAACTGCTTTTAACAATTGCCTTGGGCAGTGTTTAATTTCACTGATCCTTGCCAGCCTTCAGGAAAGGAGAGAGGAGAAATCCACCTTATCTTTTGGTTTTCACACAGTGATGATTTAATCCTCTTTTGCACTAAAATTTCTCTAACGAAACCTATTACCTAGTACACACTTGTTATAGTTGAACACAGCCCAGGTTTGTATGAAATTTCAGAATGAGTTGACAAAGAGGTTTGTTGTATTCTTGGGTTGTTCAGCTGCCATGTGCAGAATTCCTAGTCTGCTTAAGTTGACCAATGGTTTATTATCTCTCTTTCACATGCAATATCTTCCTTCTCACTGCAAACCACTGTAACACTCAATCACACTGTAATAACAGAAGAGGAAGGATAGAGCTGAATTCCAGTTGTCCTACTGTTTTTCCATCCTGGTGATGTACTGGGACAGCAGTTCAGGGAATATATACAATGTTCTCTTTTGGAAATATCTCAGTATATATCTCAGAAAGTGCATGGATGTGTGTCAGTTTTGTATAGATGCTCTGAATGGGCTACTGCCCAGAAACAATGCCATTGATGCTCTAGTTTAATGGTCTGTAATGGTGGGGAAAAAAAGCAGATTTTGAGGCATTAGTGGGGGAAAAAAAAAGGAAACCAAAGCAAAAAAAAATTATTCTGCCATGCACATGCATCTTTAGGATATCTCCATCTTGAAGGTCATGTGCAATTTGTCTCCTTCTTCTTGCTTCTGTGATAACGCATATTAAGATTGGAAAAAATACAGAGAAAGAAATAAGGTCGATCCAAGTGTAGAACAACTACTATTATGTGAGGAACAACCACATTGACTAGACTTCAGCCCTGCAAGTCAGACAGCTGAGGTCCATAAAATACTGTGGGGCAGAAGGTGAGAGCTGTTCATGTCTTCTGGAGGAAAAGAACTGAGGAGCATCAAATGAAATTAGCAGGGGCTGTGCTTAAATGCAAACAAAAGGTGCTAATTGCCAGTGGGAGGTGGGTTATCACACTCCTTTCTCAGGTCCCAGGCATGGTGCTTTCTAAAGCAGCTGGATAAATGTATGGTTCCTGTTAAATGTGCCCTGAGCTGCAGATCAGTGGAGGTTGGGAGAATGTTTCAGATTCTTATGACTGCAGGAACATCATGGAGTTTGTGACAGTATCTGCTGTTGGCCACTGTGTGACCTAGGGAAAGCAGCCTCTGGTCTGACTTTTAGGTGTGTCTGCTTTTAGGTTGATCTGACGGCTCCGTTGTTCGTCTTTGATTAGTGTGGGTCCCGGTGTTGGGTGAGGTGGGCTGCAGAAAGTGTTCTGGGTCTGCTCTATGCTCACAGTGCATTTTCTGCAGGCAGTGAGCCCAATGAAAGCAGCATACAGGTGTCTTGTTTGCACCATGTTGGTTTGATAGGTAATAAAATTAAGTATTAACAAGCAATTCCAGGGGTGCCAGAACTGAAGAAGCTAGTTTCCTAAAGATTTCTCTCTTTCTTTGTTAATAAACTCTGATTTAAAATGTTTTCTGTATTTAGGATGGGGTTATGATCAGCCCTTCCAATGGCTTCCTGTTGTACTACCATTACACAGTCAAATGTCCTGCCTAACTGGCTAAGTTTCCTCATGAATATTGAGAAGCTGAAATATTTTTCAGAGCTCTGTTCCTCTGTTTCATTTGCATGGAATTAAGAGGTGGTTGCCAGAAAACATGTAATATGAGCCATGTTTCTCTTGGAAGCCAGGCAAACAGAAATAGGGTGAAATAATTAGAAATAATACGCAAAAGCCAAAGAATCCTTCATCATACCTCAAAGTAGTAATAATGTAGTTGAAAAATCACATTAATATAAAAAATAAATTAATGTAATCTTTCTAAAGTTTTGAGTGTAATACAGGTTAGTTCAGTGCTCACGGCTGTGCGCAGGAGCAGTGGGGTATGAGTGTGACATCCTATTTTTCTTACATTATTTAGTAACTGACACATGCTGTGTTCTTGCTGGTTGTTAACAGCATGTGAATTATGAGGCCAAAGGGGTCTTCCTCATGACAATGGCTAATGTTTGCAGAAATGCAAAGGTCATGATCATGACTACTTTTTTTTAATGCCAACTGGATACCAATGACAATTACTGAGCTAGACAGTTCTTAAAGGGTCAGTTTATTGACTTATCTTCCCTGCTTTGTGAGGGGTGATGGAATCAAAGCAACTGCCTGGCTTCTGTTCTGATTTAAGTGAATTTAGCCTTGGATAGTTTTCCTTCCTATTCCCATGAAAAACGAGAGCAACTGGTTCACTAGGTTTATTTTTCTGTGAGGTGCTACTTGATTAGCAATATTATTGTCATCTTTTAAAGAGAAAAGAGAATCATCTTCTTAAAACATGTTTTGTCGTTTTGAGATAACTTTCTTTTCCTTGTAACCTTTAGTTTAAACTTTAACGGAGAAAAAAAAATTGGTGGTTTTGCACTTGGAGATTGTAAGTGGTGACTGTAGTGTACTTTTAAAAAATAAGTTTATTGACATCTTTGAGCTAAGCCCAGGATGTTAAATAAAGCTTTTTACTTACCTATGGCTGAAAATACGTGAATGAATAGTTTTGGTTTTCTAACAGACAGAATGTGTTTGGAGGGAATTGCAGCTGTAGGACAAACAGCCATGGGTTGTATCTTCTCTTTCCCAGCTCAGATGTTCAAAACTGGGTGTCCATGAGTTTAAAATTGTTTCTGAATTAATTCCTCTGCAATGCAGTGACCTTACATCTGTGGGGGCTGGAAGTCTGCACTGTAGTGTGTTCAGTTACCCCTTACAGTGATTAAAACTTTGAAGTGGAGACACTAAGGCTGTTATTTATTACTTTGAAAACCATACTTTCTAGCTACTTCACTGAGTGATTTCTGGAGTAGTAAAATACTAGACTAGTATGAGAGAGGGCAGGTCAGACATCAGGAAGTTGAGTCACAGTTGGACTGGACACAGCACTAGGAAGTATCCTACTTAATAGCCTGAGAAGACAAGAGGTATTAGATGACCTAATCTTTTTCCTGTGAAATTTTTGCTGTTGTGACTTTATTTTCCTGGTTGCCAAGACTAAATGTGGAGGTCATCTTTTTTCTTTTTTTTTTTCTTTTTTCTTTTTACACAGGAAAGCTTCATCAATATACAGCTGGTTAGTTTGAACCTTGCCTGAATTTATGGCCTTCTGATGCAGGTATGGTAGGAGTATGGTAGATGTGATACTAGAACTTATTTATCAGTTTACAAAACTGTTGATTAATTACTAAAAAGAGGACTTTGGCTTTATGATAAGAATCTTTGTCTCAAAAGAGGCTGGAAATTATGCAATCGATGGCTTTGTGTTTGGTATTAGCAAATCCATGTGAAATTTGTCTGAAGTTAAAGAAGTTGGTCTAAAGCCAGATGTATCAATGCAACAGCTGAGTGTAAGCTTAAAAGTTCTTGTTTGCATCCCCTTGGGAGCTGGAGGTTAGTGGTGGCAAAATGAAGGTTAAAAGTCTTGCCAAGGTTAAAACAGGCAGTGAAGGAGGAATCACTTTTAGAAACAAATGACAGGAAACAGCAAATACTTTTAGACAAATATCATTATTTGAGTGTTTTAAATAACTATAGGTGAAATTCATAATCTGCTGAGATTTGCAAGGGGTTTCTACCATAAAATTCAGTATCCTAGTGCTTTGCCAGACTTCAGTCATATGTCTGAACTTTGGCTTGTTGAACAGCTGTTGAAGACTCGTCTGTGGCCTTAGTTCAGCTGCTGGCAGATTTTGGCATCAGGCACACAGCTGGAGCAATTGCTTTTCTTGCAGAAGGGAAAATACTGTGAAAACATTGTTCTTGATTTTTTTTTTTTTTAATCCTTGCTGTCTAATTACTTTGTACTTGGCAGGAGTAGATTTAATGTTGAGTTTACATCTTTGCTGTCCCTTCGGAAACTAGCCAAAGCTATTTAAGACCCAAAACTTCTAGTTTATTCATGCTCAGAAACTTGCTAGTGCTGCACTGCTAAAATCCACCTCCCCTATGGTTCTGTTACAGCCTGCAGCTGTACAACCTTTAGTTGTACCCCCTGATCCCTACAACCCTTCTGAAGATAACACGCTGAAGCTGAGGAGATTTTTAAGGGTGGCTGATGTGTGTGTGTGACTGTATGACTCTACTGGTTGGGTTTAGGCAATGTGCAGGTGGAAGTTGGTGAGGAAATGGAAATCATCACAGAGGGACTAAACAAGGAGGCTGAGAAAGATAGGGAGTCTTGGAGTGAAGGGTGTAGGACAAATTGAGAAGGACATTGGACTGGCCGTAACAGGTTCTGAGGGCTTGGAAACTAAAGGGAAAGCACATGTTAAATCAGGATTGGCTGGATGAGGAGGAAGTGTTTGAGAATCAGAAAGGGAAGTGAAGGGCAGTTGAAGGCAAAGCTGGGCAGTAACACTGAGACTATGTTGACAAGGAACCTGAGAACTGCTGAGGTGAGGGGGGAAAAAAGAGTACTGAAACCAAGTGTTTCTGACAAATTTGTATACAGCTAGGCAATGTTGTTTGTAATGAGTCTTTGGATGATGGGAGAGAGTTGCTGAACGGGGATAAAACTTCAGGAGTGGGATGAAACTCCTACGGAATGACAAGAACTGGCACAGTGTGGCCTAGTAAACAGGATTCAGATTAAGGAAAGGGACTGGTCTGGAGTTTGACAAAACAGTTGGGAGTGGAAACAGTAGGGTTATATCACAATAATATGTTTCCACAGAAATTTATCCATTGTAATGCCTAAAAAAGGATCAAATTTTTTTGGCACTTTTCTGCTGTGTTTTGTGCTGACTCTGGCTGGACACTAGATACCCACCAAAATCACTCCATCACTCCCTTCTTGAGCTGGGTGGGGGAGAGAAAATACAGCAAAAGGCTTGTGGGTGGAGATAAGGACAAGAAGAGATCACTCATCAATTTCCATCAAAATAGACCCGACTTGGGGGAATTAGTTTAATTTATTACTAATGAAGTCAGGGTAGGGTAACAAGAAGTAAACCCAATTCTTTAAACACCTTTCCCCCACTCCACCCCTGTTCCTGGGCTCAATATTATAGGTTCCCTCCCACTCAGAAGTGATATTCTGTGATACTTCTCTCCCTGCTCCCCTGCAGCAGCACTATCAGTTCATCACATGTTGTCTCTGCCATTCCTTCCTCCTCAGGGGAGGACTTCTCACACTCTTCCCCTTCTTCACCAGAGGGTCCCCTTTTCACAGGTTGCAGTCCTTCAGGAGCAGACTTCTCCAGCGTGTGTCCTTTATGGGGTCACAGGTCCTCCAGAAAATCTGCTCCAGCCTGTGCTTCTCTCTCCATGGCCCCACAGGTCCTGCCATGAGCCTGCTCGAGTGTGAGTTTTCCAAGGGCTCACAGACTCCTTTGAGCAGGGTTTTGGGTCCTCCATGGGCTCCAGATGGGTCTCTGCTCCACCATGGACCTCCACTGGCTGGACATCCTGCCTCACGGGCTGCAGGGGTTTCTCGGTTCTTACCTCCTGAGCTTGGGGCACCTCCTCCCTCCCCTTCTCCCGTGACCTTGGTGTCTGCAGAGTTTTTTCACATGTTCTCACCCTTCTTTCCAGCTGCAGTTGCAGTAGCACATCAACTTTCCCCCCTTCTTAGCTCTGTTATGCCACAGGCACTACCATGGTCACTGATGGGCTTGGCGTTCTTCTGCAGCGTGTCAGTCTTGGACTCCACTGGCATTGGCTCTGTTGGACACAGGAACTTTCTAGCAGCTTCTCACGGAAGTCATCCTTGTACCCTTCCACCTCCATGACCTTTCCACACAACCCAAATACTTACTGTCAGTAAATATCATAAATCTTTTCAGTGACAGGGTCTTGCCTTATTACTGGTGTTCCACATGAAGCACCTGGCTCAAGGAGAGGAACTCCAAAAAGCTTTGCTGCTCCCAGCAGACAGGCAGACCCAGGAGAAGGGAGCACCACAGTTCTCGCTGATCTGTGGGAATCCTGGCAGTGCTGCTTGACTTCTGCTTGCCTGCATGAAAACAGACCAACTAATGGTTGCCCATCTCCTCCCCTGCTTGGGGATTAATTATCCCCACAGATACTCATAGGAGTCTGATCACACACTGTTGGAGCCAGGGCGTTGGTGGGTTTGGCTTAGTTGTTGGGTCAGGCTGCGGCTGGGATAGAAAGGAGGTCACAGTCAGGGTCAGGAAAGCCCAAGGTCAGAGACCAGAGAAGTCCAAACACATTAATCTTGAGGGTAAGGCAGGGCTGTGGATGCCCGGCTGTGATGTGGAACGTGGGAAGTGCCGGTGTGCCAGAGTAAGCATCAAAGCCCAGAGTCTGGGCTGAGCCAGAGGCTGGACTCAAACAACACACCGGAACACAGGAATGCTGAAAAAGGAGGCTGGTGAAGCAGGATGGTTGGGAATGAGTCCCAGAGTATCAGAAAGAGGATCAGGGATTAGATGTAGAAATTGCAGCATAATACATAGTTTTATACATAGGAAAATTGGCAAGCTCACAGAAAACCTTCTGTAAAGACGAACCTACCACTTTCTGATGGTATGGCTGAATTTGGGGCAGCTGTCAGGTAGGGCAGCACAGTGGGGGACTCCTTTCATAAGAGAAGTTCAATCAAAGCACCCTTGTATAAATGAAGATCATAGTGTTTTTTCCTAACTTACTGCAGATGCCTAGGCTTCACTCTGTATGGAGACTGTTCCACAGATGTGTTTGTAATGTGTGGTGGTTTCCTTGTTTTGTCCCGAGTATGGCAGGCACACTGGCACAGACAGAAGAAAAACACTTTTGTGGTGAAATCCCATTCTGAGGTCTGATTTTACAAAGGTTTATGAAGAAGGTCCTGAGAGCACTGTTGGGAGAGTAACATCCATTCTCTGGGAAACGTCTAAAGCCACAAATTATTACAATTATATGCTTGGCTGTTTCAGAAAATTAGAATTACGAACTTTTCATTGAGGAAAAGAAGAAGGTGTGTGTGCAAGCTGGTCTGAAATGCTGAAAGAAGAAAAAGTAATTAGTGAGGTTTCATGTAGGTGAAACCAATCTCACTTATGAAGTCTAACTAGCCCGTCATTTTCATGACTGTAATAAACACTCATTTATTCCTGGCTGCAGGCAACATTAAGTAGCTGAACAATTACTGTGGGATGGGCTCATGTGTGGGTGGCATGTGAGGTAATACCAGTCATTCCTGAGGGGTAAACTCATACCTAGCTACCTATATTTTTGCCACCACTAGCACACTCAGTGGACTGGAGTTCTGCCCCTCTGGCTCCAGTGTAGCCAGGATGGAGCGTGTGGGATTTGAATTTCCATGGGATTTTGGCTCAAACAAATCAACTGGCTTGCACTGCCCTCTGTAAGGTGGAAGCTCAGGTAGAATTAAGCTTAGAAACTTGTATAAATAAATACAAATTTACAGTTTTTGAGATGTGGGAATTCTGTTGACATATTCAATGTTAATTCAGTGCTCTGCGTGTGGAAGGAGAGAAAGTAGAGACAGAAGTTACTTGATGTTCCTTCGGACTGTCTTAGTGCATAATGCAGGTTAGAGGAGTTTCCCAGTGGTTTCATGCTAAATCTTGGGACACAAGAGAGGTATAGTAATTTTATTTGATTTAATTCGGTTTTCCATCCCTTAAATTTAATAATTATCATTGGCTGTTTGTTTGCCTGGGTTTTTAAACTTTTAAGGCACACACAAGGTGCTTTCCTACAATTTGTTTCACAAGACTAGATGGTATTTTGGTGTATGGACTTTGAAATTTTGTGGGTTTAGGGTGAGATTGCCTTAAAAATGTAATTTCTTGCTGGTGTATCAAATTGAATCTGAGAAGCATTTCTGTGTTAAATACAGTTAGCTTTATTTTCAAATATTATTTCAATATTATTTATTTCTTCTTTTTCTCCTCCTCCCCCCAGCTCCACTCCCTGAACTCTAGGAAAAGCCTATTCATTTGTAAAGCTTCATTCTTCTTTCAGGGCTGGTATTTTGGGAGGGCAATCATACTGTCAGTTGTAAAGGGGCACATCAAAACCTACAGTTTTTATTTCTTTTTTCTACCTAGTGTGTTCATCCTGTCTGGTTTTGGTGCAGAGAGTGTAGAGTGTTGCACAGGATGGGATGGAGAAGGGAAACAGTGACAGAGAAAAAGACAGTGCTTAATTTAATAAAATTTGGTTTTCTGTTTTAAAGCCTAAAATTTTTTTGTCCTTTTTGTAACACTGGCTTTAGAGGAACATTTAAAATAGTGAATCCATTTTCTAGGTTTAGAGAAGTGCTGTTTATTAGGCAGCAGTCGCAGACAACTATAGCAAATTTTTTTGTGCCTACACATAGTTTAATAAGGTTCTAATGACAGTAAATTTTACTAAAATATTTAGTAGTACTTAGGAGAACTGCCAATCCACAAATTTCCTAAGTCTGAGGACGTGCAGTTGGTGCAGCCAGTATTTGTTGTATCTCCCCCTGCCCCCTCCCCTTTGATTTACTAATAACTCTGATTCTCTTGAAAATTTTCTTCCTTACCCACCCAACAACTGCTTTATAGCTGACAAAAATAAGCAATTTCCTAGCCTTATCCTCTACCTACAGAGGTCATAAAAATTGCTAATGGAAACGCTGTTGCCTTCTGTTGTGTGATTCTAATAGGAAACGGATCACTGCAATTTATGGGGTACTTACCCTTTTCGGTACATGATGAATGGCTCACTTCAAATGATGTTTCCTCATTGATTTCCAAGTATTTATCACCAGAAAAGACAGAGCAGGAAGAACAGCATTTAAACATGAAGTTGATTTTGAAGATGTTGTCTTTTCACTACCGTGTGAATTCATGGCAATATAGCATTTGCTGTAGTAGGGAAGCAAAAAGATGTGAAGTCAGTTCTTTACATTGCTCTTAAAATTAGGTCTCTAATTAGGTCTCCTACTTTTTGTTGTGCTGTATTAGCTTTCTTGCCTGTTCTTTGGTAGGGAGAGTGAGAGGCTAACTCCGTGCAGAGGTTTTGCTCACATTCTGCCTATTTGTTGCCATGTTCTTGAAACAAGCACATGTGATATTCATATGTCAGTAGTCTCTTTGCTGTCAAGCTTTTTTGGATATTTTCACTTAATTCACAGGAAAATCTATATGCAAATAAGTTCTAGCTAATATTTAGCAAGTGACTGAAATATTTGTATTGATGTGCTGTTTTATTTTGCTGCATGAAGTATTAGAAGAGACCCTCTGAATCTGTTCCATTTCTGGCTGGCTGGACTGGACTGAATCAAAATAAAAACCATCTCTTTAATGCCTGAAGTGTTCATAGAATCTATTTTTGTGTGTTGCTGCATGAATCACTGGTCAAAACCACATGTAAGCAAGGTAGATCATGGGCAGATACAATCCTACAAAAGATGTTTGTTTTTAAATTGCCAAGAGTAGAAATTTGATACATCCCTGTTCCAAGCAGGATAACTTGCTTCAATTGAGAAGCATATTGCAGTTTTGTAGTTTGTAAGACTGGCTTCAATGTCATTGACTTGACAGTCTTTGAATACTACAAATGGTTATAGCTATGCAGTAACTAAAATTTTCATATTTTTAAATAGTAATGTTAAAACTTGTTTGCATTCTTCGTTTCCAAAGAGCCCCATATTAGATAATCAGATAATATACTAGCAAAAATGAGGCTATGTTGATTAGAAAAAAGTGTGGGGTTTCACAAGTCACTTTGATAGCTACTACTGCAATTAGGTTTACTATTAAATGGATATAAACTGATTTTTTGTTAAAGAACTATATGAAACCATTAATGTAAAATGCACCTATTGCAGAAAGCTTGTAATAATTTTAACTTTCACTATGTAAGAGCACATCTTTATACTATTCTCTTACGTTATTTACCTGCTTCTCGAGATTATAACTTTGCTCTTTTCTTTCTTACAGTAATGTGATTTACAAATTTTTAGTTTCAAATCATAATGCAAACAATGGAAATGAAGAATAAAATCTGCAGATGACGACTCTGCAGTTTCCATTTTTTTCTCTTTTTCTGAAAGCTGTGTTGAGTAAATCTCTAAACAAGCTACCAGGCTGCACATGGATGACTGACAAAAACCACTCTGTATTGTTTCCTTCCATTGCCAAGATTTATAGACTTGTTCTTCAGATATCTCTAATGTAAACATACTGGATGTCAAAAGAAAACAAGTGAAGACTGTCATACCTCTCTGATCATATTTGCTCTAAAATGGGCTTAGTATAATGCACAATTTCTTTCTACGTGAAAAAGCACTTTTCTGTAAAACCATCCTTTTCAGCTGTCCTTTCCAAAATCAGTAGTATCAAGTGTTCTGTTCTTAACTTCACCTGCTTTCTCATGCCACACTGCAGTTACTTTCAAAAAAAGAGCCCTCATACTTGTGTGAGATGTCTCACGTAAAACAGCAACAAATAAATAGTTACCAGCCTTGCAGAACACTGGATTATATGTACATGTTCTGGACTAAAAGCTGTCCTATAAAGGACTTCCTCAATTCTCCACAGTGTTCAAGTGGAGCCACCACAGTCAGTGATTAATCTGTGTTTCCTTTAGAAACAGATATTAATTGGTTGGACACTGAGTAATGGTGATGGTGTGACGAATAGGTGCAGCTTTAAATCTGTGTAACATTGGAACATAAAAGATAATTGAAATAGTATCTTCAAAACATAGAAATGGTGTCTGACTTGTTAGAACGCAAGGAATAAACAATATTCTTTATCTTGGGTATGTGTAAAGATGTGGGTGGAGAAAGGGAAGGAAAAAATATAGTTGTTTACTGTACTTCATATGCTTGTTAAAAACAAGCATAATTCAATTCAATGTATCAGCTTTTCTTTGTAACTTAGGGTTTGGTGTACATGCTTGAGGGGCAGAGGACAAAATGTACTTTTTGAAGATGAGAAATGTTCTAAATGATGAGAACAACATGCACCGAACAAGCACAAATCATTCAGATACCTCTCTAAATTGCACATGTTGAATTTAAGTGATTCAAAATTAGGCTGAAGTAACAATCTAAAAATATGTAGAACCTCTTTTTTCTAAATTCTGCTTTTTGAATTTATGTACTTATTGTACTTCAAAGAGCTGTTGATGGCAAGTCTCTAAATGACTGGCCCAAATCTGAGTTGAATCATATTTTGGAATGAACTGTTCCTAGTCTTTGTTCTTCTAAACCAGCCTTGTCTCTGAAAATGATAAACATCTATATTTGCTGTCTTGACTTTTGCTCTTGGTGGTGGCATGGCCTGCATTGAAAATGTTTGGATCTCTCATCTCTGGAGATCTTGACATTTTGCTGCAGCTAATGAGCATCTGAATCTTGATAGTCACAGAGCTGCAATGGGCTTGTTTGTAAGGCTGGAACAATGCTGGTTTTGGATAGTGCTGGTGAGTGTTGCTGGAAGATCTGTCAGTCAGGGGATTTCAAACAAGGGCAATTGCAATAAAACATTGTCAGAATTTTAATAAAGTTACAATTGCTTTAAGAGTGTTCAAACTTACTATCTGCCTCACACTGTTAATATGTAAGAGCTGATTGCAAAAGAGATTATGTAGGTTCATGAAGTATTTTAGCAATACTACCCAATTCTTTCATTGCCTTTGCTGTAACTCTTGGTAGAGCTTCATGGAAATGCAGACCTCACTGAAAAATATTGACTTGAATCATTAAAACCATGTACGGCTAAGAGTAGTCCTATGAAAGCTTTGGATATAACTCGGATTTTCTTTAGTCAAATAATTTAAAATAATCATCTTAAATTATAAATCAGTAGTTTATAGAGAACTTTGAAAACCGTTTGTATTGCTGTTTGAGAGGAATCATGTTTTCTTTGGTAATTCTAGTGGGGGGTTGTTTTTTGAGGTCTTTTGTGGAAAAAGAAATTAAATAGGTGACTTAACAAAATTGTGTTATCTCTTTAAACAATTATACTTTACTACTGGTCACGGTTGAAAGTCTTATTTAACTGTAGTCTAAAAAGCATTGGGGTTTTTTTCATTGAAGGTGAATGTTTGAACAGAGGATTCTGTTGTAAATGAGAATTGCTTATTGCTTTGAGTTTCAAAAGGGTAGATTTTATTTAATGTCTGCTAGCTGTGTACCACAGACAGTGTGAGCACTCCACTGGGCTTCCTTCTTCAGGTGCCAGCTTCTGCATTGCTGGAAGGTACAGCTGTGCCTGTAAGCAAAAAGTCAGAGGAACTGTTTCAAAATTCCAGTTTGTTCCTGGCTACTTAGTGCTGTTAAATAAATACCAGCTAGGCCTGTTGTATGTGCTGGGCTTTTATCTGTTTATTCTATGCCTTGTTTTTCTTTCTGTGTGTTGTTTTCTGCTCTATCTGAAACAAGTGTTATGTGTTTGCTGTTTAGTAACTTGTAGTTTCCTTACTTTCATTTTGTGGAAAGTCAAAACTCCTGGCATATAAATGAGTTGGCAAAGAAAAAAGTTGCACAACCTGTCATGAAACTTCATCGCTGTCAGTTGCCTCTAGTACAGAAATACATTTTGTTTCCAAAAATGCAGACTAACAAGTATTTGCATGTTTAGTGCTCAGGGACCTGACTTTTATTTTTATGCATCAGAACTTAATCACAAGCTCAATAAAATTCTCTGCTTGGATAAAGCTGATAGCAGCTTATTGTCCATCAGTATAGGGATGGAAAGTCATGTTCTTTGCTCTGTGAAGGGAAATGATCATATCCTAGAAACAGCTGACTGGTGAAACCCCCCTCAGAGGGTCAGCCTGGAGAAGATGTCAGTCAGAATATTCTTTTTCAATACTCTGAGGAGTCATTCAGCTTCAGGATGGAGCTTCACTGCTGGAGTCAGCTTTTTCTTCAGTGCTCCTTCAGAGATATTACACCTATAGCTCCTGGTGTTAATAGGACTGTACCTCCCTCTATTTGCAATTCAGACATCAGGATGGGAAGAAGCATTTGATCTGCTTAAAGCTTGTCATGGTGCTGTAAATTATGACTTAAAACCTTAAGCAAACCAGAAAATACAAGTCAAAAATCTCCAGTAGTGGAGATTTTTAGTAAAGCAGCAAGCAGTCTTTAATCCATAGCTTTTCCTTCACTAGAATGAATTCATTGCCCAAGTGCCCTTTGGCCTCATCTTTCCAAAGGAATTCTGTGTTTCTAGTGAAGAGAACCTCGCATTCAAACTCTGCTAGCTGGTACCTAAGTGCCCAAGAGGTATTTAGCATAGGGAGGACAATGTTTTGTACTCACTGTTGTGACTGTTAGTTCAACACAAAAGCGTCCACAGCTCTGCTCCATGAATTTGCTTTAAATGAATGTGCATATGCTAACAATCCTCTACTTAATATATACAGGGGAATAGCACCAGTAACAAATGCACTGCCTTCTTTTAAAGCGGCAATTTTCTGTAAGGAATTTCCATTTTGTGAATGTCCTGATGCATTCTATCATCATACAGAAAACCCACAGACATGGTATTTCTTCATATGTTTTTCTAGTGCAGTGCAAAGGTACCCAAACGTGACTTAGAGAAAGGCTGGACTGGGATAGACACTGACCCCAGGACAGCAAGGAGCTCCATGTGAGCTATCCAGTCCACTGCTCAGAAAATGATGCCCACAAAGCTGCATGCAGCTGTGGGTGGGCTCTTTCTGCTTTTTGAGCTGCCTCCTCCCTCCAGTTATCTTTGCTCTGCGTGTGCTGGGAAGATACAGCCTAGTCAGGGCTGTAGGTCAGCTCTGTGCTTTGTTGACAAAAGGAACAGACTCAAAGGCATGTCTTATCTTCACAGGAGCAACTGCAGGTCCCAGTGCTCTCCCATTCCACCACTGGGGGAGAGCTACTCCTTTATTTTCAGGCATGGGATGCAAAATTCATGAGTGAGATACTGAAATTGTTGTATTTGTTGTTAAACTTCACCTCTGACTGACAGCCACTCAGCTTACTCTTGGGTTTTGCAAATAGGAAAGGGAATACAGACCTGTTGGATGTACCATGCTAGTGATTCCTGCATAGTTGGAGTCTCATTGAAAATAACCCTCTGCAGTTCTCTAGTGATCTTTAATGCCCTTGTCCAGTTCCTGTGATGCAGTAATACTCTATACAGTGGCAGTAAACACTTGATGAATTTTTGCCATCGACTTGATGACAGAGAGAGGAAATGTTCAGCTGAGGAGTAGAGAGCTTTTATGGACAGAAAACTCTGTGATCTCCTCTACTCTGGGGAATTCATGTTTGCCTGGCCTGAGCATTTTTAAAGCTTGCACTTATCATTTATTGATCTACATTTTTTCCCCCTCTAGTCTGACTCAGCATTCCCAGCTTTAAGAAAATAGGTGGGACTGCAATCCAGAAAATAAGCATTATTATTTCTGAGGCAAAAAAGATGGCTTGTATATGGAGGAAGACAGCTTTTTTGGTAGTTCATCCTAGGGAAATGGGGAAGAAAGGAGATGGTCTTACTTGTATTTTCACATCCCTTATATGACAATCTGCATTAGTAGTGTTTGATATTTGGGTTAGAGAATAACCTCAAATTTTGCACCCTTAAGTTCCTATATTCCTTTTGTTTTCCATAGCCTTGTGTTCCACAGCCCTTTGTTCACGTTTACCTTTCCTCTGGACTCGGATTGCCTGGCTTTGCTGCTCTGTGTCTCATCAATTCCAACCTCGTCCCTTCCAGCATAGAAAGTCTCCTTTCTTCCTTAGCAGCATGCAGCAGAGACCACCTTGCTTCTTCCACCCATGTCCCTTTTGCCTCCCAACTGGCATCCTCCATGCATTTAACTACAGGTCTTGGGATTTGGATGGTCTCTTCACCCATGCCAGTGTTCCCCATCTCTCCTTCACCTATCCTGTTGGCACAAGGACCTAATGGTCTGTTGATTCCCAAACCCAGATGGGGAAACTACATGAGCAAAAGTAGGAGACTGCAGGTGGCTGTTCCTGTTGTTGCCTCAACATCTGCAAGCATAAAATGCCAGTGAAGAGACAGGGAGATCTTCCTCAGGTTGTGGCTTACAGTATTCTTGAGAGAAAGAATGTGTAGTTTTTTTTACACTTGCTCTGACATAAATATTATTTAACTGCTCCAGCCTTGTTGGAATCCCTTGAAATTGCATGTAGTTTATGGCAAGAACACCATGTTAACTTTTTGAATGGCTAATTTTACTCATAGAGATACACAGTGGTAGTTGTTCTGGTATAAGTGAATGAAAGAAGATTGCTTGGAGAGCTGGTCTGGGCCAGATAACACAGGCAGCTATTTTTATGGAACGGTAAGTCCTGAATGAATCAGTCAAGGTCAGAATGGTGTAGTTAAACCCAGCAGTTACCAAGTTCCTCTGACCCAGATGAAGGTCTTTTTCTTGAAAACTTCAGTAAGAAAACACTGGCTCTTGTATGGCTCTGCCTTGGTGGTTACATTGGTGAGAAACAGATTGTGGTCTGATTTCTATTTGAAATAGATCACCAAGACCTGCGTTGGACTTGCTCTGGCTGGCAACAGTTCACAGAGTGCCATGCCCTGGTCCTCTGTGACCTGGACTGGCTTCCTCTGTGACCAGCAGATATCAAAGAATTAAAGAGTTTTTTAAAGGTATGAGTAACACAATGTCCACCATTTATGTAAGTAAATAAAATAATTACGTGAACATATAATTATGCCTATATATTTTGCTTATCTTTTTGGGAAGGTGAGGGAGATGAGTAAAGAGAAATTACAAAATCAATGTAAATATATATATATAATGTGTATATAAGGAAAATATGTATTTCTAGATGCAAACAGTGATTTATATATTAGGTATCTATTTCTGAGAAGCATGCAGAATCTGCTGTACATCAGGACACCTGTACTTTGGTTACACCAAATCAGTATCCTCAAAGCAAAGATGTGTTACTAGTGTGGGGTTTGGTGTGTTTTGTAGTGTATGGTATCCCCCTTTTAGGAGCCACTGTTTAATGTTTTCCCCTCAAAAACTGGAATTTCTCACAATCTTAACACTAAGATGTGTTAGAATTTGGGGTAAGTAAGGGAAGACGAGGAAATGTCAACTGCATTGAGAGAAAAATGATTTGATTAATTAGGAGTACCTAGCAGGCCCAGGGAGAGAAGGAAAGTGTGTGATCCTGCTCACAAGGGAGAGTGAGAAGGAACCATAATTCAATTCAGAAAGCATAATCTGTGCAAAACTTTTTTCTTTACAATTTCTACGCTTTCAGTGCACAGTAATGCTGACTGTCTCTACAATTTGTCTGGATTTTAAATCAGATCAGTGTAATTAGCTAACTTTACTTATTAGCTTGAGCTGACTCTAGTGGCACAATGGTTGAATTGGTTGCCATTATATTTGTTTAACTGCTGTAAAGTAAGATTCTAACAATAGGTTCCTACACTTAAATAGCACTGTCGGGCACTGGTGCCCTATCAATCAGTCAGACCTCTCCCTCCTGCTGTCTGCTCTGATAGACAGTTCTGCTGATGTGGGGACGCTGGAAGAAGAGATCAGGAAGAAGGGATGATGGATAAAGACCATCTCCTGTCTTGGGAAGAAATCAGAAAAATCCTTTCTTTGACTGTCAACAAGCTGCTTTGTCAAGGTGTCAGAAGATTAATTATGCTCATGCAAGAAGCCAGAGTGGCTGTTTTCCGTGCCGGTTTTGGTGTAATGGGGTGGCATTCTTCTGAAGCATGGCAGAGAATTGCAAAGAAAGAGGCTTAAGAGATTTCAGCCCCCTAACATCACTGTCCTGTAAGCGTTTGTAAAGCTCTTAGGCACACATCCACAGTACTGTGAAGTTCTGCCAGTAATTGATTAATCAAAGTGTTTGTTCCGAGTGCTGTATGGACTTGATCTCGTGAAACATTTGGTGCCAACTGCTGTTAAAGTCTGTCAGCATTATTGGTAGCTGGGACTCCTTATACAGAATAAGCTTTCAACAAAAAGATGCAGAAAACTTTTCCACAGCGTAACAGTGAACGTGAAGACGTGCAGCCACTCACTAGTTTTTGGAGTTTATAAATCAATAAAAGGGAAAATCTCCAGCAAGTGTTTGGAGTATTTCATATTGGAGCTGAGCAAATCTGCTTTGTGTTTTCTTTTATCCATTATCCTTTTGTATGTTTTTGAATAAATTAAATATAAGTATAATAAAAAATAAATGATCTTACATTTTGAATTAATCTTTCTGGGGATAAATCTAATGTGCTAGCTTTAATTCTGAGCAGATTAGATTTTGGTAAAAAAGAAAAAGAATTTTCTTAGAATAAATCTAAATTGTAGACTTGAAGAAATTCACTACTTGAAATACAAGATCATTTTAACTAAGTCACTTGATATATTAAAAGAGTATCTTCAAAAGCTCTTTAAATTTTGAACAACCTATGTCAGTAAAAGGACTCCTTCCATCTGGCCTAATCTGTCTAACTTAATCCCATGCTCAGATGAAGAAGAGCATTTTTTGTAATCTGCTAATTTGATACAGTTTTGGGTTTTTTCTTGAAAGAGTTAATAAAAGGGAGAGTTAAAGAGCCACATCACTTTATTAATTGCAGTTTAAGATGTTTTGAACTCTAGTACACTGTAGTTGAAACTGTAACAAAACCCAGCATTTTAAACATGACTGTGCCTGACCTTGAAATGCTGTTGATAAAAGCTAATGCTGTTAAATTGCATGCCAAATTAACCCTCATTTCCAAACGCTTTGTGTGTGTGTTTCCTGTAGGGTAGGCTTTGATCCTGCCAAGCAGCGCTTTTTTTACAATCAGTTATTTTTTAATGAAGGAAAATCAATGAACAAGTTTCAGTAGCTGATTTCAGCAGTAGTGAAATGAAATGTTTTGTCTTACATCTTTCTGCCACTGTGCTTGTTCTGCTGTATCAGACCCCTGACATGATGCAGTGTTTTTGCGTACAGGTAATGGTGATTTTCATCTTGAAACTTTATTTTTATGTGTGTAAACTTTATCAAGGATTACAAGTTCATGTGAGAAAGGCACAGAAAACTGGCTAATAGTCTGGGCAAGGAATACTTTCTGAAGCAGTCTTTTTTTTAAGTCTTACTGAGACTTAGCATCAGTAAAGTGGGGATTTAATCTAAATCAGGAGAAAAAATATTAATTGCCTCACAAGTGTGTTTTGCTTGAAGCATCTGGGTTCACATTATTTTAGCCATTGTCCATTTTGGAGTGTTTGTTTTTAATTCAGAAATTACATTGCAGGAGCATCTGTCTTTGCAATCCACGGGTTTTTCATTTGCATCTTTTCAGAAATATAAATTGGTATGAGATTTAATGGGATAGAATCATGTCCCTTTTTGGAGCAGCAGGCCTTGTAGGTCTGGTGATGTAAACTCTACTAAAATCAGACAACAGGCATGAGCAGAAACTGCTCACATACAGATACTGGCTTTCTGCTAGTTCTTGTCTGTTGAGGACCTCGAGTGTTCTCGTTTTAAAATGGAAGTGGCTCTTTTTAACCTCTGACAAAAGATCTGCCATCTGCATAAATTCATTTGAGGGGTTCATTATCTTCCTGTGTGAACTTTGGTGGGAAGTGCTTTCAGGCCATAAAGTGAATCACTGGTCTCCCTGGGCTGGAGCTGATATCTTGGTCTCTCTCCCTGGCACCTCCTCCAGGGTGTTTAGCTCCTAGTCCTCTGTTATGTGTCTTTTTTCTGCCACTGTGCACAAGCCACCCATACCATGGCTGTGTCCTGTGTAAGGTCTCTGACCTAGCTGTATTACCTTTTCATTTGGAGCGGAAACTACTACGGTCCAAGCTTCCATCTTCACCACATCAGGACCATGTTCATTGCACTGGGCAGATGTCTCGATGTCTCCTTGTGCCTGGTCTGGTCTGTGTGGCTTTTTTTTTTTTTTTTTTTTTTTTTTTTTTTTTTTTTTTTTTGGTCTCTATAATGTTAGACCTGAGGTTTTTATCTTTTCTTTCAAGGCGCTCAAAAAAAAAAACCCCAAACGGTGAGGGTTTTTTCTCTCTGTTATCTCTCACTTATTCCCCTTTGTTATTGAGATGTCCACCCCAGTGCCTAATGAGGCAGCTGACCTTGATCCAGGGCCAGCTGACTTTGATCCAGGGTCAGCCCAGCACTGGTGAGCCTTGTTGGGTCCCCACTCCCTGGCACCATCTCACTTGAGTGGTGCTGTTGCGCATGCTGAGACATTTTGGCTGCAGGAATGTAAGTGTGGCTGCATGGAACCCGCCCAGACAGCTCCTGAGCCAGGGTGGAGGAGCCTTCTCCAAGCCAGTGGTGGCCAGTCGCTGCACCAGCCCTGCTCTGGGAAGGGCATTTTTTTCTCCCTGGTTCTGACCTGACCTTGCTGCTCTCAGGAGAGCTGCTTAAACATCTCTGCTCTGTGGTCCTACCCTCTGGAATTGGATTTTCCTGTTACTCAGTGTATTCTAGCACCCACTTCTCTGTGTACTGGGGCTAACTGTATTCCTTTGTGTGGCCTGTTGTCTCATGTGGGTGCTTGGGGAAGCAGCCAATCTGTTGGTCAGGGCAGCATCTTTTCCAGTACACGTACTGCCAGCTCCAAGGTGACACAAACTGTTGGAAAAGTATATTGTGCTTTACCTACATAAAGGTGCAGGCTGTTTTAGGGACTTGTGGGTGTGGGGAGGTGTAAAGAGTTGGGAGGGAGTGAGCTCAGAGAGCAAGACTCGGGATTTTCCAAAGGCTCTGTTTTGCTTGTGAGCTTTTAAAGCATCATCCCTTTTCCAACTCTAAATACAAGAATTAACATTGCTCCAGCACAGTAAACTTTGGTGCACAGCTGTTTCTTTATGCTGGCCCACATGGCTTTCTGCCTACTTTGTAGGACCCTGGATTTGCCTCCAGGAAAATCCAGGGGCATGGTTTCCAGCTTGTGCCTGATGGTGGGGATTTGCAGGGGTGTGAATGGAAGCAGAGGGGAGGCCTTGCCTCTGGAGCAGCCACAGATGCAGCTGGTGGGCGAGTGGATTGTTCAGTGCTGAAGTGCTGCTGGAAGGGCTGTCTGGAGGTCTAGTCCAGCTCCTGCTCCTCACAGGTCTGTTGCCAGCATTTGTGTTAGGGGAGGTTGAGAAGGTGATAGGCTATAACCAAAGATATTGCTGTATTATAGATGAGAGGACCTTAGGAAATGCTCGTAGTGAGAGGAAGAGGTGGTGGGTTTGTTGTTGCCTCTTTTCAGCAGCATTTCTCTGAGAACTTAAGAGAAAATTAATTCTGCTGAAATGACCTTTTCTTCACCTCTTACTGGCTCTTGAAAAGCCTGTGCTCCCTGAGCGGTCCACACAAACACACAAATACTCCAAAGAAAAATCCAAGTGCACATGCTCCAAAGGATACTTAAGCATGTCTAAAAAAAAATTCTCATCGCTGCTATTATGTTAGAGGGCAGTTGTTTCTGAGTAAAATTGATTTTTTTCCCCCCACTTTAATACCTTAAAAATGCTTTTAACCTATCCCTGAGGGAAAATGTGATAAGTTCTAAATAACTAACTAGAAGCTTTTTGAAGCCTGGAATATCTTTGTTGTTCTCCCTGTGCATATGTTTTCCTGAGACTAAGGGCTTTGTTAAGATGTAGAAATAATATTTAGAAAGAGATAAGGTATCTGATCTTGCTAAGTTCTATACTTTTCTGTAGAAATTCAAGGTAATTGCAGGTGCTGTTTTTTCATTTTAAAATTGGGTGTACAGCAGATAAAAAGTGAGCTTCAAAAGAGGCTGTTCTGGAAAGGAAGTAACTTGAGAAAAATGGGCAATTGAACAGGAATTGGTTTTTTAGCTTTCCTTTGAGCACAAAGTGTTCCTGTTACACTTGCTGACCTAGTTGTCTCACCATTATTTCAGAATGTACTTATTTTCTCTTTGGTATTTTTGTCTTTCTATTCTTGGAGGAGTAATGTGTGACATTTACCTGGTACCTGACAGTAGATCAGTCACATCTCTGCCTTCCTAAATGAGACTCTTTCTGTCTGATGCTATTTTGGTTTTTTCAAAGCGGAGAACCTGTATTTTTCTGTCTTGACAGATTAATGGCCATGAATGACACCTTGCAATAAAATCAGCATTCTGGCACAGTCCCTGTTGGCCCTTTTGTATTTGCAGGGCAGGAATCCCTGATCACCGGGTTGTTTTCTGTGCAAACACTGGGAGAATGCTGGGACCAACAAGGTTGAGCTGACCTTATGTGCTGGCCTGCTCACTGCCACTGACTGTCATGTTTCAAAGGTTAAACTAACTGTGGATGAAATGTAATCAGTAGTGCACTGGATCCTTTCCAGAGCTCACTGGAGGAGTGCAATAACCAGCATTGTTAGCTTTAGGAGAGCAAGAGACAGAGGTCATTACCTGTGTGCGTCTGAGCATGAGGAACCAACTGCCTTTCCTGCTACCTCCCACGTATGTTTATTCAAATCTTATCTGGAATTGTTATCCAGCTGACCCCTGCTTTTTAAAAAAATATGTCTGTTTATTCTTCATACACTAATTTTCGTCCTTCTGCTGCTTTCTCATAGTTTCCATGAGAAAAATGTGCTTCTCTCAAACCCTGTCATTAGATGGGATGAGAATTGATACTTGGGGAAGCAGAAAAGGCTGAAAGAAAGAATTGCTGTGTTTTTAGATGACAGCCAAACCTAGGCCAGGGTAAACCAGACACTGCTTTTAAGACAGACACATAATGCACCAGCAGAGGAAAATGATCATGGTAAATTTTCCCTCCTTCACTACTGGGTAGCAAGGTAAAGAGCTGGTAAAATAGGAAGCTGGCCAGGGACAGAGAGCGAGTGTGGGAGGAGGAGGCCAAACAGAAGCACTGAAGCAAAGATAGCATTTCTGAGAATTGATTTCCTGTTTCTTTCTATAGTCAACCACTCATTTTCCCCAACTCTCTGTCATTTGTGCAGTACTTTCAGTCCCCAGCATTCAGGTCTGCAGCCGGAGTCTGTTCTCAGCATCAGATAAAAAGGCTTTCTGGAAGGCACCAGAAGCATATAGGATATGGTGAGGAAGTGCTGCTTGTTGTCACATTAGGAATTTCAAGGGTGACAGGCATTGAAGTCAGGTTTGGGTTTTGGTTTTTTTTTTTTTTTTTTTTTTTTTTTTTTTTTTTTTTTTTTTTTACCTGTATAGCTTTTACACAACCTACCCTCTGAAAATGCCTGTACAATAACAATAGATTTAAGTGAAGAGCAAAAAACTGTCTTCCTTTTGAATCCTGTGGAAAGATTCTTTTTCACTCCAGCAAAGCATTTTGTTTTCTTTATAGATGGGGGTGTGGGTATGGCCTTGAAAACCAAATAATTTAGCAGAAATGGAGACTTTTCCCTTGAAAGAAGAGAGAGACAGATGGGGGACTTCCATTTCAGAGAAAATCAGAGCTGTAGAGAGGATTAGATTACCTTGATATATGTTTTGTTATGCACTTGTGATTATTGTGTTATAATCAACTGGTGGGAGTATGAATGTCTTTTTCAGGATCTTTCTGTATAGACTTTTCATTTTGAGTTAGTTTCTAAAGAAGCTGTGACAAAAATAGAGCCCTGTACCTGTTTGTAGGAAAGTCAGCTCCATTCATAAAAGCTCAGTGTAAGTTGGTTATGGTGTTGTGAGAAGAAAATGCCATTATCCTCCTTAGCCCACCTTTATCAGACTCTCAGGTTTGTAATCACAAGCAGAGCGTGTTCCTTAGCACTGTTTTTATCTGTTGCCCCCTCCTGTACTTCAACAGTAGAATGATCTTTTTTTTATTCCTGGTCTTCATGAGATCTTTCTACTTCAGTGTGTGTGAGAGGACAAGGTATTCTCTTTCTATTTACTTTTCTAACTAAATTCTTATTTTTGAAAGGCCTTTTTATTTTCCTGTAGCCATTTTTTTTTGTTTCTCTTCATGCCAGAGCACTGGAGATGTGGAAGGACTGAGTAAAAGCACTAGCATCTGTCTTTTCCTTGAGAATGCAGAGCAGTGTTCTTTCCCAGTCCTGCAGCTTTCACATGTCTCTTTCTCTGTGCTAGATTTCTGTGTTAATTGTTCAAAGAGCAGCTTGATTTCTCTTCCCACCTTGAGGTAGAATGCTTCCATAGCCTCTTCTGTAAATATTCCTGGACTTCTAGCATGGCAAGCAGTGTCTGGATTAGACATAATTTCTCTATGAATGGCTCCTAGTCTACTGGGATAACTGTTCCAATGTCCAATATTTGTGGTCCAAAACTGTGCTCAAGGAAACTCTCTGGGAGTTATGCAAGTCTTCATATAGAGAGCTTCTCAACAAGAGCAGTTTTGATGTGAGAGAAGATGTGGACTCAAACTGCAGTCATAAAGGATGTAGATCAGCATGAGCAGTGGAGATGCCCTGGTCTGTTTGTGGTTTTCCTATCAGGTCTATAAGGAACCCATCAATTTTTCTGTGTATGTGGGGGTCTTTCTAGAGACCTTGTGCCAGCTCTGAATGACTTTAGGATCAAGAAACCAGTTTCTTCTACCTCCCAGGTGTTCAGTCAACTGCCCCATGGCATTCCCAGCTGGGGGAATACTTGTGAGTCAGGCACTTGCCCCTATGTAGAAATAACTAGAATTCCTCAAAGAGAGGAAAGCTTTTAACATTAGCATTTTTTGGAAGGTCTGCTCATTCTCAGTGTTTCTGCACAAGAAACAGCACACAAACAGCAAGCCTTGACAGAGGTTCTGTTTTTCTGGAGTATCTTAGTGATGGGAGAATTTGGGCAACACAACTTGAAATAAATAGCCTTGCTTGGAAAAGCCATTTGTAATTCAGATATGGGGTCTGCTTGTATTAAAAGTTGTTATTGTTGTATTTAAAGTTGTTGGGGTTTTTTTAATATTCTGATCTGCTGCTTTGCTGTGATATTTTCTTAGAAAGATGCAGTGTAAGATCACTAATCATAATCTAACTGTTCATGACTACCAAGCATGTTGTTTTCTCTTTGCAGCACAACTGCCTTAAAGTGGATGATTTTAATTCAGACTGGCTGATTGCTATAAATACAAACACTAGTTTCTTTGAATGGTGACAGGCTGAATCTCCTCAGTATAAGGGTTCAAGATGAGCCAGGTGTACAACAGTATCTTGTGCCTCCCCTCCAACTAGATTTCTACAGCACATATGTGTGCACATTTTGGCCACAAATCATATTTCTTTTTGAAATCTCCTTTCTTCTTGACTCTGTTCTTCACACCTTTCACGTTTTCCTTCTCTGGATTTATAAAGGCATGTTTATGCCTGAGTGCTGTTTTGGGTAAGAAGATATCTTTAAAAGAACAGTAAGAGCAGAGGGGCTTCTGCTGCTCTCTCTGGATGGGTCTTCTGCCCATCCACCTTTTTCTCTTGGGTCATGTATGTGGCAAAAATACTAGAAGCAGCATGGATACCATGGTAGTATTCCAGAGGAGAGTGATGTGGAACCAGGGAAAAACTCTATGTGCGCAGTACACACTCCATACCATTGGTCTGTTGGGTATGTTGGCTCAGATGTCCCCAGAGATGGCCATATTCTATCATTAGAGGCCTACATTATATCTTTCCCCTTTCAGATGTGCTTCATGGCTGTGTATTTTGAAAAATTCACCAAGTAGCAGAAGGTGTTTGCAAAGCTTTTTCTGACAAGCCTTTCAGTGAGCCTCGATAGCAGGATTTCCAGGTCAGTGCATACCGTATATTTGTGTCTGGACGCAGCTGCAGGTTGTCCTTTTATGCTGTCCCTGCCAGGCTCTGCTGAGATGTTTTTCTGGGTCTGTTTTCTCTGCATTTGTCACTGAGAGGAAGCAGTTGGCTGTGGATAGATATGCTACATATGTGAGATCCCATCTTTACTGATGCTAGCAGGTTTAGTTGCTGTATGTGTTCAAAACCCCGGGAAGAAATGTGGTGTTCCAGGAAGGCTTGTTCCCTCACCATGTGTCAGCTTTCTGTGTCATGTGCTAGCAGCTAGAGCATAGAGCAAAGCCAGCAAGCTGAAATGTTCTCTGCATACCTCAGTGTTCCTCAGAAATTTCTTCTAGCTCGTGAATATTTCATGGCAGGGAAATTTACTGTCTTGTGAACAAAGAAAAAGACTTATTTAGGCCTTGAGCATATAGGACAAAATTGTGGCAAATTTTCCAATTTTACCCTGGAAAGTTTTCTCTCTCTCTCTCTCTCACACTCTCTCTCTCTCTCTGGTGTCTGCATATTCTTACAGACTTTTGTGTTTGAGTTTTGCAGTTTGGTCCTTGTGGTTACAGTGTGCCTGGGCTTTTTTCAGGATTAAAAATCCTGTTTTAAGCTTCTGCTAAGGAATATATGATTCTTTCCTGGGCTGACAGCAAGTGAGGCACACATGTGAGGAGATGGGGACTGGGGGGAGAAGGCAACCTTCTTGTGTAATTGTGTGAAAATATTGTAGTATGTGCATTTTCTGCAGGAGACTTTGAAATACAGATCATACTAGTGAATCTGTTCCTCAAGCCTAGCCATACGTATTAAGTCTTCTAACTGAAATCTGTACAACAAATTTAAAAATCATTATTAGACCTTTAAAATGTCATAAAGATTCAAAGACAAAGAGGCCAGTTTGCCTCATTTAATTATATGGTGTTCAAGGATGTGTTATTTCAGGAGCTTTTCCAAGACACTGCACTGTCACAGCTTCATTGCTTCAAATGACACTTCAAGTAGGAGCAGTTTTCATAACTACACAGTAAACTCAAGATGGTTTAATGGAAATGATTTCTTCATGTGTCAAAATGACCCCTTTGTTTCTCATTTTACTCTTTTGTTGCCTGCAGCTAATCTGGTTTTTGGGTTATCAGATCCAAGCATCTTACAATGCTGACTCTAGCAGCGGCATTCAGCTGGAATGCTGCCTTTTGTTTACTGGTTTCACCAGGCCTCCAGTGCTTTCTTTGGTCATCTGGTGCCTCCACTAATGTGATTTGCACTCCCAGGCTCTGCAGGTAGTCATGGGCTTTTAAAGGGAATTAGAGGAAAGCCTGCCACCCTGGTAGCTAATGAACCCACAGGGTATTTCTTACGGGTGTTTTGTTTTTCCAGCTTCTTTTTTCTGTTTTATGGTATTTTTCTTCTGTCTGCTTGGACTTCAGTTTCTAAAGTGGGTTTACCTGGCTGTGGTGTGGTGACATTCACTTTGCTTGAAATAGAAGTACCAAATCCTATTGGTCAGTGTGTCCATTTGGGGTTTTCTCAGGAACTGTAAATAAGTATGGAAAAATAGATAGCTACACAAATACTCAAAACTTCTTTAATGCAATACATATTATACAAAGCTTGTTCTTGGTAATAGGGGGTGTGGTAAAAAGAGACAAACTTCCACCTTCATGAAAACTTTATTAAAATAGCAAATGTTGGCTCACGTAGGGAAGCTGAAGTGTTTTCCTAATGAAGTGGCAGCTGGAATGCTGAATTTTTGCAAGCACACCAGGAGAAGATGAAAGTTTATAAACACCCTCAGCAGTCTTACAAGTACAAGCCAGTGAAGGACAAAGTCAAAGAAATATTTTATTACAGTTTTTACAGAAAACCAAGTTATACTTGAGAGGGTTTTTAAATATGAAAAGTGTATGCACAAAAGAGGATATATTATTAAAACATCTTTTTTTCTGGAGCAAAGGAGAGTTTCAGACTCTGAGGAGTTAAGTTGAGGAGCATGTCAGATGCTGAGTAAGATGCCATTCCTTCTTATATCCACAACCTCTTACTTAAGTATCCTTGTGGATTTGAGTGGGGATTAATAGAGTGATTAGGGTTGGTTGGGGTTTTTTTCCCCCAGATTAGTCCTGCAGTTTTGTTAGGGCCAGTGTTTGGCTTGCACAAAAACAAGCACAATGTCAATGTTTTTGAAGCTTCACTCTAGTCTAATTATTAAAGACTCAGCCTCCTGTGGCAGGATGTGCAATGTTTTTATATTTTCAAAACATGTTTTTCATCCATTTCTGTTGTTTTAGAATGGAAGAGAAAAAAAATCTGTGATGAAAGCAAAATCTGAATAAGACTTTGGGAATAAATGGGCGGGCCTCTTGCATGCAAAAGTAGTTAATATTGAATCTGTTTTTATTGTTGTTCCCCTTGAGAGCAAGTCTATCTGTTTACCCGACTCTGAAGAGCTCAGACTGGTAGGAGTTGTGCCACTGATATGTGGTTTATAGGGTTGGGTCTGAAGAGTAGAAGAAAGCTTTGGAAAAGTTGAAGTACACTAAACATGTTTCAGTGCCCTTGCTTTGTGCTCTTCCACAGTGTCGGTGCTGTAGGGTTTATGTTTATATTATATGTGTGTGTTTATGGTTTTTAATGCACAAACTGAATATCACAGTATTAAATTGTGTTCAAAGAATGTCACTATAGTTGTTGAATTGGTATTTTCGCTTCAGGAAAAAAAAAACAACCTGTAGAAATTTGGGTGCAGTGGTTTTATAGTGGACAAATAAAGCAAGACTGTATTGATTGAGTTTTACTAGGCTGGCAGCAGCACTGAAGGTCCTCATGATGCAGAAGTTTGTGACCCATGAAATCTCCATTTTCCTTCTATTGGTAATGTACCTTGACGTACAGAAGCCTGGAAAATGCATCCTGGGTGACCTAACACATTGATTATCTACAAACAAAAAATTACTTGAGCTTATTGCTAAAAATGTGTTTGGTATTAGTAAATATAAGGGATAGGCTTAAATGAGATTGTTAAACAAGTGTTCCATGAGCACAAATTCACTAAGGCAACAGCCAGTCCTTACAGGTATGAATAAGATCTGCTATATTTTCCTTTAAAATGCTTATTTCAGATGCTTGGCCATTTTGCTGATTCAGCTTCCCCAGCTTGCATGCTGGTGACCAAAAATCAAAAATTTCCCTTATAAATGGTACTTGTGTCTGATTGAAGGAAATAAAGGGCAGTAAGGCATTGAGCAGAGTTGTTTCTAAAACGGGTAAGTGTCCAAGGTTCATGAAAAGAAGCCTGTAGCACACAGGCACACCAGCAGGCAGATTTTACAGCTCTGTCCAGAGCACAGAAAGAAGATAAATCATGGCCATCCCCCTCTCATTTTTGAAATGGTTCAACCCTGGGGTTTAGCTGAAGGACTTAAGGAGTTTTTGAAGTGCAAATAGACTGGTGAAGGGTAAACCTTTTCAGAGTTTCATTTAGATGGATTTTTTTTTTCTATGTGGATTTCTGGCACCAGCTGAGATCTGGAAAGCCACAGGATTGTTTTGTTTTTGATCAATCAAGCAAGCAGAACTTGCCATGGGGGTGTACATTCTCTGCATACATATTGATCCTATTGTGTTTAAAAGTAGTTAATTTAATCAGGGCTTTTTGAAACCTTCCCTGGTAAAATTTGCATTAATGAAGCTGTCATTTCAAGGTCATGTTTCAGTGTCAATAACTTAATGGTAATGACAGAAGTTACCTGTAAGTTTATTATCAATTTTTCATTCATTCCGTGTTAAAATTGCATTGAATGAGAACTGATTTTGCATACATGCATGTAAAAATGTTCAGCTTCAATTGGAAAATGTGAATCTCATTGAATGAGAGATTTTCAAAGCAGAGTTACCAAACACATTAATACTGACAGGTCTGATACTGTTCACTGCTGTTTGGATCAGTACCCTCGGTCTACCCTATTCCATATGGAGTTTGGCTCTAGTAATCTATTTTACATGGTGTCTCTTCCAGCAAAATGGTTGTGATATCAGAGGTTTTTTTCATGCCCTTTCTAGTAGCTTTGACCTTTTAGTCGCATTTTGTCTTGTTTAAAAGCAGCAGCACGCGGAAGATGGATTGCATATTAATTATAAACACTTCCCTCTACTGTGATAAATATTTGGAGATAAAATATGTAAGGGCTGGCTGCTTGATAAGATGCCCATTTGAGTGCAGAGTACAGATTTTTTAAGGCAGGATACAGTTTACTACTCTTTCATCAATATCTGATGCCAAGATCTTCAAATATTTTGGGTGAAAGCATCGTATATTTTCAAGCCTTTTTTTTCCTGTGAGGATGTTAAGTGCAGACTTCATTATTTGCTTCTTTGATTTATTTGGGTTGGAAGGAGCTTCAGAAGATTGTTCTGGACATGGTGACACAAGGTGTAGTGGAGTTAGTGGGTTCAGATACCACAGCAGAATGTCCCAGTACGTTCCCCCCGGTACAGAGTCAATCCTCTCCTTTCTTTTCTTCTTGATAGTTGCAGCATGCCTTGAGCCCTGCCAGTTGCTGAGATATGAGGTGGTAAGCAGAGTCTTGCACGAAACTTTTTCAATCATATACCAGTAATGATAGAGTTCTGTAGATTTTCCTGTTCATGTTTTTCCCAACTGAAGGGGATTTTATCAAAGATTTCCATGTCAGATCACCCAGTGGCTCAGAATGGGAGAGGAGCTCTAAAGGTGGTCTGAGGCCCAGAGCTGGGATCCTCTTTAGGAAGGACCAAAGTGGTTTTTAGTTTAATTTCTCTGTGTTGGATGTTCAAAATGGTACTGCAGAATGCCATACTGTGGGAAAATGGCCTATATTTAAAAATTGTGTATCTATAGATTACTTCTGCATTTACATTTTGGTGGCTTGATGTGGTCTGCTATGAGAGTACAGCAGAAACATTTTACATCAGAACAGGGACCTAAAATCATAACTCATCACAAATTAATAAATATGGCTAAATACAATCAATAAATAAATCTTAAGAAGTCCATGTTATGATTTTTCTCTGACTTTACACTGGAGAGATGTTTGGTTACCACGCCTCCTATTTTATTTTACAACTCTAACTTTACATTTGTACAACTCACATGTTCTCAGTCTCATGGTGGTTATTTCATGAAGGGTTTGGAAGCTGAACATGAGATGCTGTTTCAAGCTTTGCTGAGAGGATAATTCTTTGTATCTCACTGCAGAGAAGGAGTTCTCAGCATTTGTGGTGCCATTTTGGCAAATATGTCACCAGGAGAAGCTAATATGACCTTTCTTTTTTTAAGTAATATTTTCTACCACCCAGGACTCTTCAAAAGTCCTGTTCCACTGACTGGATGGAGAATTTCGGGTGTGTTTCACATCAGCAGTTTTTAGCTCAGTCTAACAGGCATAGAGGGCAAATTTTTGTTTAGGAACAGGCATCACTCTATAGCTGGATATGTGGCTGTTGGCTGGAAAATCTATCATTCTAATTTGATTTTTTTTTTAAGTGGTGCACGCTCAAATGTCAAAACACTGAGGGGTTTTTACTTGCAGATTACAGATTTATCAAGCAGCTGTGACATTAAAGTAATCTTACTCTGGTTACAGTAGGCATTTTTCAAGGACACAGGCTTGCGTGATGATTCTGAATTCCTGTGGAATTTAACTGAGCAACAGCTGGTCTGTAGGATGTGTAGATTTTAACAAGGTAATGTCTGTGTTTTGGCAAAGGACTTGTGTGACCTTCTGCTGAAGCTGTTCCAAAGTGCCTTCTTCCTCCATTCAAGTCTGTAGGGGTCCTGAAACAGTATTTGTGTGAATTTTCTCCATTCTCTCTTCTCCTCTTAATTTTAACACAAGTTAATTCTACAAAATTCTTCAATGGGGTATTAGGGGAAAAAAAAGAAAATAAAAAGGTCATCAACACCACTAACTACAGCTTAGGATGGAAGGAATACTCTTTTTGCTTGCAATTGTGTCAGATTCCTTTTCCCCACAGTTGTTGGTTGGGTTTTTTTTTTCACTTGAGAGAGGTTTATGGTGCTGTCTCTGCCAGGATAACTGTGTCTCAGGGTTGAAGTTGTATTTCTCTTGGAGTTCCTAGAGGTGATGTTATCTTTTGTTCACTCAACAGTATGGTCATTCCTGAGAGCATCTGTCACTTTAGGCATTGTAAGATGGATGAGTCTCAAGTGAACTGCTGGTTGAAGCAAATGGTAAAAATAAGAAAAGACGTGGGGGTTGGGGGTCTTCAGAGGGGACAGACAACAAGGAAGCACTGTTAAAAATCAAAAGTAAGCCAGACCATAGTGGAAGAAAGAGCCAAGATGTGGGTCACGTTAGCAGATCTCACAGGTCTTGGCAATGAAGATTGGTGGTTGATGAATTCTGAAGAGATCTTCTGCATCTTGGCAAAAATGCTGTTGATTTGTTTCCTATTTCATTTGCAAATAAGGGAGGATAAGAAGGAGATGACCTGAACATAAGATGAAAAACATTTTTTTTGTCACGTTATGTTATGTGGTCAGGACAAAATTAATGTTGCCAATATTCAGGAAAAGGGTTAACAGTATTTTGTGTGTCTTAAACATTGTGTGATTGTGTCAGTTCTGACTGGGCACATAACAGTATAAAAACCAAAGCAGCATATCAGCAGTTTAGCTTTTGGAAAAAAAAAAAAAAAAAAAATGGAAACTTAAAATTCATATTTGATGGTATTTCAGAAGGTACTTAATATTTTTAAAAGAGGTAAGGTTCCCTACAGCATCTCTGATTTAGCTGTTACTAATTGAATTAGACTTTTTTACAGAGAGAAAGTGGTGCAAAACCCCCTAAACCCCAAGGAAACTCCCTTGAATGCTCTGACAGGCAGATCTGCACCCCCCACCCCCAAGCTGAGCAAAGGTCTGTGTTTGCAAAAGCAGCCGGCAAAGGACAAAAGGCACTTACAGCCCAGTGTGTGTCAAGGTTTGGGAAGGGTCCAGGAGGGGATCTTGGCTTGAAAAATTATTTTGTCACACTGTTGGCATTGGTCCATAAGGGGAAGCACTGGTTGAAAGGCGAAGAAATTAAGATGATTAGAAGCTTTAAAGCTTCACAAATGGTGGAGTATCTCTCTTCTCAATGGATATAAATAATAGATGAAAGACTGAGAGTGACAACAAAGGCTCAGGGCCTTTAAGAGAATGTGTGCAGCCTGAATAGAGGTCTGTGGCCTAGGGCCAAAGGTCTTAGCTTTGAGTGTAATTAGAAGAAAATACAAAAATGTCATTACTAGCAGGTGAAATGTTCAGCACGTGTCTGAAAAATAGCAATTTCAGAGCCAGGAGCAGTTGGAATTGGATTACTGACGTTCTGCAGTCGCTGCAGGCTGTGCAGAGCCCTACAGTTTGGTCGGGGGATGCGTGTGTTATCCCTGGTGTCCCTCTGCGCCGCAGCCGCTGGCAGCGTGGCGGGGACGCGCCCAGGCGTGCGGGCAGCATCGGTGGTCCCTGGCAATAGAGTTGTCTAGTGCCTTTCTTCAGGGCACAGCAATCCTGCCCAAAACCTTTCCTGGGCCAGAGGTGAGGGTTACAGCTGCTCTCTTAAACAGGCTGATTTTTAGAATTGAGAGGAGGGGGAGGAAGATTTAAGGGCGTTAATTTTAGAACCTGGAGCTTGAATTCGGGGTGTGCAGCTGAGTTCTGGTTTTACCAGTGGGCCTGTGCCTGTAGTCCCAGCTTTAAGCCTTAAAATCCCATCTGTGAGCACCAGGGAAAATTCCTTTAAATCCTTTGGCAAAATATAGTCTGTTGCTATTGAGAAACCAAACCAGTTTGTCTGCCTAAGAAAGTCTTGTCAAAGTCCACTCAATGACAACTTAATTTAAATCTGTTCCTGATGTTAATTGGTGTTCTGTACAGCTCTAGGTATTTTAGGAGTTATTCTTTTGCTTGCTACATCATTTTTACCATTCCTTGGGGTACTTCAGGTGTAATTTCTTTTATTAAGTGCTATTTCTATTAGTATTGTTTTCACTTCAGTATTTTTATGGAAAGCCATGTAGGAGAGCAACCAGCTAATTCTGATTTAATTTTGAACATTGATCTACAGGATAGATAACTGCTCACCCATTTAGTTTGTTTCTTTATAAATAGTAAAATAATTACTTCTGCATTATCATGTATTTTTTAATGTTTCTACAACAGTTAACTTTATCATATTAATGTGATAAATTCCTAATCTCTCATATAGTGACTTCAGTGCAAAAAATGTGCAAATTCTGAGTTTGTACTTCTGGTAGAATATAGAGAAGCAACTAAGCACTTTCAACCAAGTATTCCTTTAAAGAAAAATGTGCTTTTTCTAGTCATTGGCCCTCCTTTTTTCACCCTAGACCAGGTTTTCACAGGAAGGTTTTTTATCTTGTTATAAACTATGTGCTGGCATGAGTAATTCTGATTTTTTTCCTCCCTTTTTATTTTTCAGGTGTTCAGGAGTTTTAAACAACTTTGGAGCAAGGCTTCACAAACTCTTAGCTGCATCCTTTAATCATGACTGCATTTCAAATAGGTTGAAAGGAATCTGAGAAGGTACTGTGCTTGCCTTTCCTAATAGGCAATACATTGTATGTTTGTGATCAGCCTCTCTGCTTTCATTTCCATTGACTGCATTTTAGGAGCTGTGTGGACTGTAAATAACAATTTTATTTTTGCTTCAGCCATGTAAAATGTCCAAGTTCTTTAAAAAAATCATGAAATCCAGTTCATATAATCAAAAAGCCTTCAACAGAGGGCTGATTTGTGCTTCCTTTTTTTTCTTATATACCCACAATGAGGTCAGCTTCATAATTTAATGACACTTCTTTTGAAGCTGTTTTACTTAGAGCCTCTGCAAATACCTAAGCAACTAGCTAAATATATGTTTTATGCACTTGGAGGGTGAATGTTTGTTTGTTTATTTGTCCTTTCAAAGGGTTTAAAACAAATGGGAAGAAGAATGCAGATCTTGGTAATGATTGGGGTAGATTTGTGCTTCCAACTGAGATTCTCACACTTCTTTTTTTCCCTGGCTCCTGAGAGGGGGGAGGCTTGCCTCAGTACACAATATTGGGCTCACATAGTTTCTTGTTGCATTTAAATAGCCAGTGTACCCGGAAGGCTGAAGATCTATTCCTGCTTTATGACCTGTTGTATCCCTGGGGGCAAGGGCAGCCCTGAGCGGAGCAAGGGGGTCATGGCCACAGCCCGGGTTCTGCGCGCACGGCGCTCTCCCAAAACCTGCCTGCAGGAACATTCTGCTGGGCAACATCTGGAACGCGGCATAAATCTGGAAGAGGGGGGAACCTCCAGGATTTTGCTTCGCCAGGTGCTAGGAGGAAGCAACATTAGCCTTTTTGATGGGGGGGGAGGCAGATTCTGTGGCCCTGAAGTTAGGCTAAACAATTGCAGGGGTCAAAGGACAGCTGAGCGCGGTCAATGAGACACCCTGGGGTGTATTTTGTTACTTAGTAAAAGGAGCAGCATCCTAAAACCCTAAAGGATTCTCTTGAAAATCTGTGTTGTGAAAAGGTTTTATGAGTCTGATGGCAAAAAGTGCTGATTTAGCTGAGGAATGCTTGCTTTTGTCTAAATGAAAGGCTAATCCTTACCAAATGTTGGCAGCTATTATAGTGCAGTCAATGCAGGTCTGAAAGGACAGTTAGAGTAGAAGTGTACTTTGGGATCCCAAAGGTTTATCATTTTAACGGTTCTGTAACTGAAAAGATTTCTGAAACTTTCACCCTTTATCCTAAAATTTAAACCATGAACAAATTATGTGAAAAAGTAATAAGTAACTCTTCATTTATAATTTAAAACCTGTGTCTACCTGGTTGTTCTGTATTCCCTGAAAAATTTGCTTTAAGCCAGGGTACTGCCTGGCTTTAAGCGTAACTTCCTTTAATCTGCTAACACTTATTAATTGGCAAAAAAAAAAAAAAGTGTGGGGTTTTTTTCTGGTCTTGAGTAATTTTTACTGTTCTTGTTTCAATGCTCAGGACAAAAAAATGAATAGGTTTAGGGTAATTAATTCCTATAATTTGTTTAGCATTATCTTTCTTTAAAAGGACAGTTTATTAACACTTAACATTTGTCATAGAAGCAGATAAGAAATCAATGTCAGAGCCAAGACCTTGTAAATAACCTGAAAGGAAATGTAATAATGGCCGTCTTCACCACAGAGGTGGTGGGGGAAGGACTGGGCATGTGGCAGAAAAGGTTCAGTGCTTTTTGTTTTCCTTTGGAAGGGGGGGCTGCTGCAAGGCATGACCCAGAGCCTCTGACTTGCTGGCCCTGCTGTCTTACACAAACACTCGTGGTTGTATTAGGGAGAAAAAGGTACTTGGGAGCCAGTGGTGGTGGTGTTTTTATAGTGACCAGCCTGGTGTTTCATCGTGATCTGTAGAAGAACTCTGTAAGAGAAGCAAAAAAAGAATAAACTGCGTAATTTTCAAGGTGGGGAGAAGTGAACAAAGAAGTTGATGAGTTGGTTTGGTTTATTTTTGAAAGAAACCTCCTTGCAAAATACAGCTCTTTGTAGAGTTTAATTTTTAAACTCTTCAGAAGCACTCCATGCAGATGCCCAGCATTGATTTATGTCAAGGTTAAGGCACCTTTAAACAAATAAAGTCGGGAATGGATAAACCTACTAAAATACAAATCGCCTATTAAACACAGAAGATGTTTGTATAGCATTCAGGTTGCCACAAAACTGACACATGTCCTGAAATTCTCCTGATAACCCCTTCTAAACTCATCAGGAAATGATGGCATGTGTTTGAGGGGTACACAAGGGAGCAGCCAGAGAGGATAGAGATGGAAGGTCAGGCTTTAGCTTTGACTTTCTAGGCTTCAGCTTCATGCTTTTGCAATTGGGTGATGGTAAATGAAGAAAGGATTAAGTGATTTATTTATCAATGAGATTGTTCTGGCTTCTGCTGTAGGAATTCAATGAGAGGTCTGAGAGTATTTTCAGCTTTATCCCTACAGACAATGACTATCACATTTTACATATATATCTATGTGGAATTAAGTGCTATATCTGAATAATTAAACTGCTTAGAAGACTACATATTTGAGCTGTAATGCTTATTTTTATTTGTAACTTCAGAATTTAACTACTCAGAGTACATAAAATAGGTTTAGATGTGTTATGATATGTTTTTTTCTCATCTACTGGAGAAAATTGTTCTGTGTTTATAAACTGTTTATTTAGCAGGGGTTTGGGTTTTTAAAAATTTTTTAAAGCAGATTTTAGCCCACAGTGAAAATTTTATGGATAGCATTTATATTCTACTGTGGCAACAGTCACAGAAAAATATTTTAAGTATTAGTTTCTTGAGTGTCAGGATTTACTGGAAATTTTATATGCATGCTATCAAGAATGTGTAGAACCTCTGAATATTCTGTGTTGGCTGGCTCATTAAACCATAACAGCAGCTTTGGGAATCAAGATTGCCTGTGCTAGCATGCTTATGTGGCATGTAAATTAAGTCCAACCTGTAAACATCATTAAGATTTTGGGGAGAAAAGTACAGAAGCATATCTAATGCCTCCAACAAGTCAAATATTTTACTACAATTTTTTTCACGTATGACATAGCCGCCCCTCCCCTCCCCCCAAAAAAAATTATCGTAGTGATTGATGAGTTGCATTACAGAACAATATAAGCATTAGAAATAGAAAATTATTTCCTTCTCATAATTAGTGTTAATAGTATGCGATTTGAATTTTTGGATTTCTGTTTTGAGTAAAGATAAAGGTGGGTTTTTTTCCTAATGGCATTGTATAAATGTCATTTGTGGATATTTATCCCACAAACAACTTCTGAGATTACTAAGTATCTAGAAAAGGTAGCTTGAATGTCAAAACTCTTCTTTTTTAGCCATATGCCTGGATATGGTGTAAAAGTGTTGTTCTGTTGATTGCCTGTTTCTTGCAAATTTCATCCTAACTAAAATCTGGGATATTTCAGATGGACCCAACAGTGATGTGCATCTTTGATCTCAAACAGGGTTGCCTCTGGTAATTTTGGAGATCCTGGACTGAACTTTGTTTATTTTAGAGAAGAATTTGTGGCATTCTGGGGAGGGAGAAAGTAGAGTCAGCTTTGACACATGACAAACACATGTTGTGGAAGAGGAAGAACTCTGCAAAGCACTCTGCACTTGGAAGTTCATTTCCACTAAAATTATCTATGAGAACTTTGGACACAGTTTCCCACCAGCAGGGATGTTGAAAAAAAGTGTCTGAATGATATTTTTCAACATCCACATTATTTGTGGATTTAAGCTGATTGTTACGGTTTTGACCTCTAGAGGGTTTTCTTGTCTGTTCAGAGCATTGTTTTCTGCACAGAAATGGCCGTGAAAGCAGCTGGCTTTGCTGTGTTGGTCTTTTCTTGTCTCTGCAGAAATGTTAGATGTGCCTCTCTATCTCGTGACTGCATGGGAGGTTCAGATAAGAAAAATCTTGTTTGTTCCGTTCTAAGACATATTTTGAGTCCAAAAGAGCAGAAGCATGATCATTTTGACTTATTTGAAAATAGTACTTTTGGAAGAGCTGTGCAGGTACATGCTCTGAGGGAACTTGACAAACATTGACACAAGCCTCTGCTAAAGAAGAGGGGCTCATTTCCACCTTTGCTGGTTCCTTTTTAGGGATGACTAAGCCTTGTAAAACCCAGGAGAACTCTTGTTCAGGCTTGCCTGTTTTCAAACTGGGCTCTAGAGAGAAAAACAGTCCTTTTTTGCAGGATGTGAGGAACCAACAGCTTACCTAACCTTCTATCCAAGTGCATTAGTAAAGTCTACTTTAATTACTTAAGGCTGACTTTATTTCGTCTCGATTAAATTTTATTTTTAAATCTAGAAATCTGTGTTAGGGATTCTTTCAATAATCTATCTGAAGAGGGAGAGGAACAAAACTTGATGGTGCTTTTGGCAGAATTTTGCACTTTACAAGTGAAGAAGGGGGAAATGCCGTGTGTGAGTCACTTGGATGCAGGGTGTTACCCTTTATACAGAGTCAGAGACACGTTCTGGCTCCAGAGACTTTTATTTTATTGGTAACCCTGACATTACTTTCAAGTTGCATATTTGAAGAAGTGCCATGGTACATCTCCAGCTCTGCCAACTTCATGGGGGAAAAAAGTTTACTTGCAGCAAAGGAAAGGTTGAAGTCAACAAAGTTTTACTCCAGAGCTTTATTTTTAGCCTGTTGCAGCTGTCAGAAACCAGAACATGGATCAGATAAGATGAATATGATGGAAAAAGAAAGTATTAAGTGGGCATTTGTGAAGAATTGGGTCATCTTTGTTTGGAAGGTTTTAAGAGCCAATGTAATCTGTTATTACCATTATGGCTATTATTCAGAAAGTTTTATTTTTATTAGTGTCAGTTTGTATGTGTTTTGAGAACTGAAAACTTTCAGAACCACTAATGTCTCTGTGAAATGAATAGAGATTTGTTTATATTGCTTGGCAGTAAAATATATCTTTTCCTCTCTTATTTAGCAGCACTTTCACGTGAGAAAACTGAAAAAAAAAAAGGAAAGAAAAGATGATGGGGAAAACCACTTTTATTGTAGATATACATATCTAAAATATGTTTATTAAGCTTTTTTTTTTAATGCTGTGCAATCTGATGTTGAGATGTGTCAAAATGGATTACATTTTAGCTTCTATCTTCTGTATCTTAATAGGGATTTTTTTTTTTGCTGTTTCCTATCAAGTAGTGTCATCTTGGTGAGCAGTCTTTAAAAATGTCAAGCATAAGTTCCTACACAAATGATACCTTCTGCCTACAATAAATAATTAGCATAAGCTGTGATGTTTAAAACTTAATATTTTGCAGCCCAGTGGCCTAAGGATTTACAATAATTGACATACATAAATATATAATACCTAAATGTATGCTATGCCATAATGCACAGTTCTACTCCATAGTCCTAGTGAAGGCAGCCACAGGCAGGTGGATATGTAGAGCACTGAGTTCTGAAAGCAGATCAGGAGAGTTGGTGTAGAGACAACTTGCAGGGAAAAAATGAAACACAAACAAGCTGAGCAACCTCAGTGCATGGAAATTACTTCAATATCATTAGCTTCATATGGGGGTCTTTGTTAGTCCAGTTGTGTTGAAGAGCTGGTCCTCAAACTCGATTGATAAGGCATTCGAAGTATGCCTGGGGTTGTAGGTGAAGTGCTCAGCTTCCAGGTGCCCAGTCCTAAAGTGCTTAATAGATGATCATTCCTCTCATTTTCACAAGCAATGCCAGCTGAGATGCCATTGTGATTGCTTCTTTTTATGGCATGACATGGCTCTTTTGAAACATTGGTGACTTTGCCTTTCAATTTCTCAGGATAGAAGCAACTGTAAAAAAAACCCCAAACAAAAATTTAATTCATTAAAGTCAGCAATTAGTGATAATTGCCAGCATTAAAATTGTTGACAAGCACAGACTTGTGTTTATTTAGAAAGAACATTCACTGAGCTTCCCAGTTATGGAATTTTTTTTTAAATAGTGGAATATTAGGCAGTGTTCTCTTGAAATGAACATTAAATCATAATCAGAAACAAAGCTTTAAATTAATGGGTGCATCTGAGAATATAATTTACTTCATAGATTTTTGTAAACTACATAAATAGATTTTATATCTCTGATGCTTCTGAATAATTTGTTTTAATTGGTAATTACTAAATATAGTTGTTAGCTAATAACTTAAAATAAGATCTGTGTATTAACAGAATATATGTTGCTAGTGAATGACTAAACACTTATGTATGTGAAAAGTATATAAAAATAACAAGGTTCAATTAAAATATATTGGCTTTCGGAGCAGTTACTGATTTTGAATACATTATTTGAAGAACAAATTTGTACTTATTTTATTATGTTAATTGCTTTCATACTATATTAATTTTATCTGCTGTGTTATTAAGAGTGGTAGCTAAATGAATTCATAGAATCATAGAATGGGTTGAGTTGGAAGGGACCTTCAAGACCATCTAGTTCCAACCCCAGAGCCTCACCACCCTCACAGTGAAGAATTTCTTCCTAATACTTACTGTAAATCTATATTCTTTCAGCTTAAAGCCATTTCCCCTTGTTCTAACACTTCTTGCCCTTGTCAGAAGTCCCTCTCCAGCTTTCTCCTAGGCACTGGAGGTCTGCCTGGAGCAGCTTCTTCTCCAGGCTGAACAGCCTCAACTCTTACAGCCTCTTCTCACAGAAGAGATGCTCCAGCCCTCTAATCATATTCATGGCCCTCCTCTGGACCTGCTTCAGCAGGTTTACATCATTCTCAGTATGATGGAGACCCCAGAGCTGGATGCAGCACTGCAGATGGGGTCTCACCAGAGCAGAGCAGAGGGGCAGAATCCCCTCCCTTGGCCTGCTGGCCACGCTGCTTTTGACAGAGCAGGATGTGGTTGGCCTTTGGGGCTGCAGGTGCACGTGGCTGGGTCGTGTTGCTCTTCTTGTCAACCAACTCCCCCAAGTCCTTCTCCTCAGGGCTGCTCTCAATCCATTCCCCATCCAGCCTGGGGTATTTAGGCCTGGGGTTGTCCCAAGCCATGTGCAGGACCTTCATCAAGTTTTCATGTGACCGCTTCTCAAGCCTGTGACATCCCTCAGCATGGGATCCCTTCCCACCACTCTCACCCCATTGGACAAGATTACCAAATTTTCAGGCACAGTTTGTCCTCAGTGAAGCTGTGTTGGCTGTCACCAGTCACCTCCTTATTTTCCATGTGCTTTAGCAGAGTTTCCAGGAGGATCTGCTCCATGATCTTGCTGGGCATGGAGCTGATTCAAACTTAACTGCCTGACTGCCTGTGAACACACCAGGTTGTTAGAAGAGTAAATACATGTACTTCATGTCTGCTACTAATTGCAAAATCAAAATTGCACTGCAAAAATATGCCTTGATCCTATAGCTAGGATTAAGCATCATTGCTGATTTGGTTGTATTGCAGTGGCATTGATAATGTGGTTAATAGTCCTGTTGATTTAGGACAGAAAACTTAAGTGGGGAAAGCTATGTATGAGCATGCATGTTTTAAGGAAGCAGGCTGAGGTTTTCAAAAGTTCTCCTTGGTAATTTATTCCTGCCATCCCTGCCATGACTGTGTGAGCATATGCTCCTTTTAAAATAATGAAGTCTTTTAACCTAAATTTCAAAATCAAAAGCGATGTTTGTATGTTGATAACCCTTTTTTTCCCACCTGAAGGTTTTTCTTTTGAAAGAGAAGTGTATCCCTTTTGTTAAGGGTGCATAGTAATGTTCCTTTTCCTATGTATACTGTGAAAGGTCCCTGCAGCATAAAAGGATTTGCTCCGTCTTCTACTAATTTATTTAGAAAACCCTACAAAACCTCCACAGTAACTTATCTGCTCATTTCATAACCATTTGAAAGGACTCCAAAAGCTTTGCAGTCAGAGCAGGCTAAATCCACATAATTAACTCCTGAAAGCTTTTATATGTTTTCCTTCATCTGCTTATTACATCTGTTTTTTAGGGAATGGCATCAAATGAAGCTTGGGACATGCTTAATCTTAAATCACCTCAGTCCTCACTAGAGGAATGTGTTGGTGCACTGGCTGCACTAGTTTTTCTCTCACTGTGTTATAAGATTTTTAACCTATCTAGAATGCAGCATTTTTTTTCCTGAGTGGGAGCCATAACCTGGAGAAAAGTAAAGCCAGTGCTATTTTGTAAAACTTGACTTGAGCTCAGCTTGCAGTGACTTCTGTACCATTGTGCCTCTCAGTATACTCTGTGTTTGATCGTGGTTGTAAACTGCTCTTTGTGTGCACAGCTCAGTGGATAACACTGTTAAAAAGAACTAAAGAAACATTTCAAACTTGAGGTAAAAGAGATGAGATGGTGTTTCAGTGGCTATTTTTTGATGCTTTTCCTTTGCCAGCCTCAGTGTCACATCACTGCTGGTTTATCCTGTGAAGCTGAAAACTCCCAGGTCATGGAATTTCTAAAGCTGCAATTCAGACCTAATTTTTGCTTTAAATCACTTGAGGGTGATTTGAAGTTCATTCATGTAAGTTCAACTTAGTAGCACCATCCTGCATCCAGGTGTTAATTTTACCTTTAGTACGTTTATTGTTTTGTGAGCTGTTCCTGAGGGCTGCAGGAATAGTCTTGGGGTGGAAGGGATGGAGCAGTAAGGGCATAGTAGTCTCCATATTAAGACCACTTGCAATTTGCTTTCTGTTTGATGTTGTGGGGAAACAGCTGCCCTCTTCCACCATCCTGCATTTGGCTGTGAAGTATATGCATTTTTCTGTCTCTGTGCAAGGAATTGTCCAAATCCCAGATAATCTGATGCAATACTCCAAGTACAGATACCATTAATTGAGCAATAAGAGAAAGAACCTTGTCAGGAAAAAATATGTGTTCTTGATCCTTCCCATTACTTTTGCACAGTAGTGGCAACACTAGGCTGAATGATGAGACTCTAAATGGTATTGGATGCAAACAATATTTTCTTAAAAATAAAATTAAAAATAAAGATGAGAGGAAACTGCACTGGAAAGAGGGTAAATCCAAACTACTAATTCATTTCTCTTGAAAGACATTGTGAATGAGTTATTTATCTGTCACTTGCTACATAAGATTGTAAGCTCTTTTACAGCTGAGTTTGAATATCCCTAATGAAGACAAAACAGGGTGAGAATCTCAAAGCCTTGAAAAGACTGTGAGGAGGGAAAAAAAGGGATCTTACAGTGGTTATGAATTAAGGCTTCTACTCCACCTTACAACCTTGTTTTGAGTCACACATAAATCTTCCTCGCTGAATGCTACAGTCAATGCTGTACAGAGACTTCTGACTTTGAAGTCTGCTCTTTTAGTGAGTGTATATATTTGTTATTGTCATTATTACCTGACATTCTTTCTGCTGTATGCATGTTCAGGGTACATCCTAGTGATGCTCTAATGGGAAAAAATAATACTCTCAGAACATGACTAAGAATGATGTAAACAATCAAAAACACTAGCTGTACCTGAAACAACCAGTTCAGTTTTTCTGCAGCACAAATAGATGCCTGGTCTCTCTTTGCCTGAGATAACCTTTTGAGATACAGAAGCTGTGCTGGGCCTGGCAATGCCTTTGTGGAGGAACTTGCTTTCTTTTCCTTTGAAGAGAAACTTCTCTGTGGGGTAGGCCAGATCAGAAGCCAGATTATGTGTTTTGGAGAACACAATTACATTATTAGGTTAAACACAAAGTAAGGACTTGATAGAGCTGACTTAATGGAGGGTGTTTGCATCAGATTCATCATTCGCTATCAGGTAATTGTGAAATTGCTTTAAGCCATAACAACAACACTCACCCCCTCCCTCATCCTCCCGTTCGGTTCCTCTCCTTTAAAGTCTCTGAGGTCATGACCCACCTGGAGGCCAAATATGTGGTATCTGGTGTACTGAATGATCTGATTATATTTTTACTAGCAGAGCCTTCAACTCAATGTGCAGTTCTGGCTCCCAAGAGTTATTGAGTCATGATCCACTTTTCAGAGTGACTTTTTTTTTTTTTTTTTTGGTCGGGTTTTTGTTTGTTTGTTTGTTGGTGTTTTGTTTTTTTTAATGTAAAGAAGCATAGCCACCTATGCTTCTTTACATTAAAAGAAGCATACATTTTTCTGTCTAAAAGTGGGTAGTGGTTACTGTACTTACACACTGCTGGACCTGGGCTCTGGTTTTTCTCAAGCATCCCATGTGATGTTTCTGCACAGATCTTTTGAAACCTGGGTGACCACATAGAACAAGATTGACAGGGCTTGAATTGACAAGGTCTTTTTGTAAGTTCAGCTTTTGGCTTTGAAAGAGTGATTAGAATTTCCCTGAGTCCTTCACCACACAGCGAAGTGATGCAGTGTTAAAATCAATTCTCTTTGAAATTTTGCTTTTGTTATTTCCATTTTGGTCTGCTTTGATAGAAGCTCGTGGTAATTATAGTTTTGCTTTCCACAATGAATGCCCATATTAATTGTTTTATTTAAAGCTATAACAATAATCCTTCTTTACCTGTGGTCAGGTTAGAGGAATTTCACAATTGCCTTGTTCATGAGTCTTTGTAAGGAGACAGATGGAAATGTGAGGGCTGCCTTCCAGCTCTGTTTTAATGCAGCTCTCACTCCAGCAAATGTCATGGTTAATCCTCTAGTTCAGTGATGGGCCACTGCACAGGAGACTTGAAGTGGGTTTAGGAAATTTGCTTTGAAGAAGCACAGCAGCAATGGAGATGTGCTGGGTGGTGCTTTAGTATCTGAATCTTTTCAGAGAAGAACACTGAGAGTGATAGAGCCTGGAGGTGGGGGTGATCTAAATTTTAGGAAATTCCCCAATTATTTCATGTTTTCTTTCAGATTTAATTTTGAAATTATTCAATTCTGATAATGTCTTCTAATCCCCATAGTAAGTTTTAAGGAAATTAAATAAAATTCATCTGTGTACAGTGGGAAAGTTGTTGAGATAGAGGGGAAGCCTTAGAAGGAGTGTTGCCAAATTGGGCCTCCTTCCTTGGTGGAGTGGTGGGGAAGGAAAAAGTGTAGCAGCTAAACACACATACACTTTGCACATACTAACATTCTGTAGTTACAGTTTGAGGTCTACATTCTGTAGACCTCAAAAGGTTGCCAAGAGAAGCAGGCAACTTAAGAATTACACTGGTATCCTACCAATGGTGCAGGTAAAATGAAAGTTGAGGGCTGGAATACTGAATTAGAGATGTGCAGATTGCTCATTGCTGGGAATCTAACCAGCTCTGTGCTAACTACAGTTAGTGTGCAGGTAGATATGGAAATGATTATTTACCCTCTCACCAAAACTCCTGCCCACTGGAAGCCTCTCAGTGCCCGCAGGTGGGTTCCAGCAGAGTTCCATGCCATGTTGCTGGGCATAGAACAGTGGACACAAGGGTGAGCCCTGATGTGCCAGAGTTGGCAGCAAAAAACAGGTTTGTGAGATCAGGGAGGAGCTCCTGAGTCAAGTCCAGCTCTGTTTTCCAGTCACTGTGTCAGATCGGCTCAGGTGAACTCAACAATGGAATGTCTTTCCCACATCCTCCCGAGCTCACTGATGCATCAGATGGGCAGAATTTTAAGAAAACCTTGTCTTAATTTCACTACAGAAAGCAAGAGGGGTTGGTTTGTTTTATTTTTACCAAATGACCTCATATATGAATGTTGGATAGACATATTATTTGGGTAACTTTTTAAACAATGAACATTAATTTAGTTATGTTAAATCATTTGCTTTGGTCATATTTAAATGCAGATATGGCAGATACATAGCTCAATAAGAGAAATTATCTTTGGTTTGGTTTGGTTGTTTTTTTTTTTTTTTTTTTTTTTTGCCTCCCTTTCAATTCCATCAATTTATTTTTCCTCAGACTCTGCTGCCTCCTCAAGCCCCCTCAGCACACCGGAGTCCATTTAAAGCACGTTCTCCTGTCTCCTCTGCTGCTGCTGAGGTGTGCTCCCATTTACACTGTGAGGAGGAAAATTAACCATTTCCTAATTGCACCGGGCATTTAGGGCTAGAACTAAGTGCAGACACACTAAGGAGTTACTCCCTTGAATGGGTGCTCCTGGCTTTTGGGGAGGCTGGATCAAGCACAGCCTGACCCAGGCAGTAGCTCACTGCTGGAGGGTCTTGCCACCTCCTCTCTCCTCCCCAGCTCTATTGAGCTCCAAATGAGGCCCAGCTGCCCTAATGGCCTCAGGCAGTGTTAGGAAATCAGCTGTCCCGTGCTGTTCTCCAGGAGTCACAGCTTCATCAGCCGCAGCAGCCCAGCAGGACCCGCAGCCACTCTGCCCCGACACCTCTGCCTGCCCCATCTGGCTGGGGACATCCCTGCATCCCTGGCACGCCTTCCTCCTGCTCTGCTCCCACGCTGCAGGGACCAGAACGCACACAAGCTGTGCTTCCTGAGCTTTTCTTTACTTGGCATTTCCACCAGCAATCTTGTTTTCTCTTGGCAGGCTAGAAACATCCTCTGCTAACATTAAACATGAGCTATTTCTCTGGTAAGTCTGTGGCAGTCTCCATCCACAGGCAAGTCTCCTTGTATAGATGCCAGGGAAGCAAATCAAGTTGCCAGCATTTTTGCTGTGTGTGTGCTGTCCTTTATTAATAGCTTCCCATCAAAATTAAAATAGTTGTCATTGATTTTATACAATAGGTAGTTTGTAGAAAACATGGAGAATGAATGGACTTCAGGCAGATGTTGTGCTGTGGGAATTGCAAATTTTCTGATTCATGAAGGTTGATTAATTTTCATTATGGTGTTTTAACTAAAGTCTTAATTTGAATACATTCCTGAAATCTTACCTTAAGCACATCATAACTGACATAAATGGCAGAGAAATTAAATTTTATTGCATGAAATTGAAGAAAAGTCTGTCATGATTTCACTTATATTCATGGAAGTATCATCACTGATTTCAGAAAAATAAGTGTATCAGTCACTTAGCTGAGTTCCATTAATTCTTTTTTTCAAAGACACCTGACAGGCTTTAGGCTACTGCAGCCTTAATACTGCTTCAGTGTAGTTTTATCCCTAACACACTTTGTAGTTGTGTGGTTGTACACAGTCCCTACTGTTTCCAAATCTAATGAAAACACAGAGAAGGGAAAAGAGAATCTACTTATCTTAGGTATTTCACTGCTGAAATAGCAGAATGTGTCAGGCTAAGAAATGTTTTTTTATTGTCTGGTATTGTCTCTGGTTGGGGTGGAGAAGTGCAGTTGCCAATTTATTTAAAGCCAGTCTAAATCAGAGATGAGGAATTACTTTCCCAAAGCTGCATAAAGACTCTGAACAGGGAACTGACCCTCTCTCCCAGGTTAGAGGTGAATAATTTGATTTGTTTCACACCTGTGTATCCAGTGGTGTAGTAATAATTAGCTCTTAGATATTTGTCTACACCAGCAGACCTCAAAGGCTGCTGGAGGTGGCTGTCATGGTTATTGCCCTTTTACAGGTGGCCCTGGGGACCTTGAGCAACCCGGTGATAAAGCAGGAGTGGAACTGTAGGTTTTCAAAATACCAATTTATCTTCTTGGCCAAGGTCTCTTCCTGTTTGTAGGGCTAGGTGATATCTAGTGAGGAGAAGAGCAAAGATAATGTTATAAGGTTTTGTACTTTTGTGCCTGTTGGTTTAACTGGGGAAAACTTGTTTCTGTTGAAATAAATTTCTCTGAAAGTTCAGTCTTGTGTTCTGAATATTGGAAAATTTTAGACTGCTGTTTCTTTGGAACAAATGTCATTTGATATAATGATCTAGCAAAGTGGAAAATTTCATATTTCAGTGAGTCTCCCTTAGCTCATTTTAAAACCTTCCATGGCCACCCTGTTACTAAGTGTTTAAATTGAGTGTCTGTATCCCAGTGCTGGGTGCTCAAATATACCAGTCTTTGGGCTGTGGGATGCCATCCAAGGAGAAGAAGTGGTCTACAGGTCTGTTTGTGCTTGAGTACTTAATTAAGTTCCTAAGTTCATCATGAATATAAACAGAAATATTAATTGTTAAAGCAGATATTTAAATTATTGTTATCACTCTAGGAGTTTAAAGCATAATTTCAAATAAAGGCATTTCACTGCATTTGCTGCATGTGGTTTAGAAGTTATTTATGTCTCTCTTTTTTATGTATATATTTTATTATAACTGGATCCTTTGATAGGTCAGACTACATGTAAATCGCAGTATTGCATTGAAGGCAGGAGGTGAAGAGATTCTGAAAAGACAAAGAAACTGACCTTCCACGTAATTTCAGTTAATAGGAGCAAGAGCAAAAATTCAAGTTATTGGATGTCTTTGTGTAAAGTTTTTTTCTAAATAATGGCATACTGACAAGTGAAAAATCATGTAAACACACTCTTTGGCAAAAACTGATGAAGCCCAACTTGATTTTTAAAATTTTTTTTTGTTATGTACCCTTCTGTATTCTACCCTGAATATCCTAAAAAACCCCAAATAATAATAATAATAGATGATTTTATCTATCCCCCATTAATTTTTTATACCAGGCAGGTTCTTGAGGCCGTTGAGAGGCCATGTACTCAGAAGACACAGAGCAGTGTGTTGGGGATGTGCTAAAAGCTTAGTGGAACAGAAGGATGCAGTCTGCCCGACAGAGAGAGAAACACGAACGTGCTAGTTGGAGATGTTGTTTGCGCAGCATATTTTCTTGCTAACTTTTGATCACTGTCATGCGTGATAGTCAGATCTCTGTCTTCATTTGTAAATTCTCTGTGCATGGGCATTCCCATCCCCTCATCAGCTGTTCCCTTTGTGTTTTTAGATCATGGGGAATTCATATGCAGGGCAACTAAAATCTGCCCGTTTCGAAGAAGCCCTTCATAACTCCATAGAAGCTTCTCTGCGATGCAGCAGCGTTGTCCCACGGCCGATCTTCTCCCAGCTGTACCTGGATCCTGACCAGCCTCCTTTCCTGCCGGAAGGTAACCAAGAAAGTATGGCACGTTTCAGTTGTTTTTCTGTGCGTGAAAAGGGTGGGGTGTGTTTCATAAGAAAAAAAAAAAAAAAAAAAGCAGAAACTTCACAGCAGTTAATTGTGTGACAAAATCTGAATCTTGGGCATCATAAAGGGGAAAGAATGGCATGCTGATTATTTTAAAAGGAGATAAATGTTATATTAAAGGAGATACTGTTGAAAAGTTTAATTTTCTAGGTTATTTTTAATTTTACTGTATTTTATTATTTTTTCTATTTTTATTCTTCAGACGTGAAGCCAAAGGTAGAGGAGTTGGATAAAGAGTTAGTACATCGCTATTCACAAAATGGAAACCTGGACTTTTCTACCAACACAACTGTTAATGAAATGGAAGATGAAGAGGAGGATGAAGACATGTCAGATTCAAGTAGTCCACCAATCCCATACTCGCAAAAACCTGCCCCAGAAGGGTCTTGCACTACTGATGGTTGGTATCCTTTTGTTTTACTGTATGATCTTCACCACTGTATGATTCTAATGCTAATGTGCACTCTCTGCAGTTACAAATTCTTTAGCTAGAAAGTCTGAAAATACATTTTATAGTCAAAGCCATAGATCTGAAAAAATACGGGTGAGAAGGACTTGTTTGAGAATATAAAGTTTAGTGTACCCTTTGAAAGCAGTGCAGAGGCCTGGCTGTGGCATGTCATTACTTTCTGAAAGCCCCTTTTTTTGTCTCTGGTTTTCATTGATTCACTGTCCTCAAAGAGGTTGTCTGGGAGTTGGCATCAGTATGGCTGGTTCTCAATCTATCCCTAAATGATTCTCGGAAACATTGGCAAAGGTGGATTTAGTTGCTTCCATGGGTAGAAAGAAGGGAAAGAAAATTGGGAGGACACTTAGTGTACTTTCTGCTGCTGAGGTGATAAGAAGGTTGGTAGTGGGAGCTCGGCTGTTTTGTCTTCCCCATGTGCCTGCAGGCCATTGCTTCCTTACCCTGAGCTGTCCTGATTTGTTGTTGCTCAAGATGAGCAAAGTTGTTACCATACTATATTTGTTTGGGTTTAAATGTGTGAAAGAAAGAACCAGGTAATTATGCATGTACCTACTTGGCCTAAGACAAATTGATGTGATTGGTTCATCTTACCCCAAAATTGTTCTATTCTGAAGGTTTAACTTCCTCAAAAAAAGATCTACTCATAGTTATTAGATGTGCTTCTCGTTAAAACATCTCCCTGCTGACTTCAGACACCTGAAAACAAGAACTGTTCCCACCAGGTCCAAATGCCCTTTTTGACATTTTATTCAATATCCTCCTGAATCATGGAATTCCTTGTGCACAGTTCATCAAAAGCTGTAATTTTGAAATGGTTTTGCACCTTACTGAAGTATCTGGTTATATGAAGTGATAGAAGTAAGGACCAACGTCTGGTAATTCTTTGACATTTCTTGGGGGCGGGCATTAGTGGCTTATGTTGTCATCTTTTCCTTTTCCACTTCCAAATGCAGCTCACATGAGCATGTTTACCCTCTAACAGCACACTGCCCGTTCCCTGTAGCACAAAGAACAGAAGGGCTGGCTGGCTACTGTGAAAAGATGGGGAATATTGTTGGGAGAATTCGTTATTCACACAGAAGTGTGGTTTTCTGTTCTTTGAAGGCTTGTAAATTTGAAGGAGAAGGGAAGGAGAAAGTATAAATCGATGTATTCCTAGGAAAGTGTTTTCAGTTGAGGACAAGTATCAATAAAGTCTGCAAAATCTCCCGTGGAAAGCAGGAGCAGTGCCTTTTTCACTTCACATATTATATGTATGTAATATTAAACTTCTTAGTATGTCCTGGGATTGACCTTTCAGGGGCAGCTTTGTGGTTTGATTTTTATCTATAATGTTTTTATGATCAAAGCACTCTAGAAGAAAGTTTTGTGTGCTACATCTGCAGAATTTTAGGGTCGTTCATTACTCATTTTTAAGTTTACCATTCTGAGTTTACAAAATCTGCTTTACCTTTAAATGTTCTCAAGGAGCCGATTTAAGAGAGTAGTGTTTTTGTGTCTGGAAAAGGAATGGAAAACAGATTTTTTTTTTCCAAATACTTCTGGTGATCTGTTAGGACAGTTTTACATAATTGCTTAAAATGCCCTAGTTCCCAAACATTCACACTGCAGACCATATCTCAACAAGATATTAATCTGATAGCTCATCTTTCATCTCATGAGTATGCCTTCCAGAGATGTAAGACAGGATCACTGCCATTGTTTGCATCCCTTATCTTACTTATTTAATTGCAAAGGTAAATAACATTATGGAGATGTTAAACAATACTAAATAGACCATTTGAACTCACTGTATTTGGATACTTTAAACTAAGCCTGTATTCAATTGCTTATCCAAGAGCAAAATATTGGTACTAGAACCTGCAGTTCATAACTCTGCTTGCTGTAAAACTTGTTTCCCACCTTTAGGATCACGTGGGAAGAAATCTTTTTCCCTTTAAGCTATTTGGGCTTTTTCCTGAATTCAGGATATGTGCCATAACCATCATATTATTTTCTGTGGTGACTTGTTCTTTTATTCAGATACATTTGTCAGTCATGTGGGTGCAGAAAGTAGATCTTAATGCCTTTAGTTGTCAACTAAAAAAAACGAAATGCCTCACAAGTGAGTTTGTAGGAGATTCTTTCTCAGCTAGTATTAGATGTCTTAGCTCTCTTCTTAGCCCATTGGAAACACCAGCTGTATTTGCCACTGAACCTTGCAGTTAGTCATGAAAGTAATTCACTTATCTTCAGGGGCTTTGGGGGTTTGCTTTTATTTTTTTCCTGCTCAACACAAATTTTTTTAACTAAAATTTCCATGAAAATAGGGTTTCAAGAAAAATAATTTATTTCTTTTCATATGAGTATCTCAAATAGGCAACAAAATTCTTGCATTATCAAGAAGCTGTTCTGAACCACTTGCTTGCTGTAGCTTTAAAAGTGGCTGCTTCTAATTTGTGGAATAACATTCTATGCAAGCTGTGGGAAACACAATAGTATCACCTTTCTTTTGTTAGCAAATCCTCAATTTACCTGATGCTTAAAGAAAGGCCAAGGTAGTTTCAGAAGCAATTAGGTAAGCAGGTACTTAACACCTGATCAGTTACTGTGAGGTTACAATAGCGAGTGACAGTGACCCCTAATTCATATGTAATTCCTGGAAGCTAATTCCTTATGCAAATATCACAATTATTACCGTGCAACAAGGGGCTGGTGCCCCACATGGAAACTGCCTCTTCTTACAGCGGGGAAAGGGAAGACAGATACAGGTTTCATTTTTAAGAAGATTCTAGGACTTGGAGTCGTTGAAAGCTCTGGGGATACATTTTCAGGAAGATGGGACTGGGTCACTTTAAATGAAATTATGTTGGAGAATGCAAATGTGCTTCTCCGAAGCAAAAACTAATGCAGAGAAATGCAGATGTCTGTAAAAACTGTTAATATTTTATTTTTTTGGTGACTGCTCTTGGTATTTGCAAATCTTTAATTGAAATATAAGTGCCTGTTCCTTATTTGAAACAAAGCTGAGATCCTGTGAGAACATGTTGTTTGTTTTGTTGGGGTTTTTTTCAGTAGTTCAGCAGTTACATGTTGATTAAGGATTTCACAAAAAGAAGTTGGTTTGGTTTACTGACTCGTGTTTTCTTCTCTTTGTACTTAGATTTTCATAAAAAGTACACAAGTAAATTAAAGTACCATTCTTCCTTCTTTAGAGGAAATGTTTTACTGCTGTTTGACATAGAAATGTAGGTGCCAGTACAGTTACAAATTAATAGCTTTTAAATGTCCTAAGTCTTAGACCTTGACAGCACAAGTTCATCTAGTACTTAGACATTATGCCTTGTCTTTCCTAATGTGGAAATTATTATTTCTAACAGATAATTAATTACCAATGCAAAAATCATGCAAAACAGAAAAGAAAATAAGGTTGGGGTCTCTGTGGTGCTTGCTAGTTAGAAAAAGACAATGTAACAGGGAGAGGGTTAATCTCCCCTTCATCTCCCCACAGTTACTTGTCTCCAAATCAATGGTTTTGGGTGGAATTTCCTCATTCAGTTTCAAAAAGCAGCAGAAACTTAAAAGAGTGCTTTTCAGGCCTAAAAGTCAAGGGAAAGAAGGATAATGAAGGGCTCTTGAAGTATACCATCTGCATGTCTTTGAAGGAAAATTCAAACCTTTTACTGCACAGGAGCACATTTGCATCCTCTTCATATCTCCTGGTGGAAATAAGTCCCGGCTGCTCCTGGCCAGGCTCTGCAGCCCTCCCTGCTTCTCCTGTGGCAGCTGTTCAATGAGCAAGAGGAAAGTTCATGGAGGCTCTGTCTGTGCTACCTCTCTCCCTGCCCACCCATCGGGATCCCTTTCCCTCTCAGAAGAGGAGCCAGAGGAAACCATTTGGTGTCAGCCCTGTTTATTATCTCACCACCTCAGAAAATGAGGTTTTGGCAGTCACCTATGAGCTTTGAGCTGGTGGCTGCATTCTGTCATTTCTGGTAGTGAATTATAAAGGTAGTGAATTTCAGCAAGATTTGTGAAGTTCAGAAGCTGTTTGAATGACATCGGTGTCCCCAAACTTAAGTCCCCTGGGGCAGCAACGTAATTATAGCTGTCTCACAGGCTGAACATCACAGAGGCATGTGCTGGCCAGCCAGTCTGCACATGCATACCTCTCTGATCCAGAGATGTCGCCAGCCAAAGCAGAGGAGGATGCCAAAGGAGATTGTGAAAGGAGGGAGAAGGGGGGGAGCGTGCAAGGGCTCTGGGAGCACTGGCTGAGTAAGAGATGATACTGGGGATGAATTGTAGGTAGTGCTTGCAGATTAGGTGGGATGCAGCATTTCTATAGTCCAGTCCCACGTATCCTAAATGGTGGGAAATATTCAGATCTACAGCCTCTCAGCTAAGAGGCTGCTCTTCCCATAATAGCAGGCTGTTACTGAATTGTGCTTGTAAACTTGTTAGGATGTTTTTTCTTTGGACTCTCCTGTAGCTTCTCCCTTGGGGACTGATGCAGAATGGTGACAGGCAGCTGCTCAAAGTGTAGCTGAAGTTGTTTGCTCGTAGCCCAGATAAAGCTTAGTCTTTTCTTTCACCTGGGATGTCGCGGAGCGCTGCTTCACTTCACTGGGACAGCAAAACCCTCAAGCACCCCAAGGGGCTCAAAGCTTCTCATGTGATGGTCACCCTTCTCAGTGTTGTGTGCTCCTTCAGAGAGCAAGTCTGTGTTGACACTTAACCACACAGACAACCTTGCTTGTGCTAGCATTGCTACTGCCAGCAATTCCTTCAAAACCCTTCTCCCGTTGGGCACCATTTGTGCTTCTGGGCATTTCTGGAACATTTTTAGGTAGAGACTGGGCTAGAAGCTAATTGTGTAAAGCATGGGTTTAAACCTGTGTTGAAATCTTACTGCACTTGCTGTTTCATAATCCTTATCTACAGATTTCCTGTTTGCCCACATTGTCAGCAGTGGGCAATTTTTCTGCTTGAAATCTAGATGTAAAGTGGTATTTTCTAAGCATGTCAACTACTCAGATTTCACTGAATGTCTAAATATTGAAGGTCAGTTTTGAAAACTCTGGATTTAATACCCAAGTGACATAAACATTTGAATAACCAATTTTTATTTTGAATGGAAGGGACTTTTTTCCTGGGTTTATCTGAGACTGTTTCTTTCTAAATTACATCGAAAAGTGTGAATAATACCTGAAAGCCTGGTACCTGGCTTTCTATTTGACTATGATCAATATGTTTTTAGAGAACCTGCCTTAAGAAGAATTTAACAGATTAAAATCAAATGGCACCTAATCAGAAAAGAACTAATTGTGCTTTAAATATGCAGATTTAATACTTCTCTCCTAAAACTTATGTAAGTTTTTATTGGTAAGTTATTGATAAAATCCACTGATTCATACATGAAAACTTCAGGTGCTCCATTTCACTTCATTGCCTGGAAAAAGGTGTGTGTGAGGGTGAATCCAAGCCAGCTTTCCACGAGCTGCTGCTGGAGCTGAGCTGATTGAAGAAGTGAAGAAACCATTCAGCCAAGAACTGGTTCAGCAGATTTTGAGTGTAGGCACAAGACTGAACCTGTATTGGACCCTGATTTCAGCAAGCTGCTGCTTGTGAAGAAATTAATGCAAGCTGATCCTGTGCATTCCACTTTGCACATGCTCTGTGCCTGCTACAGTTCTGAGATAAAACCAAAACCCGTTAACTTCCATAATTTTTGCTGAAGTTGCTGCAGGTTTTGGCTCAGGAGCTTAGAGCACAGACATAGGTATCAATAATGGCTGGGGTGGCTTTTGGTTAAGCTGTGATCACATTGTGTTACCACATGATCTTTCTCCAGGATATTCTTTTCCTTCCTTAAAATTTCTGTGACAATGAATAATATTTACATGAATAATATTTTAAATTAAGTGTAAGAAATAGGTATTAATAGCTATTGCAGTAATTTCAAATTTAACAGTAATCTCGCTTATTTTGATTGTGATTTTCTTTATTTATTGTTTATTTAGCCTGAACACTGCTGTGTGTTGCCTTGCTATGCCTTTTGTGTGACCCAGTCTGCTGCCTGCTCACTGCAGGGCCTTGAGCAGCAGAAACTCTCTCGGGTCCCCATTTCTGCCTACTTCTGCTGCTTTAGCTCTACACTGATTAGAAGCCCAAGAGTCAACGTTATATCCTTATTTTGTGGCCATATGTGTATTTGAGTGGGGAAAAGACTTAACTGGGGACTTGAAAGTCCTGCAGTCCACTGAGACTTCAAGAGACTCAACTGGAGACGTAGCAAAAACATGATTCACATGATTAAAACTAGTGAATTATTTATTTGCTGGAATTTCTAAAATGTTTTAGAGAATTTAAAAATTAGTTTTTAGTTATTTTAATGTAATAAAATGATTTTTAGTAGCCACTATATAACTTCCATCATCAATTTTTATCATTCTTTTGTATTACTTAATGGTGTTTATGTATCAGTGCTAGCCTTCTACAAGCAACTAAACCAAAATAGTTTCTCTTGAAAAAACTGTAAATTAAAGTTTGGCAAAGAAAAAATAATCATTGGCAGGTTTTTAGAGCTGTTTTCTGTTATTAAATCACAAGCTTATCCTCTTATTTTGATTGTTTTTGAAAAATTGTGTTTTGGAGCCATTTGATGTCTAATGTTTGGACACTTAAATTTCTTTTGTGCCTGTATGTGTTTAAATATGTATATTTAAAATAATGTTATCTATTACCTCTGAAACTCTGAGCTAGTGGTTCTGGTGAGATGCTATCTCAATTTCCTCTATTTCCCTTAAAAAGGATATATGAAAATTCCAGTTACAGCGTCAAGTTGTGAAGCCCATTTGCTTTTGCTACTGATAAAACAAAGAGAATTAAATGAATTGTTCTGAAGAGTTATCATTTGTTTTGCTTTGTTTTGTAGGTTTTTGTCAAGCAGGCAAGGATTTACGGTTAGTGTCTCTGTGCATGGAGCAAATTGATATCCCAGCAGGCTTCCTGCTAGTGGGAGCCAAATCTCCCAACCTTCCTGAGCACATTCTAGTCTGCGCTGTTGACAAGAGGTTTTTGCCAGATGATCATGGAAAAAATGCACTTTTAGGTAAGAGATATTTTTTTCCCTTTCTGTCATAATAATTCAGAGAAAAAAAAAAAGCCAGTTGAAAATTATATAATGTCATTTCAGCTAATAACCTTTTATTAGATATATGTTGAGGAGAGGACTGACTTCATTAAATCAAATCTGTAGATGAACCTGCCTTAAAAGCCCATTTTAAAACAAGTCCCTGATTCCACCATTAATCACAATTGAATCTCCCAGATTTCTGTGTAGGCAGAAGTCATTTGCAGCCCTGGCATTCTAAATGTGGGCTATCCATATTCTCTTTATCTCAGCTGGAGCTTACAGCATTTTAATTTAAGAAGAAATATGCTCATGCAAGTACTGAAAATGAACTATATAAATTTATTTTTTTTTTTTTAATTAAGGGTTGATTTCTGCCCTTGGCTTCACCAGGATCATTGTTCTCAGTAGGAGTTCTGGGAGCAGTTTGTTTCCCAAAAACCAATACGTAGGGACACCCCGCCCTACCTTTCCCAATTATGTCATAATATGCTACATTTATGAAGTTTAAAACTTTAGTACAGCAATGCCTCTTGGTAATTGAAGACAGGCCTATGTACACCTAGATTTCCTGCCTGGGTCACAACTGGTACACATTTTAACAAGCTAGGAGAAGTGATTTAATGTATTTTGGATTCTTTAGTCTGTTTTGAATTTACTCTTTCATTTCTCCCTCCAGTCATTGTTCTGCCTAGGATATGTTCAGAAAGACCTTTCAACAGGAAAGAAATTACAGCAAAGGATAAATACCCTGATTTAACTGCATTGCTCAAATCTGGTGCAGACCACCAATATTTTGTGTAACTATTGGAAACGGCTTTGTTTTGTGCTTTAACGTTACATCTCCAGTAAATCCATTTGATAAATCCATACACAGCAAACCTTTGGGCCTAAGGCAGAAGTGCCCCTGGCCTGAGTTAGATAGAGGCTGTGGTGTGATGTGCCCTCACTGGTATGACTGGGGATTTGGGATAACAGGGTACACTTCAGGATTCAGAGGAGCTTCTCCCCTGCTAAGCAGGGTAGTGTCAGGAGTTGACCAATAAGAACTGATAGGCAGATGGTGTTTAAACCTGATTAAATGTGGTACTGCTTGTCTTTGTTGGTAAGCCTCTCCCACCATCCCAGCTTTGTATCCATCCATCATCTCTGGTCCCATTTGTTAAGGAGCCTGGTGACTCACACCTCTGGCATTGCTGAGGTACTGAAGTGCCTCAAGGCTTCTGTCACTGGCACCTGAGAGCAAAGACTCAGCAGCTCTGAGAGACCCTAGTTACTCTTTCTGAAAACTGTAGATGTAGCTGCACCAGTGGATCCTGTGGGCTGCAAGGGAGTAAAGAAAGAATGATTCAGTCCCAGGAAAAACAGGATGAAGAAATTTGCATCTTGGCATCCTCATCGAAGCTGATAATGAGGCATAGTAAGGCTAAAGACAATGGCCTAATTATTAAGATTTTTATGGATAAGGCATTTTGTCAAAAACACTGAATATCTTTGTCATAAACCTGTCATTTTGGCTGACAGGTGAGGGTAGGAACCAGCATCCTCCAAGGTGTTTGTCATTGTGGAAAATAACAATAGTAGCAAGAATGAAAAATTTATTCTCTTACAGATCTCGAACTGATTAGTAATTGGAAAAAAAACCCCAAACAAACAGAAATAAAGCATTTCCACTAGGTATTAATCTGCTAGCAGTTTTATAAATCATTTTTGATATTCCATAGAAAATCTGTTTCATTAAGGGTTGAAAGCAGTTCAGGGATAAGGGGCATGACAAGTAAGACAACAGGGCTTAATTGTTCAGCATTAGATAATAGAGGGCTGATTCAAACAACAAAGATTTTAAGGCAGACCCATTTCAGAACATACCCTGTGCTTTGTTCTGTGAAATGTTGCACTGGTGCCATCATTATGCCAGATTCCCATTGACATAGCTGTGAATGGCACTGGAAATCAAGGCTGCTGATAATTCTTAGTCTGGATCATATCCTCCAGACCTCAACTCAAAATTTCACCCCTTTCTGTGAAACCTTGTTGGGAATGTTGCAGAAAAACAGTCGTTGTCACTGAAGTGGTTACTTTCTTGAAAAGGTGTAGGTTTTTTAAAGTATTTTGAAGCACTCCTAACTCTAGCCATGCAAATCCTGATATCAAGTGATTGCTTTCAAGACTGTAATAAAATGTAAGGTTCAGCTTACTTGGAAAGTATTTTGTGTAAGAAGCCTCAGGGAAAATTTATTTGATGTTAATTTCAGTCATATGAAATTGCTCTGATGAATTAGCCACTGTTTTGAGAGAGATGTCTGCAGTTTGGAGCCCATGGTTTTTTAATATAGAAAAAATGGCTTTTTTTTTTTTTTTTTAATTCCTCATGGAAATTTCCTAGTGTGGCAACATAGTTCTACCCTTGTCAAGCAGTTATTCTTCTCTGCACTTTGTAGAGTGGAAAACTGGTGGTAGGTCCCAAAGAGATGTAGGAGTTTCAGAAGAGCTAAGACTGACACACACAGAAGCTGGCTGGCTGGCTGGAGGCCTGCAGTCCCCTGGAACTGGATGTGCAGGTAGGTTTAGATGGCCTAGCAGACAGTACAAGACATTTAATCTGTTGGTGTATCTTCTGCTTTGTTCTTCCAGGATTTTCTGGGAACTGTATAGGCTGTGGAGAAAGAGGATTTCGGTACTTCACAGAGTTTTCCAATCATATCAACCTGAAATTAACCACTCAGCCAAAGAAGCAGAAGCACTTAAAGTACTACCTAGTAAGAAGCTCCCAAGGTGTACTGTCAAAGGGACCCCTTATTTGCTGGAAAGGTAATAAAGGTGCCCATTCAATTAGGGGTGTTTTATGCTGCTAAGGGTGATGTTGAATGAAAAATTGAAAGTTGCTGTTGAAAATGTATGCATTCAAAAGTAACTGCTTGAAGGGAGAATTCTCACTGATTTCACTGAAGTTTGGATTTTGCCAAAGAAGTTAAAGTCTTGATAATAACCATGTGACTGTAAACCCTCTTCTTTGATCTCCCCATACTTTTGGTGGCAGCCCTAGATCTTCCTGTTTTAGAGTGTGCAGTCATCTTGGTAGAAAAAAAGAGGCTACTCAGTCTGATGATTCTTTTATGTGCCCAAAGCACACAGCCAGGGCTGCAGCATTGGTTTTCCACTGATACTCGTCTTTGCAGGTGCAATCCAATCTGTCTCATGCCTGAGGATAGCTAGCATGCTGTAAGATTAAGAAAGCTCAGGGCACTGATCTCAGGGAAAGAAAAGACTGGGATGCTCCTGCCGTTTGCAGTGTTTTACACTTGGTCTTACCCTCTACCAGAGCAGCCCGTGGGATAGTATGTGCTACAAGAGGGTGCATTTGTGGCCTCAAGGCCAGATAGCCATGGGGTCTCTTATTGGAGGATGCAGGTTTTTGGAGCTAGAACCATGCAAGGACTCAAGGAAAGAGTGGTTTACCCACTCACTGTCTGCCAGGTTGGTTTATGTGCAGACTACCTGACCTTTTCATCAGTGGTCTCACTCAGTGAAGACAGTTTGATCTGGTCCCTGTTGTTCCAAAAAGTTGATGTGGGAGAGGGGAAGCTCTGCAGGAGAACTGACAGACATCTGAGGAGTCACATCCTCATGTGAATAGCAGCATGCCACCAGAAAGAGATGGTTATCACCGGGCTGTATGAGTGATTATAGTTTGTATCAGTTTGTGGTTCAAAAGGATCCTGGCTTCAGCTGCTTTTCTCTGTTACAAGGATAATTAACTACTGCTTTAGGGTGCATGTGGCTTTTCAACAGCATTTTTTCACAAAAATGACACAAATATTTAATTTGGTAGTGAAATTCCAAATGAAGACAAAGGAAGCCTTATTTTACTTCTGGAATTTTTTTTCTGAAACCCCTCCCTGATGCTCATGCAGTTGGAGTTGGTCTGTGTCCTGGTAAATGCAGTCAGGAGTAAATGCACTTGTGGAAGAAGCAGATACTGGTTCCACTTTTGGTTTTATGCTGATTGCAAGTGTTCTGAGCACCCATGAAAGTTCAGAAAATCAACCAAAAGTCAACCTCATGGGCATTATTTTGATAAGACCTATCCCCATATTGCTGCCATCCTTCTGATAACCTTTCACTCTTCACTTAGATTATAGGTCTAATTAGAAGAAGAGTGCTTTTAAGCATTTAAACCCTTCTCCTAAAACAAATCCTGATTAGATCTCAGTTTTAAAAGTTGATTAATATGTGATTTTCAAGGTGACTTTCTCCTCCCTCAACTCAGTTTTCATCTAGACACTAACAGCGCTGAGATCTCGCTGAAGGTTTGTGGAAGCATATTAAAAATCTGGGTTTCAGCACAATTTCTCCTTTTAAAGGGCGACATGTGACGGTTTGTATACAGGTTGTGCCACAGAAGTCGCTGAGTATTTTCTGGGACATGTCCAATACCTTCAAATCTCTTGGAAGCCGTGATCCGAGGGCTCTTGCCATTTTGCAGCATCTGCTCTGTATTTGCCTGGCCCCCTGAGTGGCCCCCAGGGAGGTTTTCTTAATTAGAAGACAAAGTTGACAAAACTGCGAGTCCGTATTTTCGTTGGATGCTGCCATTTGCCGCTGTTTGTTGTGCGTGCTCTGTGTATGCTCTTAACATTTTGTCGCCTTTCGCCGCCGCGTTGCTGAACTTTGCTGCTGGGAGGAGGCCTTGTTAATATGTACTGTAGCTGCTTCATTTGCAGAATGTAGAAGCAGGCAATCATCTGCTGCTAGCCTCTCTGCTAAACCAAATCCTTCGGTGTCACCGTCCGCGACCCCCGAGGGTGGATCAGCTAATGGATACAAATCAGGGTTCACTCAGACAGGTAGGAGCTGAAAGTGCTGTAAAGATAACCATTGGGGGTGGTAAGTTACCTCAGCCACCGGTGGGTCAGGGATGCTGTAAACAACTGGGTATTTACCTTGAGCCATGTGTAGATTACACTGGAGAGGATGCCTTTCAAAATTTGCTTTGGCAAAGATTAAGACCCAGGTGAGGCTGAAGGTTAGATTAGTCTCAAAACAACAACTGATGTAAAAGCATTAAGTGGTCTTTTGATTAATTTATTTGATTCTGTGCCTTCTTGTTGAAACCTCTTCGTTTCATTAATTTTTTTTGTGCATCTCAAAAAACTTCAATTACATATTTGTAGGGAAGTGTTTGCTTAGTCTATAAACTAGGCTATTTGTCTGGAAAAGAAGAATAATCTCCTTTTAGGGAGAGGGGACCAGATGTTATTTTATTTACTTGCTAATTTCTTTATTTATTTAAATTTTATTGCAGGCAAAGGTGTACTTGGAGTTGCAATTTCCCCGTATGCATACAGTGGGTTTTTGTTATGTGAGCTAACAGGTCTCTCACAACTATTCTAGAAAGCTATTAATGATATCCTCAGATAAGGAGAAAATATAAAAATCAAATAGGCATTGACTGACAAAGAAGCAGCATCTTAATATCATGTATCTATTTATTTATTGCAAGTAGACAAAGTGCTTTTGTTTGAGCTTTCTTCCTCATTGCTTTATTGCAGCTTCATCTATGCTGTTGTATGTTTTTGTGCCTGTTTGTGCTATTTCTTGAAAAATTAAAAACAAGAGAAAATGGCTTGTTGCTATTAATTGATGTGAATGTCCAAAACCACGTTTCTTTAAAGAGTATGAAATGCAGATAGAAAGCAAGATGGTTAAAATCATTTTTACACCTCAAAAGTTTGTCAAAGGGAGTAATAAACAAAAGCTGAACATGGGCATTCATATGAGACTATAATCACTGATTAGTATTTCCAGAGGCACTTCTCTTAGGTGGTTGCCCCTGTCTCTGTTGAGGAAGCAAAGTGCTTTGGGTAAAATTAAATGACAGTGTGGTTAAAACACATCTGCATTTCATTGCATGATCCCTTGGCTTCCAGATCCAGGCATGAGAGCTGTGCAGATGCATGAGAACCTGTTTATTTGGAGCAACAAGCATTCTAATATTTACACAGCTTTGTCTTCTATTGTATCTGCCAAGTTAATAGATACACCTTTTATATAGGGCTTTCTCCTTATCACTCCCTGCCGTTTTCAGTCTGCTCGGTGTTTCTGTGTGTCACTGTTTGTTCTCCCAGGTCATGCTCGTCAAAACCTTTTCATCTCCTTCTACTGTTATCTCCTAGGGAAGATAATGCCACATACAGACACATGAGTCCCCTGTGACTGGGAGAAGGGGGGAGAGCACCTTTTATTCAGTGGCATAAATTCTCATGTGTCACCTATGATGTGGGGCTTTTCTGGCTTTTTCTCTTCTAGATTCTGCCTAGCTCTTTCTACTGGAGTTTGCTTCTAGGTTGTTTTTAAAAAAGGACTACTTACTAGCAGGTTGTTTTCTGAAATTGTTTTCAGCTCATCATCAACTCACATCCCTTTTTTTCTTTAAAAGTTGTGTAAATGTTTCTGATGAGCAGTTCAGTCTCTGAGTTCTACAACATATGGGCAGACAGTATCAAAAATATGGTTTTGGGCAGACACTTGAGGGGAAAATTCATTTCACGTGTTAAGCAACTAAACATGCCTTTAGAAGAGAAAGATGAAGAATTTTAATAACTGGTATTTTAATAACTATAAATCCTGATTAGGTAACAGAGTGGTGTTTAAACATATACCAGCCACACCCACATTCACAGATAAAATTTCAAGAAAATGTATTACAGTTAGAGATGGGGGACAAAAAATAACCCCCAAAGCTTCTGGACAGTTTACTTTAAAGAAACTTTAACACTACATATTTGTAACATCATACTTAATGGCAGACCAGTGTCTCCCTCCAAGGGCCTGACCTGGTGGTCTATTTTGTTAGCCATTCAGAGTATTTCCTATGAGCATGGACGAGATTTTCTGGTGGGGCAGCAGCAGCAGCAGCGACTTCTGTGTTAGTTCTTCATGTCAGTTACTCTGTCTGGCAAAGAAGAGCTTCCTCCCACCCTCCTCCACCAAATGGTGTGTGGCCTGAGGGTGAATGTGTTTGGCAGATCAAGTTGGTCTTTGTCTTCTGTTTTCTTTAGCTGGCTATTTTGCGGGGACATCTGTAGGTGAACTTAGCCTCCTTTGCCTACTTGTTGCAAACTACTTTCTGGACTGATGCTGAGTTAATATTCTTTCACTCTGGTTATAAGTTTGGATTTGCCAGTGTATCAGCATCTGAATGCCAATTTTTTCTTGAAGTAAATTGCAACTATGAAATGCCTGATGTTAAAGGGACTTACGTGCTGAGAGGTTTGGAATCAGTTTTATACTGGGCAAATATTCAAATTTGTTTGTTCTTCAGTTTATTCTTCTTCAAAATAAGATTTATCAATTTTAGCCTTGGTAAAGTGCTCCATGAAGTTTGTTAATTGATGCAAAAAGTTTGGTCTCAAATGCCCTTAATTTTTTACCCAGATTTATAAATGGGCATAGGCTTTTTATAGTTCTATAGACAGTAGTGCTGTCAGGAGGCTATCTTTTTGGGGTTGGTTTTTTCTGTCCTTAGTCAAGCTTAGTTGTGTCTGACAGAGATTCAGTAGCTTCTTGTTGAAAAATCTCAGGTGATGGAGATTCCACAACCTCTTTTAGGTAACTTATTCCAGTGCTTATTCCCTGAGCTTGCTGGCTGCAAGTTCCATAAGCTCTTCGTCTTAGCTTCCTCATGTGAACCATGAGAAATCTGCATTTACTTGCCTATCCCATGAGGCTATTTTGAGGAGTAATGAGATAACCCTTTCTACAGTTAAAATATTTTTTCAGTGTGTGTGAGTGCAAAATATTGTGGAAGAGATCAGTCGTGGGTTCAGTAGATTATAATATTCTATAGGAACACCCAGTTAAATGATTGTTAAAACTCCTGAAAGATACATGGTAATTTCTTAGGAGTATAAAAAAAAAATCTTTGTAATTTATGCAGAGATGAGTTTTGATAAATGTGTATGTAATAAAAATTATATAAATGTATATATATAAATTTTAATCATTAATTAAACAACTTATATTCTCAGATTCTTCAGTGTTCAGTCCAGCAAAATCATCTTCTGCTGCTGTTAACTTAAGTGGAACACAGGATCCATCCCGGAACAAGAACATTGTGAAACCTCTGGCTCTGTCAGTACAGCTCGTAGGAAAGACATTTGCTGCAGGTATGGCTTTGCTTTCCAAAACCTCTGAGAGCCAAGGGAATCATCAGCTTAACAGCCAAGAAAAGAGAGTGGGTTTTTTGGTGGAAATGGGAAAGGAAAGCATTCACTAGCATTCTCCAGAACTCTCATATTCTTGCAGTCTTTGGCACAGAAATTTTTGCAGTTGGTACTGTCCCCAAGCCACACCTTGGCCTTCAGATTTAACATCCTGGTAGGAGTGCAGTGATATGTCTCTCTGCACTTCCTAACTGGAAGAGAGCATAATTGTCACCTCTTGATATCACTCTGATTCCTGCCTCAGTAATTGAGACTTGTGTGCAGTTCTGCATTTCTAACAATTATAGTTCCTCCACATACATGTGGTGGAATTTAGTCTCATTTTAAGGAGTTTTAATATATCTGCCATTTTAATAGCTTATTTCTGTATTGTGTCTTTAATAAATTGTAACCCTCAACTGTGACATCTAAGTCCCACACTGACACTCTGTTGGAATAATCTGATTGTTTTTTACTTTAGGTGGTTCATCTTTGAGCAATAAAAAAGAAATCATCGCGCTTATTGCAGGACAGTATGCTTGAATAAGAAAATATATCTATTCATTTGGTTTATATATGCACATGAACATATATATATATATATATAATTTTATACATGATGTATTACATCTGCTATTTAACACAACATGGTATTGGTTATGGTACATAATACAATTATGTTTTATCTCATAAATCATTAACAGTTTTTTGTGCAAAATACCTTTCCCCCACCCTACTTGTGTGATTTTATTTTGCACTGAAATTTCTTCCCAGCTTTTCAACCACTTTAACTGACCCATGCTCACCATATCTACCCATACACAATTGTTGACTCAGAGTAGAAATGAGGAGCTTACAATGGGCAAGTGAATTTATTAATGTTTTGTAATTGGCAATTGTACCAGAATTTATTTGGATGTCTGCAGCTGGGGAGTTGCATTGTTTTAAGTTACATCTCTAACACTTCCAGTTGCAGCTGCCATCAGCAAGCTGCTGCACCATCTCCTGGTGGTGCTCCTGGAATGTGTTCTTGGGAGCTAAATCCTTGTGAAGCTGGCTGATACTAGCAAGGAACTGGAGTTTCCACTGGCTTCCATTTTGGCAGTTTATGCCATTTTTTTTTCTTCTGCAAAAACTGTGTTCTGATAAAGAATGAGAACAATGAGTGATGGTAACTTCTGCTGATCATCTGTTGTGGATATAGCAGGTCCTGCCAGAGTGTCAGGCTTGCTGGGACTGGAGAATCACCTTAAGCAGAGGTAGCAAAATTAGCATGGTTTGCCTCAGTAGTGCTCAGGCCATGTACACTTTGCAGCAAACTGCTCTGTCTTCCCCTGCCCAGTGTCCTTTGCTAAGGCTTTAGATGAGAGCCCTGTAATGAATTACTGTGCATAGCATAGGGATGACTGGGGGAAAATTTCTAAGCCACTTGTGGCTTAGAAATCTTTCCAAACTGAATTCGTGATGTATGTTTTAAAAAAATTTCACTGTGTAAGAAAATAAGTCACAAACTTCGCAATAATTTTGTGTGTGTGTGTAATTTTTTATTGTATTTTGGTGGGGCTTTCTTTGCATTTTTTCTTCCACCTATCCCTTCTCACCTTGAAATCTGGACACCCCTTTTAAGGCTTGGATTTTGCAATCTGAATGTTTCTCTGCCGAGTACATTTCATGCTTTCCCTGGAGTATGGGTTTTTTTCAGTCACGCATCTTGCCCTGTTCTTTTATTATTCTGTATTATTTTATTTGTTTGTTTTCAAGATTGTCTCAAGCCACTCACTCTGTATTTTATTATACCCAGCTCCTCTTTCACTGCGTGCCACGGATGTTGCTAATGGAAACACTAATGGAGGAAGAAATAATGCATTGAGTACTGCAGTCTCTCGGCCAATGCCTCACTCGACATCTCCAAGTCCTGGCTGTGCAGCTGGAGATCAAGGTAAAGAAAACCTCTCTGTTTTTTATTCTAAGCTGCATTGGATGGTGAGCTTGGAATTTGTGATTTTGTTCTTCTTCCGACTGTAGCTGCTCCTACTGTTCAGTCTTTACAGATCCATTTGCTTTTTGGCATGGCATTAATGATAATGCTGGACATTTTAACACAGATAACAATGTTTTTCACATCACAGTCTGGTTTTATGTAAGTCTAGGTATGAGCCTCTGGTGCTCTGCGATGTGATACCCGCTCAACACCGGTGGGAAATGGAGGGTGGGCTGGAATTTGGTCATTTGGGAGGACAGGGTTTAGAATTAATTTTTGCTTTCCTTCCAGCATCCATGTCCAGTTCTGGACCACCAAAGAAACGCCACCGAGGATGGTCCCCGGGGTCCCCAGTCCCACCTCCTGGTTTAGCAGTACCTGTTCCTACGATCCGGCCTGCGACAAGAACAGGTAAAACTTGAATGACGCCAAGATTTCATTTGTTAAAACGTGAGCTCAGCCAGCCCAGCAGCCCTGTGCTGCACCTCTCACGTGTTGCACAGCAAACATAACTGATCTTGTCAAAGTATTTCAGCACACCATGCCCCCAAAAAAACACAGGATTGCTTGCTCCTGGTTGTTGTAATCTAAGATGCGACACAGGGGAAGTAAAACTTCAGGGGGAGAGAGAGGAAAGGAAGAGGCAAATCATATTGTTAAAAATATAAAGCTAAAAGAAATCCATGGTTCCCCCAACTGTAACTCATATGTTCTAAAATTGTGCAGGTGTATGGATATATGAACATATTTCAAGGATTTTTCATTAGCATTCACCTTGACTGTTGTGTCTCAGTCTGGTGTGGGATGCTACAGAACCCGTACACTCTGTTTCTGCATGGGAAAAACAGCTTTATATAATTTTGGCCTAACAAAGGACACTGATAGTGATACGCTAGGTGATCTTCAGTTAAAAGCAGAAAGTGAGGCCAAATGCTAGTTGTGCATGGAAAAGCTGTAGGAGTTTATCATCATGACATGAAATAGAATAAGTTACGAATTCTGATGTATATCCATGTAGATAACTCTTTATTTATAACTGTTAATAAAACTGTTCACTATTTGAGTACTTTTCAGTTGTGAGATTTAGCATATTTTCTAAAGGGGAATAAAGAGTTATTTATTCTTCTCTTTATAGAGTGAGAGAATAAGCATCAAAGGAATGAAAAGTGCCATTCATCAATATGCACAAGAGACATGATATAAGGCAATCTCCCCTGTTTGTTGAGTTTGTCTCCACTAATCTGCTACCTCTCTTGTGTACTCCATTTGCTATGAGTCTTTAGTAGTACTTTTTTCTGTTGGATAAACCATTTACCCTGGTAAAACGTATGCATTCATTCATCCTGCCTTCGATGTTTTTCTCTTGATGGCATGGTTTGAAAAAGTGGAGGCAAACCACCAAACGGAGCCTAAGTAACTTGTGAAGCAGGCCTTACTCTGAAACCTGATTACAGATTACAAAATTCTTGCACTTGGTTTCCTTTATTTATGAAAGCTGCCACTGCTCTTTCATGAGTAAAGCCTGATTTTTATCCTTGTAGCAACTATCAAAGGGCAACTCTGAGATTTTGGCCTGCTTTTATTTTTCTTATCTACATATATTCTAGGTCAGAAGTTGAAGCAGTTTCTTCCCTTGTATTGAGAGGCACTATTGGGGGGTGGCCTTTTGGCTTAGTACTTGGCTTTGTTTAAAGATGCATATTCAAACCAGTGTTTTGCTCTCTCATTCTCACCAACAATACAGTAGCCAGAAAAAGTTTTGTTTTAGGGATGGGGCTACAGGAGGATATAGGCTCTTCATTTAAATTACTTAAAACTATAGCAGGAAATGCAGAGACCTTTTGAATTTTATTACAGTTAGTGATTTACAGTAATTTTTTTCTTATTTGTTCATAAGGCCAATTCACAGTATGAGCCTTTTAGTAATGGAAGTCTCTCTTTTCTTTATTTTATAGAGCCTCTTTTGTCAGTCCCAGTTCCTCAATCCATGTTAACTGGAATTTTACAGCCTCAACCCCTCCCAGCAGGGGAGACTGTAATAGTTCCTGAAAACCTGCTGAATAACTCGGGAGTCAGACCAGTGATTCTGATAGGTAAGTCTTACACTGGGGACTCAAATGCTGCATGTTGTACTAATACACACTCCCCAGGACAAAGGGGGGTTTATTTCTTTTTGTTGGTTCTGGCATTTAGTACAATACCAAGTTGGTTTGTCACAGATAGTTTCCTTTAGTTGCTCAATATTTAAAACTGAGTGTCAGGCGATTTCTGGAGAACCTGATTTGCAAACAGGTCACCACTAGGTCAAATTTATGCAGAACCACTGGCCAAATCTAAGTTTTATACAAATAAGATTTTTGTAAAACCCAAGAAGAGAACAATTTCCAAGTGATGAAAATAGCTTTCCAGTATAAACAACTTATAAACCAAACAAATATTTCCTGCAGCATTTATAGTTCAAATCTTGAAGCCCCAGAATTCTATGTGAGAACCAGAAAATTGATTTGCACTGACTAAACAGAAGTAAATCATACTAACTTTTTGTCATTTATAGTCCATAGTTCTTGTAAGCAATTGAGATAACAGATCAGGCTTCAGGCATTTAAAATCCTTTAGTTGTATGAAATACTTTGTTAACCCTTAGAAAGACATTGCTTTAAGAGTATGACTTTTAATGTGAATATGCCTTTCAACCTGAGCTATTTGGGCATAATACATTAAAATAGATGGGTCAGCTCGTGCTGCCAAAATTTTGATGAGTGACTTTTTTTTTCACTCTAAATTTTATTTAGGTTCAATATAGTATAGTTGGTCATTAAAAGTAGCTTCAGTGTCAACAGATCATGCTTGTCAATACAGTCTGTGGAATAATTTACCCCAAAGGAATGGAGAAGATCTCCAAGTCCTGACTTGCACAGATAATTTTAATACACACAGCTCCAGGAGAATTAACAGGGCCATGTACACCAGTAAATCTGTCAAGGATAGGGTTATGCTTCTGGTTTGTTTTGCTTAGCGTTGTTTTCTGGAAGCCGATTATAAAGCTCTAACGTGGTGCTCTAATGGTTTTCAGAGAAACACTTCCTTATTAAAGATGAGGGTGCCTACAGCCATCAGCTTAAGTGCAAATTGAATGCAGCCCTTAGGCTCTTGGAGAGCTGCCATTAAGTCCTCAGTTAGGCTAAACGTTAGTGGCCCTGAGAAACAGCGCCCTATTAATAGTACAGAACCAGATGTACCCAAAAGGATGGATTTGGCAAAATCTCTGTGGAAATGCTTCTTTTGAAATGAAAAACATTCTGAAGTAAAAGAGGAGTTAGCCTGTGCTCATGTGCTTTACCTTACAGAATGGCATGTTTAGTTGTCAATGTTTATTTTACCTGTTTATGAAAACAGAATGGGGAGGTGGCAAAAAAAGTGAAATCAATCAAGCAATACCACAGTGTCTGAATCAATGCTAATGTGACTTATGCTGCTTTTATAATGTTAAGATCAATGTACTTTTGCTTTCATTGATTTTTCTTCTTTGTACACTATATTATGTAGAATCTGTATTTAAAGGTCAGGGTAAGACCCAAACAGATGTTATCCAAATACAGATGAGAATATTAATAGTTATTACCCTGCTGGATATCAAGCAGTTAATGTTAGTTCTTGCAAATGTATGTGATCGCTTGTTGTAAAACACAGCAGAGGATCCCTGGACTACAATTTGTTTTTTAAGCTATTATAATGCTAGGAATAGTCATTGGTGCAATGTATTTTTCCAGACAGCTTTAAGAAGACATTTGGAAATGTATTATTGTGCAAGATTTCTTGTAATGGCAAATTTTATGAATTTCTGTGGGGGTTTTGTTTGTTTTATCATAGGCTATGGCACTTTACCTTATTTCTATGGAAATGTTGGTGATATTGTTGTAAGTCCCTTGCTGGTGAACTGCTACAAGATTCCACAGCTGGAAAACAAGGATTTGGATCTCTTGGGTTTGTCCAGCAGTCAGCTGCTAAGTGTGGAGAATATGATACTTTTAACTATTCAGTATCTTGTCCAGCTAGGTAAGCAATTTGTCATAAGTACTTGGTTTTATTAGACACTGTCTTTTTTTCTTCATGCCTCCTTTATGTCCCTTTTAGGATCAGTTTTCTGGCTGCTTTTGTGGCTGGAAGAGGCAAGTGGCTCCATCTAGTGTGTGTGACTTAGCCACTTTGCTCCTGAAACGGAAGAAGTGAAGTGAATTTAAAGGCTGATGCTGCTTCTACTCTCCATATGGGGATTGACCAGGTCACCTTTGTGAAATGGATTTGCAATGCAGATAACTCATTTTCTTAGGGTATCAAACCATCAGTTATCACAGCCCTTTCTAAGGACACTTGGTCTGTTTTATTCAGTTTTGTGACAAATGCTGGCAGATGTGTGATGGTTGTCATTGTTTTGGTGACAGCACTGTTTACATGAAAACCACATTTGTTATTCAGACTAAGAGATTCAGTGAATATCTCATTCTTGTAAATGTTTTTGAAATGGACTTTTTGCAAGTTTGAGAGCAAACCAGTAAGCCACATTTTTTTTCTCTTATTGTAGGTCCAGTCATTTTCCCTACCTTAGAATAAAAAGAGCAGTGGTAGCAGCAAGGTTTTAGAAGTTAAAAATGGGAGAGTTTTGGGAGACTTCTACGGTAGTCTCACCCAAACTTTTGTATTTGAAAAGATGCCACTTTTCATAGGGGAGTGTGAAGTTACTTTTGAAGAGCACAGTGCATCTGTAATACATAATGGTATGAAGTATGCAGGTGTTCCAAAAGCAGCACAGCTGCTGATAACCTTTCAATTTGGGGACCAAATGTGCTCCAAACCCCGAATATGCAGGTTTCACCCATGAGTGCTTACACTTCTCTGCAGTTCTGTAGGAGACAGGAAGGAAACCATTTTCCATGTTGTAATACTCTCTAAGTGACCTGTTGGCTTTGTTTATCATTCTCTACCTCACTAGTTTATTGGATGCCATGTTAGAACTGACAAAGGGTTTCTTAATTTTTTACAGGATGTTTTTCTGTTACCTTCTTTCAGTGAGCCTAAATTTGTTATTTGAGGTTTTCACCTTTATTGGAAAGTTGTAGAGTATGCGTGGTAAAACCAGCTGCTTCACACAATTCTGGATTGATAGAGGCAGCTTGCAAATTTGTAGCCAGCTGATAACAGCCTTTCCAGTTAAAAATAAACTATTTGTTGAAACCTGTGAGTCAGTGAATCATGCTTCATGAGCAAGTCTAACTTTAGATGGATGCATCAAGTCTATACTTGCTGCAAACTAGAGGAGGCTTCATGCAAAGCTTCTGTAGCTGAACTGTGTCCACTGAGCACTGTGATTCAGCATAAAGCAGTTCTCTTGTTAGCAGGTGTTTAGTTTGGCTTTTGTTCTTAGCTGGGCAAAGCTGAATAGTTTGCTATTTGACCTTATGTGGAGACGTGTGCCAGTACTGTAAGATGAAAGAGCCTAATGAGGAGAAAAGTAAAAACATTCTGTAGAGTAGGGGATCAAAACATGTTGCTGGTTTGAATACTGCTGTAAACTTTAAACTGTTGGAATTGTGACAGCTGCACCAAGATGTAGCCTTTGTCCCATGTTGTTAAATCAAAGCAGATTAGAGATGATTGGAGGGCGGCCAGATTGAAAAGTTTTTGACAAGAAGAGACCAATACACATATAAATTAACAATTTATTCATGTAAGCCTATTTTTTTAATTGAGAAAGTAGGACTAAAATGTTTTTCTTTTCTCCAGAGTATATTGCGAAAGAGTAAGATAAAGACAAAGATAAAAAAGCAGGCAAAAGCATGAAAGAGAGTCTTGCCTAATTTTTTTATGATATCATTACTTGTATAAAATATATTTGCAGATGACTGTGATCACGGATGATAAAAATACTATCTGTGGAAGTGCTCCTTTTTTGGAAAAAAAAGGATATAGCTGAGAATTCCTGTCAGTGTTCTTGTGAAATTATGACATTAATTGTAGGATGATGCTGTTGTGTTTTCAGAAATCAGCTGAGCAGCTCGTGATGATATTACAAATCAAAGTAAAAAAACAAATGCATATCTGATGCTTTAAACCTTCTTGGAAGACTATACATAGTTAAACCTGTGATTGTGAGCTGTAGCGTGGCTATAAATAAATTCCACTGACTGTGATAAAGGAATAAGTTAAAAAAGATAAAGAAGTGTGTTTGATTTAAGTGGCTTTTTTTTAGTCTACCTCCAGGACTTACTCGGATTTCACACTTGTTATCTTTGGCAGCATTCATGGTGAAGTGTTCTCAAGCTTTGTTTTTATACAGAATGGCTTTGGTTTTGTATATCAGAATGCCCATATTTGCACTATGGGTTACATTCCATCATTTGCAATCATCAGCTTTTTGCTACTGCACTGCCATTTCTACAAACACAGTCTCAGCCTATGCAGTGCTAAGGTGGTCTGTGTTCTGGTTGAAAAAGATTTCTGAACCCTGTGTTGTATCTCCTGTTTAGGATTCTGGAATCATTCTCCTTTCTCTCTGTGCATTGTTGTGGTGCATTTGAGTCATTTTGACTCTAGATTTTGTGTGCTGTGACGTCCAGAGGGGTTTTGTAGTTTTAATGTCCAAATGCACATCCAGACTCAAGGCTCTCGCAGGGCTTTGCTTTGAGTGGAGGGGGTAGTCAGAAACTAAAAGCAAGAGCTTTCTCCAGCAATTCTCCTGTCTTGGGTGGTTGGAGAAGTAGCCTCTGTGGGTTGTACCCTGAAGTTTGCCTCCCCAGAAATGAGTGTCATCCAGAAATGGATGACATTTGAATATATTGACCTAAACTGTATAGAATAATAGAATAGAATCATAGCAGCACTGAATCATTTAGGTTGAAAAAACCTTTAAGATCAGTGAGATCAGTCACTAACTCAGCACTGCCAGGTTCACCACTAAACCATGTCCCCAACTGCCACATCCATGTATCTTTCAATGCCTTCAGGGATGCTGAATACACCACTTCCCTGGGCAGCCTATTCCAATGCCTAACCACTCTTTCAGTGAAGAAATTTATCCCAATGTCCAATCTAAACTTCCCCTGGCACAACTTGAGGCTGTGTCCATCTGTCCTGTTGCTTGTTATCCAGGAGAAGAGACCAATCCCCACCTGGCTGCAGCCTCCTGTCAAGTAATGGTAGAGAGCAATGAGGTCCTCCTGACCCTCTTTTTCTCTAAACAACCCCAGCTCCCTTTTCCCACAGAACTTGTGTTCCCCAGCTCTGCTGCCCTTCTTTGGACATGCTCCAGCACTTCAACATCCTTCCTGTAGTGAGGGGCCCTGAACTGTACACAGGACTCGAGGTGTGGCTTCACCAGTGCTGAGTACAGGGGGATGATCCTGCCCTGGTCCTGCTGGCCATGCTATTTCTGCTGGAAGTCAGGCATTGGCCTTCTTGGCCACCTGGGCATGTGCTGGTTCATGCTCAGCCAGCCATCAACCAACATCCCCAGGTGCTTTTCCAGCAGGCAGCCTCCAGCCACTCTTCCCAAGCCTGTTGCACTGCTGGGGGTTGCTGTGACCCAAGGGCAGGACGTGGCACTTTGTTCTGTTGAATCTCAAACCATTGTCCTCAGCCCATTGATCCAGCCTGTCCAGATCCCTCTGCAGCGCCTTCCTGCCCTCTGTCACCTGCAAGCTGCCTGAGGGTGCTCTCATGCAGAATTACTGAATACTGGGAGTTGAAAGGGACCCATAAGGATCATCAAGTCCAGCTCTTAAGGGAATGGCCCATGTGGAGTTTGAATGTACTACCTTGGCATTGTTAGCACTGTGTTGTGACCAACTGAGCCAATCTCACTCAACCCCCTTGTCCGTATCATCAATATAGATATTAAACAGACTGGTCCAAACACTGAGCCCTGGGGGGCACTACTTGTGACCAGACACCAACTGACTGCAACTCAGATATTGATATTTTATTATATTGTTTATTTTGCAGTTTTGTTTTTGAAATCAAGATGATCATTTGCATGCTCATTTCTGTAGAGAAGCTTCTATATATTCCCTTTTAGCATCGATATTTTTTTAAGGAAACTATTCACAATCAAAATCAATATCTATCATTTTGTCTTACATCTCATCTGATATTAGTTCCATTATTTTTCTGGACAGCTGTACTTTCTTATGAGTAATCTGAGTGAAATTCTGTGTATTTTCATACTGGGAATCTGCTTTTCCATTTGTACCATTATTTTAATCTTCTTGGATTCATGATGATGACCCTTGTGTTTAGAGCATATCTCTTAAGTAGCCTCCCTCAATCAGCATAAGCTTGCTTTAATTTCTGCTAGTGGGTAGCATCATTTTCATTTGTTACTTTATTTCTGCAGAGGAACATTCTTCTCTACTGATATATGTCTATGTTTTTTTTTTTTAGTTTTGAGGTCTTCAAGGACCTGGAATGTGTGATGCTTTTTTAGAAGGAAAAAGAAAGTCTTCCAAAAGAGAACTCTAAAAGAGAGAATTATGCCCATGCTGTGTTAAATTGGACTCTTCAGAATTTTTCAGTTTGCATCAAAAATGAAAACAGCCTTGCTCTTACAAGTTTATAGTTGTCTTACCATCCTATGGTAATTGGATGGTGGCACTTTCCATATGTTACTTTTCAAAAAGGCAAAAATGACAACAGGTGGCAGTTTTTACAGATTCTCTGCTGTGGGTTATTTACCTACACCCTGTTTCTCACACAACCTTTCTGTTTCCTGGCCTGAAAGAAAACATAAAACCAAACCCAGTATTTCACATCTCTCTGATATTTAAGCCCTCCTTTAGTCAAAGAAAAGCAAGATGCTGAAGTGTGAAGCTGCCTCCTCTGGCACTGATATGAGATCTTTGCAAAATAAGCCATGGTTACTTTTTACTCTGTGTTCATGAATGTTTTTAACTGTTCCTGAAAATCTTTGACAATGAGACAAAGCTAACTGAACAGAATGTTAATTGAAGTTCAGTTGGAGGACTGATGCCAAGATAGGATGGCTTATATTTCTGTTTTCCAGTACAGTTGACAGAGTCTGGGGAATGTAGATCTAAAGTTGCATATTCTTCTTTAGGGTAGGTGCTTGCAGATTTGCTAAATTAATTTAATGAAGCTAAGGAAGAAGTTAAACAAGTTTATTTGCATCTATGCTTAGTTGATTAGTATGCAGGATGAGAAAAAGCAAAACAAAGAGCACTTAACAGGCTTTGTCAGGCTGCATGGCTGTGATTAGGCTACAAGGATAAGCATTTTGGTTTTCTGCTGCAAAAACATATGGCTGCATGCTCAACCCTTCTCTTCCAGGCAAAAGGCACATATTTTCCCCCTCCCTTGTTTGTCCCACCCGTTGCTGAAGCTAGGAGTGAGGTGTAATACCTCATTGTTTGGAGGAGAAGAAAAAAAAGGCAGTGGTGGAAGAGAAAGGCTTCTAAAATAAAAAACCAAGAATGAGCTATGAGGGTACATATCCACTGAGTAGCAAGTGGTTATTTTAAAATATAAAAAATATGATGAAGGAGCTTGTCAGATCAAGACAGACGTGTAATTATTCCTGGTACAATAACATTTTTATGTGAGACACTGTTCTTCTCTTTGTTTGTTTGCATTGTAGGTCCTGACCAGATACCCCTGAGGGAAGAATTTGAGCAGATCATGTTGAAAGCTATGCAGGAGTTCACTCTGAGGGAGAGATCCTTGCAAATGAGTGCACAGTGTATCTCTGTGTCACCAGGTCAACTCCCTTGGCTTGCCAGGTTAATCGCCAGTGTGTCTCGGGATCTCGTGCACGTGGTTGTCACCCAGAATTCCCTGGCAGAGGGCATCTCGGAGACCCTGAGGTCTCTCAATGAAATGAAACATCAGCAAAAGCTACCAGATTATGTAGTTGCCATTTGTGCATCCAAGATTAGAGGAAATGAATTCTGTGTAGTGGTTCTAGGTGAGTATATTTGCAGACTGCTTCAAATGGCAATGCCAAATTCATTTTCTTGAGTTGTTGATCTGGTTTTTAAATCCCTTTTGTTCTTTTTATGCTCCTTTGTATTGTTGCACCACAATGCCAAAGTTTACTGTATCTTCAGCAAGACTTGGAGTACTGAAGTCCGTGAAGATACAGAAAAGTATCTTTATGCCGGTCATTACTACTTCTTGAGAGGCCTGAGACTTTTTTGTTTGTGTGATTGCCTTAGAAAATATCTTGAAGTGACCCAGTGACAAAATAGTTGCTTTGTCTTTGTTTCATGTAACAGCTGCGGTATTTTACATGGCAGGATCTTCTGCAGACTGCTTAGAACAGAATGTGCTTTTCATCCTTTTTGTCCTTATTTTTATCCTTTTTATTCTGCACTGATGACTGGCTGTGCTCTCTGTGTGTGAATGAGTGTGTCTGGATGGAAATGAGCTTGGACTAGTCATCTTTGTTGGCAGATAAATCAGTAATGCAATTTTCTACTTTTTAAATCTTTTTTCTCCCACACTCGGGATAATTACTTTTTTCCTATTTATCCAGAATCCTCCATTTATTCTAAGGTGCAAATACTTATTTTTAGTATCATTTGCCATACGAGTATGCAAAATGATGTGCAATCGCAAAGAACTTGCTAAAATTAGTTAAATCAACTAATTCTCCAGTCACTAATGAAGTAGACTGAGACTGCTCTCCCAGTCTACTGGATAAAGGCAGTGGAGATCCATGACAGAAGATCAGAGTGCCCCAGACTTCTAGGATGAGGAGGTTGTGTTGACAATAAATTGTATTAAGGTTTGCTCTCTCTCTTTTCCCCTCTCTTCTCCAGGTCAGTATCAATCTCGGGCACTTGCAGAGAGCATGCTTACCACCAGTGAATTTTTAAAAGAGATCAGTTACGAGCTCATCACAGGGAAAGTGAGTTTCCTGGCATCACATTTCAAAAATACATCTTTAGGTGAGTGATTCTAAGAAACAGAAGTTCTAGCCAAGACAGTATTGTCATTAGGGTTGGTGTGTCTCCTGTTCAGCAGTTAAAATGCACGTGGATACAGCTCTGCTCTCTCCATTGAGAGGCATTCTGTTCTTCTCTCCTCCTTGTGTGTAAAAGAGTGCTTGTCTCCTTTACGTGTGTGGTGGCAGTTCATAACCCTTTGGCAAAACATTTTTAACCCTGTCTCATCTGTTGAAAGTAATGGCAGGGCATGTCATGCTTACATAACCCATACTTATGGGTTTGAAACACAAGTGTTTTCTAGTTTGTGCTTTTAGCTAGGTTTTAGAGGTTGTTCTGTAGTGTGTGCTTCTTTGTAATCATCAGATGTCACCAGCAGCTGTAAAGCCACGGACCTAAAATTATACAACTGTGGCTCCTTTTTTAAAAAAAAATTAATCCAATTGGTAAATCAGTAGATAATAGAGAAAAGTATTCTCCCTCCTTCTCTTCTCTGTATGCCCAGTCCCTTGCCCGAGTGCAGATTTGACATGAGCTGTGTGAGAACAGGTTGTATGTAATATTTGATGATGTTTCTCTGAAATGGTTTCCTGGTGTTGCTCATTCTGATCTAGGTGATGATCTGGACAAGCTGCTGGAGAAGATGCTACAGCAGCGAGGGGAAAGTGTCATTATTCCTTTTAATGGAGATGTTAGCGAGTGTGTGTCATCTCAGGAGGCAATTGCCATGGTTTCTACACAAGAACCAGGTAATTTTTATTATGTACAAGATACGAAAGAAGTGAGTAGCTGGTTAAACATCAGAATGCATACACCTCAGGATAATCTGAGGGCACATTTGCAGTCAGTGTGCCAACCTTAAAATACTAATGCTGCCAGCTAAATGTAGCAATACAGCACTTGCTCAGACAGAAAATCTCTGTAATAACCTTCAGCAAATTTTTTTCCCTGATGTTTTTATATTCTCTAAGCTAAAACATGTTATCTTCTGTTAGGCATCAGGCAGAGTAGAGAAGATGTTTCTTTGTAGCACTGGCAGAGTTCATTCATCTCATCTTTTTGCACAGAGAAAAAGAATGCAACCTTGAGTTTATGGCAGAGAGGAACTGTGTTCTCCTTCTATGTCCTCAGCTGTCCTCCTACCTGGTATTATGCATTAGAGACTTGTGCTCTGAGGCTTAAACTTTCAGGGAATGTGTTTTAAGATCTTGGACTGAAAGTGTTAGGCAAGTGTGATCTGTAATTTGTTGATCTGAGATGTGTCTTATTCAGCATCATGTGATAAGATGATTACGTTCAAAAGGTAAGCTAGGATTTCCTGTCTAAAATTGCTAATTTCTGAATTATTTAGCTATTCAGAGTTCTAAACATACTTTCCTTTTCATATCACAATACTGGCGAAAGATACAGTGAGCTGTTGTGAACACTGAGATTATTTCAGGTCCAGTATCAAAGCAAATTCAAGCTCCAATAAAGCTTTTTTTTCTGTGAAAGAAAGGTATGCTCTTGGTTCATACTGGTTAACTTAAATTCATCTATTTGGAGTTAAATCTGAATGAAAGCAGGATGGTTTATTGTCTCCACGTGGATCAGGAGATCCAGCTAGAAGGACTGCCAGGCACTTTGTTCTGGCACCCTCAGAAGTACAAGTCTTGAGCTTCCCCAGAGGATCAGTTTGAAGGGAGAATGATCTTTAGATTCTGGGGTTTTTTTCTTCTTACAGTGTACTTTTTTTTTAAACCTTCATATTTTCTCAAACAATTGTTCTGAGTTAGGTTTGTCCTTAACATATAGCTGTACAGTGCTTGAACCTATTCAGAAACTGCCTGAATAAAAAAAAAAATAAAGAAGTAAGTCTCCTAGGCAGTGAGAGGGACATTTTATTCCATAGCAGATCTGCTGAGATGGGCATATTTGAACAGGAGATAATCACATGGGCATATGCACACGTGAAGACACGTCCCTGTGTAAAACCAATACAGTTGTAAAAGTGGCATAAACAAAACACTGTAATGCCATTATAGGAATTAATCTGGTAATCTGCAAGTTGAAAAGTGGTTAATGAAGCATGGATTGTTGGACACAGAATTTACCTAATGAAAATACTAAAATGGAACGTGATTTATTTTGAGGAAACATGAGTGCTCTGTTCAGTCTGTCAGTTCTCTGCATCTAGTGTGATATTGACGTTCATTAAGTCCAAATAAATCTGAGTTTGAGAAGAACATTAGAGCTTTGTACCTCTCTGTCTCTGCTTTTTATTATATGTACACATGCACATCTTCATATATATCTAGGTATGTGCATGCGTATTATGTATGTGTTGGTTCATTTAACAGAATGCATTTCACTGTGTTGGCGTTGAGGTTTCCTTGGGTTAGAAATCCTTAAAATGCTTAGGGGTATATTAAAAAATGGGCAGTGCTGTACTTGAGGTCATCTGATATATTGCCACATTTTTATCAAAGAAAGAAAGTTGTCATTTGTGATCTGGACCAAACTTTCCAGAGAGTTGAGATTTATTCTGGTGAGTGATGTTTTTTTCCTGATAATAGAGGGTAGGCTGTTTGGAGGGTCGTGTTTTACTGGGGGGGTGGGAAAGTAAACATGTTTCTTGCTGTGTTTTGTTTTCTTTTTCAAACAAACACACTCTAGATTTGGATGTTGATACCTTCCAAATTTACCAGCCACAGCTCACAGTTGCCAGAAAGCTCTTGTCCCAGGTTTGTGCTATAGCAGACAGTGGCAATCAGAGCCTGGATCTGGGCCACTTCAGCAAGGTGGACTTCATTGTCATAGTGCCCCGCTCGGAAGTCCTGGTGCAGCAGACCCTTCAGCGGATTCGGCAGTCAGGTAACAGGGAGGGGAGGGCAAACAGGCTGATAAACACCGGTGGGGGATGTTATTACATCATTACTGGTATATGGGGAAAAGTTGCTCCAGCGTATCTTTTGTCCTCATAGTTTGTGTTTTATTGTACTTAAAAAAAAAATTTTACAAAATCATTAAGACCCTGGAAAATACCTAATTGATCCATATTTCAGAGTACTTTTTTCTTTAATTCAAATGGCATTCAAGGTCATGTCCATTGCACCATGCCTAATTTATGAATATGACAGCAATATATCTTTGCAAAGACTAGTTGTATTGACACAAGCATTAAAGCAGAGCATGAAAAGTATATTATATGATGTATGATATTATATGATAGAGAATCAATTTTATATAAATTTTATACAAATTAATAATAGAAAATATAAATTTTATAATGATATAAAATACCAATTTTATATAAATTAATGATATTTGTAAAGGAAAGGTGAGGATGACTTTATCTGACTCAAACAATATTAATATGTTAGCTTAATGTTGGCAAGTTTGGCCTCAGATCGATCAAAGAGCATACCCAACTGAGTGCTGCTTTGGAAATGTTTGTGGAGGCCTGATGTTTTCCCCCCATTTTTTGATAATGTGAGAACTTTTTGAAGGGTCTTCAGGCACTTTCTGGAGGAAATCCAGAAGCCAAGGAGCACATTTTGGCCTCCATTGTGAGAGAAATCACAATTGGATAATCGTCCTCCTACTGGGGCCTCTCAGTGATTTGGCGGACAAGTGGCAACTTCCCATTGACCCTTCATTTTTGGATGGACTCAAAGGAAAAGATTTTTGTTGTATTCTCTTTTTTGCCAGGTGTGCTTGTGGACTTGGGCCTAGAAGACAATGGGACGGCCTATCAGAGAGCTGAGAAATACGTGGTGCGGCTGGACAATGAGATTCAAGCTAAATTTGAAGTTTTCATGAGGCGGGTGAAGCAGAACCCCTACACGCTCTTTGTGCTGGTTCATGACAATGCCCACGTGGATTTAACAAGGTAGCTGCTCCAATCTGCTGAAGGCAAACCATCCTCTCCCAGCATCTTCCCGTTAGGTTTTTCGGAAGACTTACCATCTTAGACGTGTATTGCTTTGCCTAGGCGTTTTTAAGGCATTTTGTGCCTTATAATCCAAAAGAATCTCTTTTGGTTGCCCATATTTATTACCTTATTCTGATTCAGAAGGTTGGTGAGAGTAGTTTCAGATTATTGGATGCCTAACAGGACTCCTTTTTAGGGTTGTGTGCTATGGTGCTGAAGTCTGGTGCTGAAGGGGAAAAAGCTGGATTTTGCAAATTTCTTTGTTCTTCTTGTCTTTTTTTTCTATTTCTCTTTTTTTTATGTGCTCAAACCCAAATGTATCTGATGCTCACAAGCTGGTTGTGCTTTAATTCATCTTTTTATCCCTGATAATAGTGCTGTTTGTGATATGAGAAAGCCTACAGAGTTTAAGTTTACATCGTAAGGAAGATGCCATAACTTCTGTAAGAAAATGATTTAAAGAAACAGCTGTACTGAATTTGGCTTTAGGTCTAAACACAACACGTACACATATGCAAAAACATTTATTCACACCAAATCACAACTTCATATTGGAAGAAGAAGGAAATAAGTAAAGCTGATTATTCTGTTCTTGTTCCATGAGTAAACTAAGGAGAATAATGTGGTTTAAACATGATGTATATGGTTGTGGGATTCTTTTCAGTATTAGAAATAGGGAAAGATGTCCTTTCCCATGGCAGCGGGGTTGGAACTAGATGGTCTTTAAGGTCCCTTTCAATTCAAACCATTCTATGGCTCTATAATAAGCAAAATACTCTCCTTGAAGGACATCTGAAAATAGACGGAAGCAACATTATTTCTACATGGTCTTCCATTCCTTTTTTTTTACTGTCTTTGCTATACTTTGAATTTAGAATTTCTGAATAAATAATGGATGTAAAGGCAATTTCAGGAGCTCAGAACATCAGTAGACTTTCAGGCTCTCCAGCCTTTTAGAAATTTGTTTTTTCAGACTGGAAATGCCTCTGAATTTCATAAAATTGCAACTATATCCTATCCCTATAGCTCATGGAAAAGTGTTTCTTAATGAGAGGGGTTTAATCAGCTTTGGCTTATTTTTGGTTTCCTCGGCTTTTTTAAATTGTCACACTAATCCACCTTCTCACTGTCAACAGATTTTGATCCTTTATTTAGGTGTTTGCTGTTTTTCCTTTTTTCCGTGAGTTTACCCACAGAGAACAGTCAAACATTTTTTGAAGTTTTTTACCTTTCCAAAGAGATTTTTTTTTGAGCCATGGTTCTCTGTGTCACAGTCAGTTAGAGATTTTTCTGTAGGAAGAGAATAATCCATTGAATTTCAGGACATCAGTAAGGCAATTCTTTGCATTCTTATTTCTGCAGTGCCATTTCAAGTTCCCTGTCACATGGTGAGCCTAATCATGGTCTGGCTGATAGAGTAATTAATTGCAGGGAGGTGCTTGAAGCGTTCAACCTCCTTGTTCTTCAGGTCAGCTCTTTCCCTTATGCCCTGCAAACACAGCAGTCCAGGATCAGCTCTAGCAATGAGGTCCATTGGATACAATCTGACACCGTGGTAAGTGTTTAACTGTGAATTTTAACTGTGAATTTTAATGTGGAATTGATGCCTAACAGCATTTAGAAAATGTGTGTGCTGGGAGGGAGCTCCTTCTCTGCTGGAGTTTATTCTCTCAGAGTCCAGATGGACAGGCCTGAGATACTGATTGTAGAGGTAGCACCTGTTATTTAGGACCAGGAATTAAACAGTTTTCTTTATCCAGTCATGCAAGATGAGAATCCACTTCCTGTGCTCTGGTCAGACAAAGCTATGTAGACATGCCATAAAGCTACAGAGCTGCCTTTCCCTTTTCAAGGAGTCTGACTTTTGATTGTAAGTTATATGTCACATAGCCTGTCCAGCCTATTCATTACATTCCCAGTCCTAATTAAAGTTGTGTGCTAGGTTAACAAGTTTTGGTGTAGTAGTTGCTGTCATTGTGCAGAGGAAAAATCCTGTTGGATATTCTGCACTATTAACTTTTTCCATCATTTCAGCCAGCTGATTCTGAGGATGTTTTGGATAAACCTGCTAAAAATAGCATTTTCTCCTATTATTTGTTTGGTGTATTTATATCAGATTTGACTTTACTGTGCTGAGTGGAACATTAGTTTCTGCAAAGTGTCTTAAAATGGGAGCTGTAAAAAATAATCTAAAATGATAGAGTGAATGAATATTTTAAGTTTGCCTTTTCATTGATTGTTATATAAACCATGTGGTGACCTTCTAAAATAGTCTAGACAATTTTTTGATTCCCAAAAGTAAAAAAAATTAACAACTTTCAGTCTTCTGATTAAAAAAATAACCCACAAAAAGGGAGGAGACTGTAGGTGGTTAATTACATTCCTAGAGATTACGTCTGATACAAATGCAGTGGAGAATATGCTGTGCTTCCATCAAAGGCTCATGAAATTTGAAAGACAAATATTCTGTCTTTCTGATAGCTGAATGCAGATTTACACTGCAACAAAAAAAATTACTAATTTGTGGTTTCCATTAGAAAAGCATATAGACTCTGACAATCAAGAACAACTTTGGAAATTAATAATCCTTCTCTTTTCAGGTTCTACTCTAAATAGAAATGAGATTACAGTTGTCAGTAGATTTAAAGCCGGAGATAGGGAGTCAGAAAATAATTACCAGGATTCTAGAAACCCCCTGCAGTCACAGGTAGTAGATAATACTCAACAATTTGCAAGGACCTACATGTGTCTTTCCTAGCTGTAGGCAAATAATAAGTTAAGTAAAAAAACAATTTACATTTTATCATATTTGTTGAAACAAATAAATAGCATCACTTAGGGAGAATGGATAAAAAGAAAGGATTCTTTGGTTGGGAAAGTGCTTTTCACTTATTTTCTAAAATGACACAAGAAATAAAAATTTGTTCTAGAATACCTTATATTTTTGCTGTTTGTGTATGAAACAGGATGATGAAGCAAGTGAAGAAAAGCTATACTTTGGTTTGAATGAATACAGCAAATCCCTCCAATGGGGAGTCACTAGTCCCCTTTTGAGATGTGATGAAACCTTTGAAAAAATGGTCAACACGCTTTTAGAAAGGTAAATATAACATGGAAACTTGGGATTCTGCCCAGTTGGGATCTTAAAGGTACATCTTTATGAGCCCCATTACGGGGGGAGAAGACATGATGACCTTTGATGTTGATCTTGGAAAACATGAAGTATGTGCAATTTTATTTTTGTAACAAATTCAATGCAGTTGAAGAAGGGAGTGGATGTCCTTCATTTGTTTTTAGAAGAGATTGGGCCCATTCAGCAGCAAGTTGGCTCAGCTGTGCTTCTCTCTTCTTTTGGCCCACACTGAGCTCAGAAGGTACCAGAGGTTTCATGCCTCACCACTTATGGTGTCTCTCTCGTTGGTGGTGAGGGACATGGTTTCAAAAATAATTTTTGCTGTTTCAGTAGTTGGCCATGGTTTTGGTTTCTGCAGCTCAGGGTCTGTTAGTACCCTGCAGCTGCCTGAAAATGCTACTTTCATGGCACATATCCAAGATACAATTAAATGTGCCCATTTCAGGAGTGAGGGGAATGCTGTCATTTCCAGCAATGTGGAGTTAATCTGCTGTGCATGTCAGCAGGACAGATCCCTTATAGCACTTCAAATAATAGGTCTCATGTTTTCATATTTGCTAGAACAGGATTGTTCTGTGTTCAGTACTGTGTTTTCTGTTTTAATTAGGTCAATATAATGGTTGTAAATGCATCTGTATTTATGAAGTAAAAGTTAATATAAAATGTGTTAAATTAGCAACATTAATAATTAAGTACATCATTAATACTTAATATTGTTGTTATCTACTAATAGGCAATAATAATTAGGTCAGTTCCTTAGGTTTCTCCTCTTCTTTCTGGTCAAATCCAATGGAAGAGATAGTGGTCACTATCACTCTCTTTGTTTAAGTGTGGGTGGGAAAAAGGATGAAGGAGGATTTATGTATGTGCAAATAATCATAGGAAATTAGGATAATTCTGGAAATTGATGGCAGGTAAACCTCTCTGCCTTGGAGCCAGGATATGTTTTTGTGTGACGGTTTATCGATTTAGGCTCTGTTTTCAAGAAACTGGGCTGTTCTGTCTGGGTGGATGAGCCATTCAGCCTTACAAGCTGAAAATACTGCAGACATTTTTGTATGATAAGAAAGGTTCCGTTTGTTTTAGTAGCAGAAGTGCAGTGGGCACTTTTATGGCAGAAAGAGTAAAAAGTAGTTTAAAAACTAACTGGTTTAATGACTGGCTTACGGTATCCAGAACAAACTACTGTATCTACTGTCTAAACACAACCCAAAACTTTCTTTAAATGGATATCATATTGTCCATTAGATTACTTAAGAAAGAGACCAGAGAAATTTGGAACTTCTAGTTATTTTAGTTATTTGGACTTATGTGGCACAGGACCAGCACTCAACGTGTATTAGTGTAGTGTTTTTCTGTATTATGGTGGCAAGTGAGCTCATGGGAAATGTCTAGAAATTGAGTGGGTTTTTTTGCTTGAGTAGGTTTTAATTTTATTTCTCTTAAAATTTTACTTCATATTTGTTGTCACTGCATGTAGCTGCAATGAAAGCAAAGATGTTGGCTATGTAAGTTAAAAGGCGAAATGGGAGTTCAGATTTGGCTCAGAGCCAGCAATTCCTGTTGGTACATCCACCTTTCTGATGAGAGATTGAGAGTTGTGAAATTATGAAGTACTTCTCCCACAAACCCCTTGAAGCCACGATGGTCCTCAAGTTTGTAGAAGAAAAAGCTTGTGGAAAGCAAAGCGATTATAAGCATGTGTTCTGGGAATAAATTGGATCTGAGGTATTCCTTATCTCCATCAAGCCAAAGATATTTCGCTGAAATTTTGGACTAGATGAGGCTAACAGAAGTTTATAATTCCTGTTACTTGAGCTCAGGACTTGGGCCAAATGCAGAGAATTGTTGTTCAAAATTTTTCTCTGTGAAAATGGAAGACTTCATTCTTTGACCACTACTGGAAAAAACAGGCACTTCTTCACAAAATGCAGTCCTGCATTTTGGCTGATTTTCAGACAGTGCTGTAATTTTGCACGAGCTAATGCAGAACCGTGTCTCCCCCAAGGTACCCGCGGCTGCACAGCATGGTGATCCGCTGCTACCTGCTCATTCAGCAGTATTCTCAAGCTCTGATGGCCCTGACCACCATGGCCTCTCTGAGGGATCACAGCACACCTGAAACACTCAGCATCATGGATGACCTTATCACAAGTCCAGGAAAGGACAAGAACGGCTGTGGCCACATGCTGGTCATTCGGGTGCCGTCGGTGCAGCTGGCCATGCTGGCCAAGGAGAGGCTGCAGGAAGTGAGGGACAAGCTGGGGCTGCAGTATCGCTTTGAGATCCTCCTGGGGAATCCTGCCTCCGAGCTCACTGTGGCCAAACACTTCGTCACACGGCTCAAGGTCAGCAGAAGCTGAATGTCTGTTTGTGTGCTCACTGTAGTCATCTGGCTGTTGTAGCTGTTTGTGTTTATTCCCATGTGTTTATAGGTCAATTATTCCATAGGGAAAGGGCAGGTGTTCTGTTTCTGTCACTGTGAATGCATTTCTGTACTTTGAGAGTAGAAGGTAGACAGACTTGGAGCAAACCTGAATTGTTAGTGGTCCATGAAGTCAAACACCAGCTGTTATTTCACTTCTTATAGTTGAATAACAGTGTGCATCAGATAGGGTTCATCTCTAAAAGCAGAGCTCAGATCTCTGTAGGCAAACTAATTATTTCCACCACCTTATCTGTCTGTCTAGTGTATCTGTTGTCTGCTCTGTTCATCCATCTTCTGCCCTTCTGATATCTGGTAAAGTATGCTGTTTGTCACAGATTTCTTTCCTCAACCCCCTGCATGCTGAAAGCCTGAGGAGGCTACATGCACATATGCCTAGCATATCTGCACCAGCCTAAAATTTTGCATGGATTTACAGGAGCATGGCTCAAGTAGCCAAACCCACTTCATGTATTGACCTCACTACATTAGACAAAGGGGGGATGGGTTGCCTGCCTTAGCTATCAGCCTGAAAGTAGCACTGGTTATCTGTTCTGATCTTTGCTCACAGAGAGCTTAATTTTCTGCTTCTATTATGAGTTATGCAGTGTATTCAAAACCAGGGAAAAGAAGAATGAATTTTGTGAGCCTGTCTGAAAGAGCTTGCCTACAGCGAAAAGCGGATAAAATGTCCTTTAAAGAAGCTGTGACTCCTGCTTCTCAAGCTTTATGTGCAGCAGGAGAGGGAAGAAAGTAGTCATAAATGAGACAATGACATGTGAGATTAACTGCTCTGTGCTGGTGGGGGTTTTTTTGATAGGCTTGAGTTCCACTCTTAAATAATTCTGGATTGAGTCCTGTGAGGGCTTTGACATAATGAGTTGCAGCCCTTACACAGTGCTGAAGCAGCCTGTGAGGCCTTGACTGTGGAGCTGTTGCAGGTGGATATCCATGTAGACATTGGTCTGGAATAGAGGAATTTTATCAGGTAGAGAGTGAAAAACCTTCTAAATAATTCTTCTTATTCCTCCCTCTAAAACATAAGATGCAGTTTTGGACTAAATGTAGGATTCTAGATTTGTTTATTTTCTTGCAGTTTACTAGAAAAAAATCCCTCAAACCTGAACCATGCATATGAAGGGAGTTGAGGGGAGGAATTCAGTTGCCCAAATATAAGCCTGTAGTGTCTTTTTAGGTGGGGTGTCCCAGTAGTACTTCAGAATAATAAAGGTCACCTGTGAGGCTGAGGCTATGCTATCATACCTGCTAGTCTGGTGCTGGGATAACACAAGATTTCTGACATGGTGTGAGCATATGTTTGGGGAGCTGATTCCCATTATAAAATTCATCAACCTAGGTTATTGCAGACAAATTTGATTTAGTCTCTGTGCTGCTGGGCATTTGTTCTGACATTAGGTGAGCACTCTAGTCTGCAGGACTAGAGCCAGTGGAGAGCTTTCACTACGAGCATCCCAGCCTTTTTCTGATGTGTGTATGGGAAGAGAGCAGTATGAGGCTACTGAGTGCTGAGGCTCAAAATGTGGTCCACCAATAAATCCTCCTGGTTGCAGGAAGGATGAGACCTCATCATGACCATTTTCAGAGGCAGGGAGGGAAACTTTATAAGTGTTAGTGAACCCAGCTGAAAAGTGTGACTTAACTTAGCCTCTCTCTCAGATGGTATTAGCAGGGTGTGTGATGCCTCAGCAGGGCAGGGAGGGTGGGCAGCTGTCCGCAGTGCTGGTGGCTACATTGTTCTGTCAGACAAGCCTGCTGGTCAGCCAGACCAGCCAGACAGGTCATTCCTCTCCATCAGGGAGTCAGAGCAACAGAATAAAACATGAGATGGAAGACAATTTAAATAACTGTTTCACTGACAGGGATGCTGTCATGGCATACCATTTAAGTGTAACAAGAGTCAAATTGTTTGGGAGACATTCAGAAGTGAGGCACCCTGAAGTTTACACTTCTCTGACCTTCCTGAGAAAGATGATCAAGAAATCTATTCTGGATGCAAGCTTACATCTCAAAGCCCCAGGCACTCATTATTTTTAGGTCCTTATGCTAGCAAAAAGAAAATCAAGGAAAATCAAAAGAAAAATTGTCTTCCCCTATTTCACTTTATAGTCATGCACTTTCACAGAAACTTTGGTCTGTGGAGGGGGAGAGGAACACGCAGCTGAACTAACCTTGTTGAGCCAGAAATTCTCTCTCTGCTGCCATGGCTGCTTTCCCAAGTCATTAGATACTGTTAGTTAATTGGAGAAATAAATTTTTTCAGTAAGCTCTGCTGAGCTTACTGAACCAGGGGAGTTGAAGGGTGTAAGGACATGAGACTGATGCTACCAACCTTTCCAGTGCTAAGGGAAAATGGTGCAGTTTTGTGGTCTCAGGCCTTGATAGACTATGGGTAAAGAGTTCTTTTAAGGGAGGATTTCACTAGGGAAAGGTGAAATGTGTTCCTGTCATGTAATCTTTCATTGTATGAAATAATTAAACAAGGTTCACGGCCCATTTTCACACTCCACTTCAAAGTCTTACTTTAGCTTTACATTAATATCTTTTATCTATGCCAAATTGGACGCATCCATGGCTTTTTTCTCTGACAGCCCACACTAATGCCACACCTGGTGAATATTTCCAGCACTGATTAACATATGCTATGCACCCGTTTTTCTTTGCATTTAATGCTTGGCTAACAGTTGGCTACCAGAAAACAAATGCATGCCTGCACCCAAGGTCTCCTTCCTGTTGGCCCTTGAGTAAGCAAGCCCTATATACAAAGCAAAAGCAGGAACTGGTGAAAAAATGAAACAGCAGAAGATTTAGAAGATGTCATTTGGGTGTGACTGGAATATTCTCTGTTCACAGGCTTGGAGGGGCAATGAGCAGGATGACTGGATTCCTCGCACCTATCAGGATCTGGAAGGTCTACCTTGCATTGTTATTCTCACTGGCAAAGACCCTCTGGGAGAGACTTTCCCCAGGTGCTGTTATTACTCTGTCAATGTGGTTGCTCTCTAACATGTTTAGATAACTTGGGTTTGATACCATCTAGCTGTCTTTTCACAAAATAAGTGTATTTTTGTAGACTTCAGTTAGAACTGTTTAAAGGTTTGGAAAGTCCAGTTTGTGAAGTCATGTGTGGGTCAGTGCAGTGTCTGTGCAAAGTATAAAGGAACATGCCTTATGTGCTGAATGTTTTAAAATCATTTGATATGTATGGGCTAATAAAATTGTTCATAAATATTTAGTAAGCAATTAAAGATAGGGAGTATTCTTCAAAGTCAGAGAAAACAAAACTTCTTTTTTCATTTGAGTTGGCTTTCCTAGGTCGTTGAAATACTGTGACCTTCGACTGATTGACTCCAGCTACTTAACTCGTACCGCGTTAGAGCAAGAGGTGGGCCTGGCGTGCTGCTACGTCTCCAAGGAGGCAATTCGAGGGCCTATTGTAGCTCTTGACCTCAGTGAGAAGGAGCAGGAGAAGGCAAATGGTAGCGAGAATGACTCTGATGAGCTGCTGATAGACTTGGACCGGCCCCAGAGCAACAGCAGTGCTGTCACTGGAACCTCAGGTCAGTTATTCTGCTGTTGGTCTGGAAAACAAGTCTTTATTCCTGACTCACTGGAATTCGGATGCAAACAGTGAGATGTTTTCTCAAATGTGGGTTGCTTAGCTGCATTCAGCTGCAGGCTACACAATGAAATGTTAGTTGCAGTTTCTTCACACAGTGAGCAATTTTCCTGTCTACTGCTAAAAGGAGACGGTGTTTCCGTGGAAGGGATGGTATGCCACAGCTAAGTGTCCCTTGTGATTTTGAGTTTTAAACTTTAATTTCACATTTGTTGCTAGCTTTGTTCAGTGGATCCTAAAAAGATCTTGAAAATGAGAGCAAAAAGGGCTAGTATAAAATTCTAGGAATAGAAAAATGCTCTGAACTCTGGGAATACCTATGGGTGAGGACGGATATCTGCCTCCTTGCCAAGACTAACAGAATGGTTGGGTCTTGTCCTACCTCTTCAGGCATCACCTCCCACCAAGCCTTCCCTTCTTTGCCTTCTGCAGACACTTCCAGTTCCTTCCCTTTATGTCCCTATGAGTCTGAGGTATTAAGGCAGCTGAACTGGGTCTTTGCTATGCACCAGGTCCTCCCATTCACTAACTAAACCTGACAGGTAGGGAGGAGGGAGGAAGGGACATAGGCCAGTTCATGTCCAAGTTGCAGCGAAATAAATGCTCCGTTCTTCATAGAAAGGAAGATGCAATTGATCTGTGTGGTCAGTGGTTTGTTAAACTTGACTTTCAAAACGTTGTACCGTCAAATTCCAAATCCTAGATGGGAAACGATAGCTAGCAGACAGAGATAAGGATTGAGCACTTGGAGTCCGACCCCTGTTGCAGCAGGGCATTTGCCTTTCCAGCCAAAGGGACAGACAGATGTAAATGATTTCTTCTTACATGGTGAAACGCTGACCTAAGCCAAAGCAGCATTCATTGAACAGAAGTATTTGTACATGAAGACTGTCTCGTAGATCAATTGAATTCTTGATTTTTTATCATCAGTCAGTAACTTTTCATTGCCTGCTTTTTGTTTTCCCAGGCTCCCTGGCTGACAACGGTGTGAGCTCCTCGAGTGCCGCAGACAAGTCTCAGAAGCCGGCCCCATCCCTGAACTTCCAGGCTGTGGCACACAGCTCAGTAGACGAGGGAGCGTACTCCAGTTTCACAGCCAGAGAGACCCTGAAACAAGAGTGTGACTCGCTGGGTAACCAGATGGCCAGCAGCACCACTCCCAAGCTCTCCTCCGTGTCATCAGTCTCCCAGACCTTCCAGTGGCCTGCCCAGTCAGCCAAGGACAGCAAGGCTCTCCGTGTGGCGCTGCCACGCATCGTCATCCTGTCCAAAGCTGCCTACTGCCTCCTGAGCTCGCAGAAAAACGGGAACTTGCCTTCCTCCTCTTCCCTCCTGCCTCATGCTGACGTGTCTTGGCTGAGCTCCCTGAGGCCCCTGCTCCACAAGGACATGAGCAGTGAGGAGCAGTCTCTGTACTACAGGCAGTGGACGACAGCCCGACAGCACCACGCGGACTTCAGCAATCAGGCCGAGGCGTCTGGCACCAGGACTTTTCACCCCCGGCGGCTGCTCTTGACAGGGCCACCACAAGTAAGTTCCTCCTGCCTTCTCAGCAGTCTGAGGGGGTCAAGTTTGCAGTGATGTGTTTTGAGGTCAAAAATCAGAGTCAAATTTTAAGGCTAAGTCCGTGCTGAAAGTGTAAGGAGAGGAAGGGTGATGCTTTATGTAATGTTTTAGCCTAAGTGAAATACATGTGGGTGGCACTAGGCATAACATTGTCATCAGGAGAGAAGCAATTATCACTGCTGATCTCCCTGCATACCAAAGTGACACAGGCTGTGGCCAGGTTGTGCTCAGAGACCAATTTAGTAGAAGTGTTTTCAGTATAGTGGGCAATATTACATCTTGCAGTCTTTTCAGGCAGAACTGAACACAGAGCTTTGGGGTAAGCCCAGAGGCATTTACCTGAATTTTACCAAACTTCCACTGTAGTAGTTTGGATTGGCATTTAGACTTTCTTCCATCTCTGGCTCAGGTTGGAAAGACTGGTTCATACTTGCAGTTCCTAAGGATTCTCTTTCGCATGCTGATCCGCTTGCTGGAAGTGGACGTGTATGATGAAGAAGAGATTAATGCCAGTAAGTATTCAGTAGGTGTTCTTAAGATGTATCATAAAGAGCCTATGTTGTGTATTAGTCAGCAAAAGAGTTCTTAAGCTCACTAAAAGACTATGAATTACACCTACTGCGTGTCCTCTCCGTTGGTGTCTGCATATATTTCAGTGTAGATTGACAAAAAAGTGAACTTTATAACGGGCTTGTCTGAGAACTGTTAAATGTATTTTGGATTGATACATTTGTATAGCACTCAAACAAAAGTGAGCACAAAGCTGTAGATGGGCAACATCTGCCATGTTCTCTCTCCTTGCAGGTTTTTAAGTGCTGGCTGCTTTTAAGCAGACAGGACATTTGAGAACATTTTGTTCCTGGCTGAAGCCTCACTATTATTTATGTTTATTTAGAAGTTATATACCCATTTTCAGTAAGATTGTCTCCTGTCTGCAGTTTGCAGGTTTTATGCTGAGGATAAAGGAGAGCGGGATCCTCTTTGGATTTGTGCTCATTTGTCAGATCTCACAGATCCATTAACTGCCATGGCAGGACTTTGCCTTGAGAAGAGCAAAACCTTTTAAAAATTAGTCCTCCTCATGGTGTTCTGGTTCATAATTCTCATGACCATTAGACTGGCATCCTGAAAATGTAGTTGTTGTCGAACCTTTGAAAAGACTAGTATTTCTGTTCATACAGTGCTGTTTAATGAAAAAAAAAGAGAGAGAAATATATTTTCCTTTGATTTTGAGCTTTGGGGGCAGTTATTCCCTTGTTGTTTGAACTAAAGTACCTCAGAAACTTAGGATGAAATATCAAAATGCAGGAGATGTTCTGCACCATGCTGACTGGCCTGTTGAGATCATGGCAATGTGTCACACCCCTGCCAGGAATGCATGGAACTCCAGCAGAAGAGCAGTTTGGGTTTGGTTGGGGTTTTTGGTTGTGGTGTTTTTGCTCCCGCTACTTCTGTTGGAATGCTTCTCCAGAGCCCTTGTGTTCTCATTATTTTAAATACTGCTTTATTCTCACCCCAAATATGTATCTGTCCCATTTATACACATTCTGTTTGGGACCAAAAAACATAGTAATTTAAATTAAAATAATTATTTCCTCTTTGAGGTTTGTTTGTTTGGAGTGATTAGGCAGCTCTCTTACCTCCCCTTCAGTGTTCATCTAGGTAGTCTGGATCTTCTTACAGGATTCTCACAAATGACAGGCTCTTTATTCTCCTTATCAGTTTGGTGCTCTGGCCTACACATCTATTTTCAATTTATCCTTCTGGTGCCTGGGTGAGCAGAACTGAATGTTCAACCAACCCAGCCTACAACAGTTCATGTATTTCCCTGCTCCCACTGAAAGCCCCATGACTGATGAAACCTGTGAATGGTCTTTTCCATTCTCCCTTTTCAGTGGCATTGATGCTTAGCTTGTACTCCAGGGTTTCTCAGCAACTCTGTCATTTCCAACCAAGGCGCTCCCAGCCTGCTGCAGAGATGCTTGTTACTAATCCCTGAATGTACATATGACTCACATTTTTTCTGTTAAACATCACCAAGTTTTTGTTTTTACGGTTGTTGAGGCCGTTGAATTCTGTCCAGCTGATCCTTGATTCCTTCTCCATGTTGACAGTGACTGTTAGGAGTGTGCCACCAGCAAACTTAAGCCAATTTTTTGTTTAATGCTCGTGAGATTAGTGAAAGTATTAATCATTGTGCCCCTCTACTGACCTTTTAACTTCATTGGTAATCTCACCTGCCTTAATGCTTACAATGTTACATGCTGCCATCTTCTATTTAGTCAACTCTTTGAATTTACAAACCATTCTCAATTTTCTTCAGCTGTATCAATAATTTTTCCTATAGTATCATACCAAGTACTTGAGTCCAGAAGGATAAGATTCATTGCATTTCCTTTGTTCAGAGAAATAGGTATTTCATGGCCATATAATGAAAGTAACACAGGATTTCTTTATCAACCTATTTGCATTTTACCACATTTTTCATTTAAATCAACATCTTTAATTACTTCCTTCACTCTCTCCAAATTTTGAATATTACCCAGGTCAAAGTAATGGACTCAGAGCTCTTTAGATTACTGTCTCTCCTCCTGCATCAGGGTAGGGTGAGCCTGTGCTTATCTGTAGACCCAACCTTCATTTCACCTGAATTCACTTTTCTAAAATCAGTAACTTCAGTTACACACCTACTTTCATGTGTTCTTCCATCTCATTTTAATCTGAATTGATTCATGTTCAAGCTGCATTCCAAAGTTGTTTTCTTAGGCCAGTGTTTTCTACCATTCCTATTGCTTAAACTGGATTTTCTCCTTTAGACTTATCTCTGTTTCAATACAAAAAAGTTTCATTTGATGGCCACATCCTATTCTGTAACAGGAGTGTGTCTTCTACTGCCCTTATCATGTACCACCAGCTACTAGCTCATAAATATATGCAGCCTCTCTTTCCTTGCTTTCATCCTTCTGCCTTTGGATACTTTTGCTTCTCATTTAGCCAGTGCTCTTCATTCCATCACAGAGAGGCCTGAAACTACTACACCCTGCCTTCTGCACAAATAGGAACATTTATCTGGGCATTTTATGCTTAAACCAGAGTGAATTGTACCTCAGCAGCATGATGAGGAACAGTGCAGAAAGATACCTAGGAGGCAGCTTCTCCTGCATGCAGTTTCTAAGGAACTGCCACTTCTTTGAAATGGCTTTGTGTAGATTGTAATTTCACTGGTAATATTTATGATATTCAAAGATGTTACTCTGTGTGTGTGCCCGTGTGAGTTCCAGTGCAACTGTAAAGCAGCATCCATCACATGAGCATCATTTGGTGGGTATCTGATTCTGCTTACCTGAAGTGTGTTGTTGCAGATCATACAGAAAACAGTGAAGTTACTCAGTCTAGCAATGACCACTGGCCAGACATTGAGATCTTCAGCAAAATATCTTTCGACCTGAGTGTACATGACCCTAAGTACAGAAATATAAGTCCTGTGTACACAGAGCAACTCTCAAGAGTGAAACAAGGTAAGAAAAATGTAGAGTTTTTAAGGAATACTTTCCTACAGAGATTCAGTGTTTATTGGTTTATTTGACCACAAGTTCACCAGAACCTTTAATCTCCAAAATGAAATGGAAAAAAATAATTTATGTATTCTTCACAGTATCAGGATCACAATATCTGTTTTTTAACACTCCTAAAATTTTTGTTATTTCTTTTCTTTGTGCACAGAAACAAGCAAAGAAACAAAATCAGAGGAACCTAAGAAAAGGGAGACCGTGTCCATGATGCTGACTAAATATGCAGCTTACAACACCTTCCATCACTGTGAGCAGTGCCATCAGTACATGGACATTAATCCTGCTGCACAGGTTGGTGTCAAGGTCTAAGGGAAAACTGCATCGTTGGTTTTTTTATTGTGGTCTCTCCAGGCATACTGCTCTCATCTCAGGACTCATGCTTTCACCTTGCCTCAGATGGAATTGTTTAATTCTTCCATTCTCAGGGAAGATATTGAGCTACAGACCCAGGAGCATCAACTGTGTCTGCCACGTTCTGAATGAGCAGTTTTCCTCTGCAGCTGCCCCTGGCAAAGGGTGAATATTATGATTAGTTTTCTGAAGCCAAAGCATTATTCAGCCTGCCCAGAGGGTTTGCAGTGTCTCACAGGAGAAGACTGTAAAAGTTAAGAGAAATGCTTGTCTAACCTAGATGCCCGCCATCCACACCTGTGATGGGAGTTGGCAAGACCTCCTTCTTCCTTGCCTTGTATGTAACTGTGCATCCTTCTCAGCAGTAGCTTATGAGTCACTGGACAGAAATGAACATTTTAATCTGTTTAGTTAAAAAACCTTTCATTTCTAAAGCAAACAGTTATGTTCACAGGAGACTGGCAAGCAAGATTATTCCTGGTTAATAGCTCACACATTATTTCTTAACCACCAGCAGCAATTTACCTGGAAGTTTCTTATCTCCATTCATTCATTCCTTGCTCGCTAATGTTTTCCAGCAGCTTGCTATTAAGATATGGCAGTGTAGACACCCTGACCTGGCAGTGCACAATGCCAGTTCCCTCAGAGCAGCACCAGCAGGTCTGATCTGAACCTCATGCTTCATTAAGTCCGTTGACAGAAGCAAATGCTCCCCAAAGACATCTGTTGTTCCCTCCACTTATCTTTGTACATGTGGTTAAACATAACTAGTAGTAATAAATATAAACATCTACTTCTATGTGCCAGTGTGAGCTGTGTATACAGAATTAAGATAATTAAAGCTCAGGGAAATTACACTTTCAAAGGGGAGTCACTGGATAGCAAACATTATGAAGAGAGAGGGATTCTTAAATGCTTCAACAAAACCTAAAAGTCGCTTGCATTTTCCATCTTAGGCTAATTATTTCAATTTTTAGCAAAAGATTATAGAAAGCTCATTGGTAAGAGTAAGTGATTTGACTTTGTAGTACGACAGATGCTTTTGTAGGATGAAATCTACCAGCTGTGTTGGCATTTGTATACACTTACATGGTTCAGTGAAGTGCTGTGCAAACTTAGGCTCACCTGAATTCTTCATAGCCTTGTTAATGGTGTGGTCTGCTTTGGTCACACAACTACTTAGGAGAGTATTGCCGTGGGAAAAATACTATACTGACACCAATACAGTAGTGCTCCTGCTGAGGGATCTGAATGACAGTGCATGCTGCTGTGCAGGCACTCCCACATACTGCACTGCTCTTTGAATCTTCTAGGTAAATTGATGTGGACAGGTTTTTTCCTAGTATGTCGGCATGTTTGTGTGTGTGTGTGTGTGTATCTATATATTTGACTTCTCCTTGTAAATACTGAGAAGTAATTCCTAGCTGAAATGGACTTCAGAAGAGTCCTGTTTGGCCAAAGACCATTACAGGTACAGAAAGCTGATTCCTGTAATAGCAAGGCCTAAATAATGTACCTTGTTGTGAGGAACATGATTACTGAAAGAGAGTGGTTTGGATGTTCTTCACGGATGGCTTCCAGTACTGTGACTGTAAGAACTCCTCCTTACATACTCTTTACGTGTTACCTGCTTGGAAACCTCTTTTTGCTGCTTGTTTGTATTCAGGTGTCTGACTCCACTCTGCATGCATTCACATTTTCATCCTCGATGCTGGGAGAAGAGGTTCAGCTGCATTTTATAATCCCCAAGTCCAAAGAGAACCATTTTGTCTTCAGCAAACAGGGAAAACATCTGGAAAGCATGCGGCTCCCCCTCGTTTCTGACAAGGTGCGTGTGCTGCTCTTACCCATCTGCTGCACGCAGTCAGCTTGATGTACATATGCAAATTAATGGGGGGAGGTTTTTTCTGTTGTCTTTCTGTTTTGAAGTCCTTTGTGTAAAGTTTGCCTGACTGTCCTTAGAATGGGTTTTTGAGGGCAGACATCCTGATTTTCTGTTCCTAGCATCCAGTTTGTATGTGTTTCAGTAATCAGTGATGTTAAAATCTGGTACAAAAAAAATAAACAAATGGAAGCCCCTAGCAGGAATAACCTGCTTTTTTACCTAATGTTGCCAAAATACCTTGTGTTCCAGCAGAATTTGAATGCAGTCAAGAGTCCTATCTTCACCCCATCGAGTGGACGTCATGAACATGGACTCTTGAACCTCTACCATGCCATGGAAGGCATCAACCACCTGCACCTCCTGGTAGTCAAGGAGTATGAAATGCCACTTTACCGAAAATACTGGCCCAACCACATCATGCTTGTCCTGCCAGGCATGTTCAACAACGCTGGAGTTGGTAAGAGACACCATCAGTGCATTGCTGTGAAGGTACCAAATCTACGTTGGACAATGTGGATCATGCTGTTGCAGGAAACCATGTAGCAGCTCCTCACATACCTGCTGTGATAACAGCAGCAATGTCTGTGCAATAATGTGGAAGAACTGCTGTCAGGGGCATGGAATATATGTTTGCATGGATCACTGCCTTCTCAATCTAAAGATGTTTTATGGGCCATATTCACTCATTTTACTCAACCCTGCTGTGTAAATTCTAGATGTTTTACACATATTCAAATTGCAATGTTTTAGTTAGTAGAAGGCAAATATTAACTGCATTTGAACACTGTGGGCTTGAACTTTGGAATTTGTTTTCATGGATGCTGAGTTTATTCTGCAACAAGTTTTAAGTAGTTTCAGTTTTAGAATCTTAGCCCCTTCTTGGTTCAAGTTACTTCATTAATGCCAAGAAAATTGTGTTCTGCGGAGTGTCTTAAAGCATCCAGTCTTCTTGGAATCTGCCTTGTGGATTTAATCACACTGAAAAAGGGACATACAGATTTCTTTTCAAACTAAGGTGTTATGAGCACTAATTTCAGAAAGGGTAATGACTGCAGATGTTTGTGTTACCTTTCTCTCGGAAGAACGATAAAGTCTAATAAAGATGTCTGTACATCTTCTTTATGGTGTTTCCTCAGGTGCTGCCAGGTTTCTTATTAAGGAACTTTCCTACCACAACCTGGAACTGGAGCGAAACCGCTTGGAGGAGCTGGGAGTGAAGCGCCAGTGTGTGTGGCCCTTCATCGTGGTCATGGACGACTCCTGTGTCCTGTGGAACATGCACAGCCCCCACGAGCAGTCCAGGTTGGTACCCACCCACGCTGGCTCCTGGCACTGATACAGCACTGCCAGCAGCACATCTGTGACCGAGGCTCATCTCCAACATCTGGCAGGGATCAGAGCAGTAGGAAGGCCGAATGTTTGTCTTGTTGGCCACCAACATTCAGTTCAACACCTGCTGTTGACCGCTTCCACATGACTGTGCCCTTACATCTGTGTCAGTATCTCCAACAGACCTCTGCTTGTGTTTGTTCTTTGCCTAGAGCCACTCTTCTTTCTAGCGACTGTTTGAGGGATTTTTCAATATCTTACTTTGCTTTGATTCAGTTTCTGTTTCTCAGAGCAGTTTATTAGGGAACTTAGAAGGCATTAAGCTTTTGACCTTCTCAGTGCTTACACTGTCCAGTACAGAGAAAATAGCATTCCAAAAAGTTAAGTGTAAGGTGACTTCTTTTCCCTTCCTAAATTGCTGTGTAAGAGCTTATTCTGCTGAAAGGTTCATTTTCTGAATGGTTGCCCTGATAAGGTGAAATTAGTTGCCCGTTGCTAAAAAGTCTTCATTTATGTATATATTTTTACAGCATCTGGAGTAAACATTCTCAGTTGTCAATGGAATTTTTTGGTCCTTTTTATACACACACATGTATATATATGCAGTGTATGTAATATAAAAATAATAAAATATGTTTGTATGTTGTGTATGATCATGTTTCACAGCCAGTCCCTGGAGCCCGGGAGTTTCAGCAAGAATGTGTCTTTGAAAAGTGTCCTCCAGCACATTGAAGCCACCCCCAAAATTGTTCATTATGCAATACTGGGTGTTCAGAAATGGAACAGCAAGCTGAACACCAGGAAATCAAAGGCTCCGTTCTCCAGGTGCCACGTGCGTGATTTTATACTGCTCAACATAGACCTGACCCAGAATGTGCAATATGACCTAAACAGGTAGGCAGCACATATATGTCTGTGGAAAACTAGCATATTGACTTGATAAGAACCTTGTCACAATGTTTCTGAATGCTGCTGAGATAAACAGAAAAATCCTACACTAGGTAATGAGTGCACAATCACAAAAATAAAACACAGTGTGATATATGTTTCATCTGAATGAGAAAGGCATCAAAATAAACCTCCTATAAGCCAAGAAAACCTGGGGAAGACAGATCAAGGGCAAGAAGAGGCTTCAGAGGACTGAAAAAGTGAGGAAAGAAGAAACTTGACGATAAAAAAATAATTGGGACACCAAAAGTACAGGAAAGGAGCCAAAATGGCATCAGTGAGAGGAAAAATGGGGAGTTTCCAGAGTGCCTAGAAGGAGAGATTCCTTGTATTTCTTTCAGAGATAGCTGTCCTCCCTGCTGTCACTTGAGTTTGCAAGAAAAACAGATGAAAAAATTTCTACTATTTCCTCCCCCCCCCCCCCACTCCCCACCTAACTTCATCCTAAAGCATTTGCAATAAAGCACCCATATCACGGACTTTTATTGCTCGCTGTCAGCACAGATTGAAGAAATACCCAGTTCTTCTCTGCAGACAAGTGAGTTCCAAACAAATCCTGTCTTTGCCCTGGGGCTTCTCACCTTGGGCTCCTGCTGCTGTTTTCAGGGATCCTGTGTGTTTCGGTGAGGAACTGTGACTTTCAGAGCTCTTAATTTCCCATTCTGTGTCAGGTTGAATCATGAGGTGGGAGTCAGCCCAGAGAAATGAACAACATCATGAACAGTGGAGGACTAGCGTTACTTCCCAGCAGCTTTTTCTCCCATAGCCAAGTACTTGTTAAAGCCATCTTTTTCCCTTTGATTCCAGTTTATGGAGAAATACATCATATGGCACTGGTTTGTTCAGAGGTGGAGGTTGGTCACTGCAGAGCTTCTGCCAAGTCCAAAATACACAATACAAAAAACCCCAAACATAAAAAGAATTTTAAAAAAAATTTAAAAAAAGAAGTAAAAGGTGGGGAGGAAATTATTGATGCCAGTGTGTGATGAGCAAGAGAGCGCAATCCAGATGTGGTGTGGGGAAGAAGCACACAGGTATACTGAAAAGTGAAGACTAGTTTGGGTTTAGGGTGACCAGCAGCTGCTTTCCAATGTGACCAGGAGCACATTGAAGGAATGAGTCTTTGGAGCTCTGCAGAAGATTGTAGTGGCACCATGTCAGATGATCTCCAAAAATCTCTGCTGAGCCCATACTGGTGCATTTCAGCAGGGGGTGTGTGAATGGTCGTGCACAGCAGCCACACAGCTGGTTTAGTGATCTTGTGCTCAATGTCCAGGTATTTCTGTGAAGATGTGGATTTTAATCTGCGGACCAACAGCAGCGGCCTCCTCATCTGCCGCTTCAACAACTTCAGTGTCATGAAGAAACATATTCAGGTTGGAGGACAAAAGGACTTTGTTGTTAAGCCAAAAATCATGGTAAGTCTGGTGTACTTAAGGGATAAAATCAGGACCTGTTTTCCCTAGAAATAATGAATTCTCTAGTACTTTACATTTATTTTGTTCTTCTTTGACATTCTTAGCTTAATCCATGGTAGGGCTGCCACATCAAAAATAGAAAACAAGAAACATTTTGCTATTTATAAATTACTAAAAAAATCCTCCTAATCTATTGGAAGATGGACTGAGATTGGGAAGAGTTTGGTCTAGCTTTTCAGTGGTATCTCTGATAGAGCAAGATTTTGCAGACTCTGATCCAAAGCAAGCAAGTTGTACCAGATTCAGTTTTAAAAATTCGGCACAGCTATAAGTTTCTGGTGTTTGCTGATTTGTGATGAGTTTCAGTCCTTGCACTTCCTAACAAAAAGAGGGCTGAAGAAAGGCTCTGGAAACTGCAACCTTCTGAAATCCCCTCAGGAAATCTAAGTATTTATAAAAATATACTAAATATTTTATACAGAGTATGTTACACCTATGGCAGCTTTAAATGGAGGTGTATTTCAAAGGATTGTCTTTCATCTAGGAATCTTACGGTTTGTGTTCCTGATGGTTTTGAACACATCCCACACCATCTTCTTTTTAAAAAGCCACCTCCTATACTTCACAATTTAACTGGCTAAACTCTGGATTTAAGTATTTTTGAAGATCATTTTCTGATTTTCCTTTTCTTGTGGTTGCAGTGGAATCTGTAGTGATGGACTGGCCTATGAGAAAACTCCATAGAAAACACTTTTTATGGATGACTCCACACAAGGAGTATGTAATTTCATATAATGCCCACAAGTAAGGCAGGATGAAGGCCACTGTGACAGTTTGAACTCCACATTTTATGTCCCTTCTTTAGTCAAGCAGATATCCACAGAAGTACGTAGCAAGCACAGAACGAGCATTTATGAAATTTATTTCTGTGCTTTGGTGCTATGTTAAAATCGTATGGGGAGTTTTGATCCTTTTTGTTTTTCCTCTCTCTCTTCCTGCTCTGTCATATCAGTCAGTCCCTTACCCAGGTAGAGGAACTCCAGCAGAGCAAACACACAGAGTAGGTGGGTTAAAAGGGGTTCCCCTTGGTTTCACTGCAGGTCTCAGACAGTGTGGCACCAATAATGCCTCTTCAGTACGTCTGTGCCCCTGACAGCGAGCACACATTGTTGGCAGCCCCGTCTCAGTTCCTTCTGGAGAAATTCCTTCAACATGCAACCTACAAACTCTTCCCCAAGGCCATTCACAACTTCAAGAACCCGGTATTGGCCATTGACTGCTACCTGAACATCGGGCTGGAGGTACAAGAGATTTGCAGGGATGATGGGGACAAGGAAATGCAAACCTTTACTTCAATATCTTTGTTGTGTTAAAATGCCCTTCCTCAGCATCAAGGGTAACGCTTGAAGACTTTGGTCTCAAACAGATTCTGCCGCTGGAAGTAAAGGACCAATCCACTGGAAGAGCTGGTGGTGAAGCCTCCAGCTGGCTGGTGTGGGTAGAGACCAGAGGTCTGTGATGGATTAATGTGACTGCTGGGCTGTGCCAGGTCCTGCACTTGGGTCCAACAACTCTGTGCAGTGCTACAGGCTTGGGGCAGAGTGGCTGGGAAGCTGCACAAAGGAAGAGGACCTGGGGGTGCTGGTTGGCAGCAGCTGAACATGAGCCAGGGTGTGCCCAGGTGGCCAAGAAGGCCAATGGCATCCTGGCCTGGATCTGCAATAGTGTGACCAGCAGGACCAGGGAGGGGACCATTCCCTTGTACTTGGCACTGGGGAGGCCACACCTCAAATCCTATATTCAGGTTTGGGCCCCTTAATTCAGGAAGAACATTGAGGTGCTAGAGCATGTCCAGAGAAGGGCAATGGAGATGGTGAAGGGTCTGGAGTACAAATTTGATGAGAAGCAGCTGAGGGGGCTCGGGGTGCTTAGCCTGGAGAAAAGGAGGTTCAGGAGAGACCTTATCACTCTCTACAACCACCTGAATGGAAGCTGTAGCAAGCTGGGTATTCACCTCTTCTGTCAGGTGACAAATGATGGGACAAAGAGGAACAACCTCAAGTTGTGCCAGGGGAGGTTTAGATTGGATATTGGGAAAAATTTCTGCATGGAAAGGTTTGTCAAGCACTGGAACAGGCTGCCCAGAGTAGTGGTGGGTTCACCATTCCAGGAGGTATTTGAAAGATGTGTAGATCTGGCATTTGGCAACATGGTTTAGTGGTGAACTTGGAAGTGCTGAGTTAACAGTTGGAGTCAGTGATCTTGGATCTCATGGACTCATGATAGTAGTGGGATCTCAGTGAGTGTAACCTAAACAATTCCATGATTTGCAAAGCAATTGGGCGTGTCCGTCTGAAATAATATTTCATACAAAGCAAAAACCCAAAAGTGATGCCATTCTTGACAAAACCTGGTGTTTATCCTTTGATGCTTCTGTTTTTATGAACCTGGGTTTCAAGGAAATTAAATTTTTGCAAATATATTCTAGATGTCTGTTGGTGGGGAGTTGAGAATTTTTGAACCTAATGGTCAGCTTGAACTGGGTCTGGAGCAGGGTCAAGTCTAACAAGGTTGTTTTTCAGACAAATTTTATGGAGGTCAGTGGTAAGATAGAGGAGACACCCTTTGTTATATAAGAGCCATCACAGCACCGAGACACAAGAGTACTTGGAACACAAGCATCAGGATTTCCCCTACTTACGGAATCGCTTTGTTTGATAAATGTGTCCTTATTAGATTAACCTATATAATCTATACAATCATTATAAGCAGGTAATTTGTAGAGGAAAAAAAAAATCAAACTGAATTACAGAGGGCCCTGAAATAACGTGTTGCAGACTTGGTGACCAAATTTGAATCTAGAGGTTTGTTCCGTGTCTTACTTCTTTGGGAAAGTTTGCTCAGTACTGCAATCTTGTTGGACTGGATTTTTGTCAGAGCACCAGCTGACTTGCCTTGTTATCACTAAGTTATATTCTATTCCATATAAGTCATCCTTAGACATTTCTGAGGCTGAAAGCATTTCTTTCCCCCTTGTGTTTCAGGTGGCCATATGCTACATTAGCTCTCGCCCCCACTCAGTCAATGTCAACTGTGAAGGGGTGTTCTTCAGTGGGCTTCTGCTCTATCTCTGCGACTCCTTCGTTGGGGCAGACCTCCTCAAGCGGTTCAGGTTCCTCAAAGGTAATCTCACTTCTCTGCTGGGTGTCCTGGCTGCCTCTCTCCAACTAATAATAGCATGGATGAAAAGGGAAAGGCAGAGGAATAAACAGCTTGAATAAACAGCTCCATTATTTTCACAGTTTGTTTTGGCAGTGTTTTCAAAAGAAATAGATGGAGTGGTTTTTGAGGGGTGTATGAAACTCCTGTTCCTGTTGGCAGATAATTGAACCTTAGGTAAGCGTTGATAAATGACATTCATTAAGTTATTTTAAAGTGACATCAGCAAGGATTTTGGAAATCAGGCAGTGAATGGTGCAGTCAGCAACTTGAGAGTTGTGAGCACAGATGTCAGTGATGAGGACGGGAAATTCTGCTCTGGCAATCAGTCTATAATGGCAGTAAATCTTCAGTTCTGTAAATAAGGAAGGCTCTTAGCTGAAGGATGATTTGGTCTGCCTCATCAGAACTTGATAAACCTCATAAAAATCTTTATTTTTGTCTTAATGCTGACAATAAGCAAATTGCCAGAGGAATTCAGTAATGCTGAAGTGTGTTGCAGAGCTCCAGTGCAGTTGTGGTGGCACAGCTGAGCCATTTCCCTCTCTGGCTGACTGAGGATGGTGCATGTGCAGGGATGACCCTCAGCCAGTTCCAAGAACCACATTTTGAAGTTTGCTCCTGTGCCCTCTTGGGCCCTGCAGGGCAGGGACAGAGGAAGAAGGCACAAAGACACTCTGGGGATGGTCCTGAATGTGTCCAGTTCTCCTGCTTATTAAATGATTATGTGTCACACTAGGTGGAATGAAGTTTGTAAGCTTGTTAAGCCACAGAAAAAATTACAGATTCTTAGAATGCTTTAGCAAGAGCAGCTCTCATGCTTCAGGAAGTCAACGGATTTTCTTAAGTCAGTTGTGAGACTGGTTTGGCTTCATAGAATTTCATCATTGACCTTCTACAGCCCACATGTCCTATGAAATAAACAAAAGAGTAGGCTTTATTATTTGGAATTAATTATCAGTAGTAATTTAAAGATCCGGTTAATGTTCTCTCTGCTGCAATTGATGATATTAACACTGCCTGTCAGGCAGTGACATCCTGTGATCCAAAGCACACCCCACACCATGCTCGCTTCTCCGTGTCTGTGCCTTCCTGTAAATGGACACATTCATTTCTGCCCTGAGGCTCAAAGGATTGATCTGAGCCTGGACTGGCTGATGGTGATATCACTAGTTGGTGACAGACCCTTCTAATACTACTTTTTTCCTCCCTAGCAGCAAAGATTTTTTTTTAAATATCTTAGGAAAAATCAGTGTAGGAAACGAGTTGTTACTGTACCTCGAGAATCTAACATGCTTTTCAATTGAAGGTGCCACCCTGTGTGTCATATGTCAAGACAGAAGCTCCCTACGGCAGACAATAGTCCGCTTGGAGTTGGAGGATGAGTGGCAGTTCCGACTTCGGGATGAGTTTCAAACTGCAAACAGCAGTGATGATGAACCACTCTATTTCCTCACTGGACGCCACATATAAGCTTCGCTGAGACACCGCTAAGAAAAGAAAAGAACTTTTTTTTTTTAAAGTACAATCACTGTGGAGCAAAGTGCAACCAATATTTATCTTGACTGCTCTAAAGGATTCCCCGCGTTCTGAAGTAGCTTTATTCTTTGGGGTAAAATTACCGCATCAGTTATGATTTAAAGGATCCTGGATTCCAGTTATTTTCATATCACTCACAACCACCAACACCAATCACGCAGCCAACCAAGCTGTAGGATCTGGGAAGAGGATGTTTTTTCGTCAAAGAAGAATCCTTTTTATATTCAGCTGAGTTAGGGGCAGAAGCTGCTCCCCTCTTGCAGCTGTTGGCTTGAATGTGTTACATGAAATGCACCCTAGCATGTGGAATTCATCGAAGATAGGTGGAGGAGAGCCCACCATGTCTCTTCAGCTCTGTGCTGTGGTACAGGAATACTCAGGGGTTTGAAACTACAATATAAAGTAGATATTTGTATTAAAAGGAATAGTCTTGTTCTTTGTGCAGTGTTAGTTTAAGATTTGTAATTGTGTACGTACTGAAACTTTGGCAAAATTTCCACAGGTGTTCGAAGTTTACTACTTAAACCTGAACAAATGGGCAAATGCATGGCAGGCACTGTGCACCCTTAGCAATGGAATTTGGCCCCAGCAGGCACCCCCTCCTCAGCTCCAAGGCCCAAAGCAAAAGGCTTCTCAGAGCTGCTCTCTTTTCAGTTAGAGGCCAGAGTAACTTCCCAGCAAATCACCCTCAGTTTCTCACTCTCCTCAGAGCTTTGGAAACTTGCAGTCCATCCCCCTTTGCATATGGAAATGCATCCTGCTGTTGGTCCAGTGCCTTTGTGGTGGACTGCCTGCAACTCCCTCTCCGTCTCCTTTACACTCAACTCCAGCTGGCTGAAGAGCTGAGATCAGGTCTGAGTTGTACCCCTGTATGAAGCAACACACCAAGAAATGTGCAGGAGAGTAACAGTGCCTGAGTTGGACCCAAGAGAAACAGAAAGTATTCTACTGTAGCTCCAAGGGGGGGAGCAGAGGAGAAATCCCAGGGAGCTGGGACTGCTCAGGAAGGAGTCTCCAGAAGCAGAGATGTGTGATCACAGCACCTAAAACCATCGTCCTCGTACCTCTGTAAATACTGGCTCTGCAGCAGTCACACACTGTTGCATTTCCAGCTGCAGTACTGGTCCTTGTGAAGGTGCTCTGGAATTAACTTGATGCCGTAGCATTTGGCTGTCAGAGGTGTATGCAGCAGGGCTCTGTTCCCCTCACACTCAGCAGGTGTTGTCCCACTGAGGTTTACACACACATCCCCCCCAACAATCGTCTTTCTGCACGTAGTGATCCCCTTTATCAATAAGAAAAATGCAGAATGTTCTTAAAGGCTATTCAGGAATATGAATTTACTCCCCCAAAAAGCAATGAAATTGATGCATCTTTATACCTGACCTGCAGTCATTGCAGAAGGACCTGCCAAAGCTGCATTTTTTTTTAAGGCATAGTGTTAATTAAGCAACTTTTTTATCTTGTGAAGAGATGTTTACAAATGAATAAACATAATATATTTGACAGAGGCCAAAGTAAAATGGTTTGCATATGTCTGTGTTGATGTAGCATTATTTCTTTCATTATTTCTGATGCTGTAAATTTAGCAAATTTCTCATGAACAACCCCTTTCAGTAAATCTATTTTTTATTTTCCTTCAGATGCAACCTGCCTTACCTATTTTAACACTGGGAAGATGTAGGAATGTACAAGATGATTCCTGCAGCGTTTGCTACATGCCTGAATGTATTCCAGTAGCTCTGGTTTTGCCAGAGGGCTTAAGGCCAGCCCCCAGTCTTAGCATGGTGTAGAAAAGTGTCAGGTATTACATGTACAAAAATGGTTTCCTTTTTGTTCGTGTATTTGATGTTTGCACTAAGTTCTTAAAATTTCAGGTGCTGAGACTAGCAGGAGGAGCTAGCCCACTGGTGGAACAGAGCAAAATCATCCTGAGGGCTGAGTACATTTAGAAAATCAGTGTATTTGCCTGCCTTTACCAGCTAACAGTAAACCCATTTCCTTAGTGCTGTTCCCTATGGAAGCAAGGAGTTTTGGTAACACTCTGGCCAGAGTGCACTACACCAGCCCCAACAGTGCAGGCCTGGCCCATGGAACACTTTAAATTGGCTGCCTGTGAATTCCTGGCAAGGAGACCCTTGGTTGACAGGCACATGATTGCTATTCCATTTTGGTTTTAAGCCTTGCCATTAAGACCATTCTTATGAATGTATGAAAATTGGCCAGCGTTATACTTTACCTGTAGATGTTCTTGTCTATTCACAGGTTAAAACTGAATGTAAACTAAGATTTAAAGAATCATATGCAGATGCTTTTTGCTTAACTTATGTAATTGCTTTTTGTGACTTTTGGAAGAGGGTTAAAAACGTTGCTTTCCTAGTGTAAAGTTTTCTTAACCAAAAACTTGGTGAATCTAGCTTCACTAGTCAGTCTACCTCATGTTATTGTTTATGAACTGAAACTGTCTGAAGTTGTGGCTATGGTATGTTTATAATGTGCTTTCATTAAATTTGAATATATTAAGTTACCATTTCAGACTGCCTCTCTCTTAATGGGTCCTGCTTTTCCTTTCTGAGCCCACCACAGAGGATCACTTATAGAGTTCCTGTGCACCTGCACCATTTGTCTGCTCTTTACAGGATGCTGGAAAATTACACATGGCAGCTTGGAAACAAACAAACAGCCTCTGCAGCCCAGAATTCAGCACTGTTCTGCTACTCCAGCTTTAAGTACTCTTGAGTATTGTTTGGGATATGGTGCCAGGTCTTTGCTTTAGCTCTAGACCAGGGCTAAGGACAGCACACAAGTACAAGTACATCCTGACTGCACACAGGTTCCAAAATGGAAACAAATGCTAAGTTTAACCTTAGCTAAATCTTTCCCATCTTCTATTAGGGCTTTAAACTGTTACTCAAGACTGAAGGTATCCCAGCTCACCTTACTATAAACCTTGTATGACGATGATCTTGATCCAGAGCTCCTGGGGGCATGGATCTTCAGCATGTTATGTTTTTCCCACCAAGAAAAGTATGAAATACACTAAAGATTTATTCACACTTAGCATTATACGGAGTAACTTTAAAAAAGCTATCAAGTATTTTATTTTTAATCTATCTACATTATGTACAGATCAAGAAAGGCCACAGCAGTTTTTCAACATACAAACCCTTTGAAAGAGGAGAGATTTATGAGGGAGTGACAAGTATCAAAGTGAAGTCCACTAACAAAGGTATATACTCAGTACAATACTTGAAGAATAACGAGTACACCAGTCCTTGGGCTTTTCATTCCACCTTTTACTCCAAAACTAATCTGGGGGAGAAGGGGACAGGGCCACAACAAGATTCCGATGCTGCTGCCAGGGAGCAGGATACAGGGGCACCCTGGAAGGCACCGTACAGCCTGTGAGGGTTGTTGCCCACAGCAACTGCACTGTAACACTTCCTGCCCCAATTCCACTGGGCACAGCCTGGAACTCTGTCAGGCAAGTGCGGGTAGTGGGAGCTGGGGCAGGAGCCCAGCGCTCCAGTACTGAGAAGCACTGGTATATTACCTCAGTAAGAACTTCAGCATGTACTCGTCAGCCAGACTAGAGTCTTTGCATTAGTTTACAGTCCACTATGAACAATTTTCTGCTGCATGTAAACATGAATAACTAGATAAAATACAATCAAACTTTTGTAAAAGTTAATAAAATATCTTTCTTTTAAAAAAACAAAGTTAGCCTATTACTGCATTGTTTACAATTTTAATAAAATAGTACAACCGTTTGGTTGTTACCAGTCCTGAGTTCACTGTAATAAAAATGGCCCTGGCTTCTGCTGAAGGTCTGCAACCACTCCATGCAATTTGGCAGAAGTCTCCAATAAAAATGGAATTCCTGCAGAGCAGTTAAGTCTGGTGCTGTCCATTGAGGAAGTTGTATACCAGGAACTGGCCAGTGCCACAGTACTGTGTTGCAAAGAGCTTTCCATCAGGAGTGGGGTCAGAGAAAGCAATTTCTTCCTTGCTTAAGTATGAGCCATATATGAAGTTGCTCCTGTTTAATAGAGGGGAAAAGGCAAAAATAAAAGAAGATTATTACCCTCAGAGAATCATGAAAAATATTTATGCTATTAGGTGACAAACCATTACGTAAGTGGCACAGACATTCAAAAGGAAGAAGTTCTGTTAGGAGGAGATGGGTCTCTTCATAGGATTTATCTCCTCCTTCCAAAGAGCAAGAATGACCACTTGCTCTGGGAGGGAGTTTTATAAGGGTCTGGTGTTTTAGAAGGAATATTTGTACAGAACAATTACATCAAGAGTTCAAATTCAGAGTTTAAAATAATAAAATGTTTGAGTTAACTCCAAAGTAGAAAAGAGACCACTAGAGCTGCAACTACAATCACTGGGAATGAAAACAAGCTATGAATCAAGTTGGGGTGCTTATGGAGGGGCCTCAAGGGACCAACCCCAAGGCATAATTTCTAAATACACATTCAGTAATTAACTATACAAAAAGAAAGAATTAACTTATTCATGAAGAGTATTTCCTGTATGTTTCACTCTTATTTGAAGGGAGAGTGGGAATCAAGTGATAGCATTCTAATCTCTGGCTGGCTGTGTGAGCAATTTTAGAAAACTGAATTCAGGTTTAAGACCTCAGTTGGTCTTAAAGGGGAGGTGTTATTTTATCCTTAGAAACAGAAGAAACTCCCTTTAGACTTAAGTTCTTTAGTTTCTATAAAATAACCAGAAATGTACTTGAAGAGCAAGCAGGAGCTTCACTCACATGGACATCACCATTAAATACTGAGGAAAAGACAGAAAGAACAAAATTACTTTTAATTACTACCAGCTTTATTCTCTTCTCTTTCATTTGTTCAGAAAGATGATTTTGCAAGGTTAAGACTGACTAGATTTCTGTGACTCCAAGGTACTGTGACAGCCTGAGTGAAATGGGGCAGACATTCTCAAAATGAACCTCAGGCTGTTATGATGCCTTCAATATTTTGAAGTCAGGATTCTGCTGGGTACCAAAATTATCCCATTCCAAGTAGCTTTTGCTATGGAACATGTTTAGGTTTAGGCAGCTGAGCAGCTATAAGTGCTTACTGCCATCCCAAAGCAAGTCTCATTCCTTTCCTTTGCCTTTTGTAACTCCGAAGGCTCCCTCATCTACACCAGCTGTAGAGCTCATCAGACCTTTCCACTAACCAATAATGCACCAGAATAATGCAAAACTTTTTAGTGAATACAGCAATGAGCTACTGGAAGGCCAAACAAGCACCAGAGCACAGCAAAAGGGGAGGTGCTATGCACAGTTACGAGGGAAACTGAGGCCTCACTATCTGCAACGGGTCATCAAAATTGATTCTAAAGATCCTTTAGGGCTGTAGCAGAGGAAGTAACTTCAGCATCATTTTGGAAGAGAAATCTTTCCTTTAGAAATAGTTTCTAGGAAGCTACAGAACACACTATTAAAAATCTGCCAAAAACATAAGCAAATCATCAAGTTAATATACTTATGTGAATACAGTTTTACTGTCAATAGGTCAGCCAAAACATGATCTGATCATGATTTGCTCCACCAGCCAGGCAAGATGAATGGTGCAGGGCAAAACAGCTTTGCTGAGCTCTCCAAATACCCAAGAGAGTGAGCACTGGCAGAGGCAGCAGTCTCTAGAACAGAGTATCTGTTCTAGAAACTCCCAACAAGATGAGGCGAGCACAAACCAGACAATCCAGCCATCATTAAGATTTGAGCAGTTCTTGCCATTACTTAGAACTGACATTTAAACTTCTTGGAAAGAAACCTAAGGTTTGGAGATTCAACATTTTTAACATTTATCTAGACAATAGCACAGATGTTTGAGTCCTTTTTATGGACTCAAACATTCAGCTGGAATACACTCACCACTAGCTACTAATGCTCCATGGAAACTGAAAATATCCACAAGGTTCAGTGAACCTGAGTATATATAAAAGAACTAAAACAAAACAGCTGGAACCACCAGACTATACCCAATAGTTTGGTGCACTGGGTCTCTGTCCATTACTTAGAGGTAGCAAGAGGGAAGCAACAATCAGCCAGTGGTTGGGTCCCAGTCCATGGGTAATCTCACACTTTGACCAAAGACAGTCCTGTGTCCTTTACTTATAATTACTGTGGAGGAATTTCTCCCTGGGAGTCTGCCAGGGTGACTCACTACAATTGCACTCAAAGATTTCTGCGAAAGACAAACAACTGTAGAGTTAGTTACATTAGTAGAGTTAGTTTGTCCAACAACATTAGTTACTGAACCCCACCTAATACTGGAACTGTCAACTGTGCTCAAATCCATATCCTCAGTACCACCAGCAGCTTGGAAATACAAGCTTGAGAGGCACAAAACAATCAATGTCTTGCACTGACCACGTGTGGCTGAGGAATGTTTCCCTCTTACCTGAGACACTCTATCATGCGAGAAGCGATCTTCTTCCGGCGCATCATGCTGAACACCCAGATCCGACTGATCCCGCAGATTGCAGGTTCCGGAGAAGTTGAACAGCACCATGCTTTCTGTCTCTCAAATATCACTTTCTCATTTTCTGAACTGATTTCTGGAACCTTCTCTTCTATAACTCTGTAGCCCTGCAGATGATGTAAAAAACATTAGGCACTTTATAAAACAATCACTAATGACTGAAGAAAATAATTAACATTTAATTTATTTCAGTTAAAAATACTTGGCTGCTAAAATGCCTTACCAAAAAGACTGTATTTTTACATCTCATTTAATTTCTCATAACAGTAACAAAAATCAAGCAAATTATAAAAGATTAAATAAAGAAAAAACCGTCTGAAGTTTCTCTCACTTAAAATAACAGCAACAAATAATCCAATCCTTATTACTACACCTATTAAAGTGTTTGCATCAATTTCTCTGGCTTTGGCTAGGATTGTTTTGCTTGTTGTCTGATACTCCCAAGGAGCAATAGAAAACAATACAGTTAGGAATGAAGAGACAGATTATGTGACATCAGTGATTAGTACTACAATGACGTCTTGTCCTGCCTTCCAGTGTAGTTCTGTACTCTGCTTTTATTTCCTGTGGAGCTGTTTGACCCTGTGGTGATTCAACTCAATCATACAGAGCATCCACCCTTTCATCCATGTTGGATTTCTACTGGGTAGGGAGTTGAACCTGCTTGTCAACAAGCAAGAGCACAACCAGAGCTGTGTAATAGGAGAGGAAGAAAAATTCCACCTCTCAGCTGTATCAAGTTTTTAAATTATGAAGTCTGTCTGAGCCAAGTATGACACCATCCACGTGTCTCTGCTCAGTGTCAACCACACAAAACTGAGTAACCACATTTCAGAATGGTCCAACCACCCAGTCTCTTCCTCTGTGGAACAGGCACACACAGGATAGTAATTTGCTATGTAGAATAGTTATTAAGCACTGACATAGATGATCTTTCTCCAATTCAATCACTTACCCACTGGATATGTTCTGCAATTAAGCAGCCAATGACTTTTTTGTCATTAGAAATAAAAAGAAGAGTTTTAGTTCTAGAGTAGCACATGAGAGGAGTTTGCTGAAATCCCAAGTCATTGTCTACCATTTCTCTGATTTCTTCAACCTGTCAAAACAATTTTAAATGCTGTATAAGAAACACATCTAAATGCATATTTTTATAAATTTACATTAAAATCACAGATTTGACGAAATGTACTAGGGTATCTAGAATACTGAAAGCCATTCCAAAAGTTAAGGATCAACCCAAGTAACCTGCAACACATCATCTGCAGAAATGTTCCTTAAACAATACTCGTCTGGAAACAGGAAGAGTAGAGACCCCTCAGTCAGCTTCCATCAAGTCCAAACTTCATTAGACAAAGGCTAATCGAGAGAATGCAGATAATCAAACTGTGAGCTCTGATATTTTAGAAGTCAATTAGACCTCCAAGGAAAGTTAAAGCAGTTTAGGATTTTTTGGTTTTTTTGAAGTCTTGAAAGAACTAATCCTTTAAGGGTTTTGAGCAGATAACAGCAGGCACAGTGCCAAGGCAGGTAGAAAATATAGGCATTTGTTTTAAAGGAGTAACTGTTGTCTCCTTCAGCTTTTTACTCCTCTACTGGATTTTCAAAGAGCAACTGAAACTAAAAATAAAATTTTGTTTAGTATTAGCAAGTTTAGAAGAAACAGAAACTCCAGCATGAACGTAAATGAAAACTTATGCATGAGCTGATTTTTTATTGAGGCATTCCTGAACCTATATCTGGACACTGGAACAGCCTCTATCATCCCTCATCTCCAGTAAGACAAAAAAGGTGCCCTCACCTATGGTGCATTAAATGGCATAAGATTCTTGAATGCATGTTGTAGTTACAGTAGTAATGCACAAGGAGAATTACTGCTGCTGTGAGTATCACAGAATCACAGAATGGGTCAGGTTGGAAGGCACCACATTTGGTCCAACCTCCCTGCTCATGCAGGGCCATCCCAGAGTACATGGCACAGGACTGCATCCAGACAGTGCTTGAATATCTCCAGTGAGGGAGACTCCACATCCTCTCTGGGCAATCTGTTCCAATAAACAGGCACCCGCACAGTAAAGAAAGCTGTGTTAAAAATGCCTTAAAAACATTTTTCAACAGGTATGAATTACTCTCTATTTTCTCACCTTCAGGTACTAATCATTTAATGACACATCCTACTATCTGAAACACCAAGTAAAACTATTCTTGAATTCAGGCACCCATGGCTATGACAGCTGTAAGATCTATCAACTTCAGCTACACAGAACTACAGAGAACTCTGTCCTAAATGACTTTATTTGCTACAGTCTTCCTTCTTTTTCTTCAGCCATTATATTATAAAATGAATGTACAACAAATACATTAAAATTAAGAGAATCCCACACGAAAAAGAAAACTGAAAGAATAAACTTATCTGCATCAAATGTGAAATTTGTACTTTCTTTTTAATTCAGTAACTTAGACTAAAGAAACCTGCTACAGCTACACCAGCAGCAAGAGCTGTCTTGGGCATCCATTCAGCCTCCAGAGGTTCCTTCCAACCTCAACCATTCTGTGACCCTGTGACAGGGATACTGTAAAAAGTCCCTATTAGCCAGAGCAAATCCCCAGCTAAGCAGAGGCAGTGCCAGGCTACAGTGAAATGACACTTTCAGATATATGAACACAGGTTAGCCAGCAGGACACTGAAGTACCCAACTGCTCTAAGTCCCCATTAGTCTGCTGGGACCACTTTTAGTGCTTCAAGGAAGACCTTAGTCATGGCACAAATGGAGATTAGCTAGAAGAGAGCATAATAATGAATGGAGCTCTGAAAAACATTATTTAGGAGTATAACCTAAAAAAACCCAGCACATCCAGTCAATTTCCTTAAGATAAAAAAAATCAGGCACAAAAAAATCTGCTGCAAGGAGGAAAAGAAGAATGTTTTCTATAGCTATGGCAGTATGATTAGCAGTAATGAGCTTAAATTGCAGTATGGAGATTCTGTTAAGACATTCAGGGAAAAATTTCTAATATTATGGTTAGCAAAGCACTGTAATACAGTCTGAAGAGGTCAGACAAACCTCTAGTGGTAGAATTTTTAGAAAGTCATCAGATGCATCATAATCAGAGCAAATTCTGCTTTGGACCTGGCAATGGACTAGATGACTCTGAGACCACTTTCCACCTAATTCTGTTTTTATCAGAAAGTCACCTAGAGAATGGTGCCACATTTGTGCTGTGTTATAAAAGTTAATAAATTTCAATTTATTTAAATACAACAGGAAGTTTTTATTACATAAAATATCTGTCAGACATACTGCAAGGATACTTAAAACAAACCAACACCAAACTTTAAGACGTCAGTTGTCTGATGCTCTTCCCACCCCTTCCCAGGCCCAGCCTCTCTATGAAGAAACCAGCAGTGCTTAAGAGTGAGGCACCTGACCTGTCTGTGGAAAAGGGAACACAACGACTGCAGTTTTGAGTCCAATTTCAACTGCTCACATATAAATGACACAAACTTTTCTATGAACATTCTCATCATTTATACGAAAACATCAAACAAAGCAAGACATACAAATCCAGTCCTTCTCACCATACCTTTTTAAGTGCATACTTTGGGTCATCAGGAAGAACCATTATTATCTTTCCATCGGGATATTCAGCCAAGATTCTCTCCTTTTTCCAACCCTAAATAAAACAAATACTTATCTAAATCATATCCATGATGTACTTTTACAAACAGAAGTGGCAAATTATTGTTCTAGACACCGAATTTATGCAGATTTCACAGAATTTAGCAGTTGCTTTGCTAGAGAAGTAAACTTCAGCTAGCCTTTTAAAATGAGCATAACAGATAAAATATGTTATACAATAATTTATACAGTAACCTTACTATATCTAAAACACAACGTGAAAGCATCTGACAATTTCCCAACTAGATTTTTCCCCCAGAACTGCAGTGCAAACTCAATTTTAGAACAGAAGTAAAAAATTCAGCTCACATAACTGATTTCCAAACCATGTAGATACTTATTTTTTGAAGTCCAGTGAATGAGAAAGCCCTAAGTTTTATTAGATTTCTTTTTAACATAGTTACCTCCACAAATACACACTCAGTTTTAAAAGTCTGGCATGCGAAAGACCTCCAGGAGGTTCTAAGTGAACTGATTGGCATGCAGCTGCCCAAAATGTAAGGAATAGTTTATTTTGTTACTGATCATAGTTGTTAAAGCCACAAGAAGGATACTAGAAAAAAATTTATAACTACCTTCTAAGAATCTAATAGGGAAGGAGACTACGTTGTGTGTATCTGAAGTATAAACATACTCAAAAAAATAGAGGTAATTAACTCTTCTTCAGATCCACACTCGTGGTGAATAATGAGCAGTACCTGCATGGAAAAAAACAAAACAAAAAAGCCACTTAAATCTAGCAAGATGGGACTGGTAGATATTAGAACTCAAGTTGCTTTGATGGGACCTAAAAATATTGAATTCAGAAGTAACTTCAGCCACTAAAAAGGCTGCTCTACAAGTCTTACTTCAAAGCAACTTTAAATAAAAAAGTCTCTGAAGAAACAATACTGATGGAGTGATTCTCATTGAAATCTGTACCTTCCCATAAAATAACGTTTGACTGAAGACCAAGCAATGGAATTTGGCACTATAAGAATGCCATATATACTACCACAAAAAATGTTAAACTTCAATGTTATAATACTTGATCTGCACCTCCTTTCATTCATACTGATTTTACTCCCTTGCCCCAAGGAGCACATGAAGAGAAAAATTTTAGAAATGTATCTACTTGCTGCTAGCTCTGAAACTATTTAAGTATTAGTTTAGCACCCAGCACAGCAATCATCACAACACGGACACCATTTTAATCCTGTCTGCTTTTCTTCTCAGTAGTAACTGAACAAATGAAGATCCTCCTTGAATTTATATATATTATGGTCTGAACACAAAGGACAGTAAACAGCAGCGTCATCATATTTAGGGGAGCAGAAAAGTGTAATTTGTGGGATTGTAACATGCTTTTTGAGACTGTCATCAAGAAAGGCATCAAAAATCAGGCAAGGATTACTACTCTCCAACCTCAAACCTTACCTCTCTCAAATTTTTGTCTTTTTCTGCCTTTTGGCTACCTGTTTGCTCTTCAAGAGCTTTTTACAGCCTATTTTAAATCATCACTCAGGATATAAATGCAATCTGTTTGATAATCCTGCCATTACAGCATCCAGACTGCCACAAAACTAATGAAGAAAATTCAACACTAATTTTTAGGTTAAGGTATCCTGTTAGTGCCAGGTAATTCCACAAAATGAAATCAAATAAAGAATAGAACACTTCTCAACATCACGGTATTTATGCCTTTAAGCAACAGTATAGTATCACAAGTCTAAAAAGCTGTAAAAATGCAATAATTGATTCTCAAATGTATAGGACTCATTATTTTCATTACTGTCCACCTGTTCATCATCTTAAGTCATCTGCATAATATGGAGACTGATGATATTCACAGGAGGGGTAGTTTCTAAATTGAAGTATTCTGGCATTCAGAAATGCATCTTTTAGATGCAGCTTTCCAAAAAGTTTCTGCAAAGCCTGAGCTCAGATTTTTAGTGAAGCCATTTCACAGCAATACTGAGCCCTTAAAGTCATATGCAGCTCTAATAATATTATAAAGAAAAACTGTGATTTCATATATTTATCTGCACCTTATTGCTGAGTTTTGCTTCCTTTAAACCAGACAAATAGAAGCAATGCACAAGAGTGGTCACAACTCTGTGATAACATTGAAGGGAAAGTGCTACTGCTGCAGCTGGGACTAATCCTATTAGATAATTACAGTACATAAAATATGCTTTAGTGTCAGCATTTTCATGGGGTTTGAAAATTACTTCCCTAAACACACCTATTAACAGTTTTTAACTAATCCCCCACTATATTAACCCTACTAAAATAGTACAGTCTGCAAGGTATCTCAATCACTGAGAACTACACAGTCTGCAAGGTATCTCAAACCACTGAGAACTAAAGTGGGACTCTTTCAGCAGGCAGATAACAAGAACATATCAGTAGACTAAGAAACAGAAGTCTTATGTCTGCAATATACAGTATTCTTCTGCAATGACAGAAAAACTGTTTTCCCTTTTCTTTTAATTGACATTACTTTAGGACATTAAGATTTATTTACTGCTAAATCAGATGCCCATTGACACACATCCCCTGTGATGACCAAAGAACTTAAAAGCAAAGCTACTCTTCCCACAGAAAAACATATTCTGCAAGGCCTGGAGTAAAAGCACATGATTACAGCACTCATCCCTGATACTGCAAGTCTATGCCCAACAAGAGATTACCTCCAGCCAGCAGCAGCAAGGCAGGCAGACACCATTTACCACAGCTGGGGAGAGTGGTGCTGTAAGGGGGTGTGTAAGCATTGTAGCAACACCTTCCTCCCCTCCATGTTGGGACTATTGATCCTACAAGTATTTGTAACTGTTTGAGAAAGGAAGGCAACTTTGCAATGCACTGTTAGCTCCTTCTTACTCTACCTCTAACTTCCTCCCAATTCTAACAAGAATAAAGGCTGCTTCTGCTGTGTTTATTAAGGGGCAATGGCAATAGGAGCATAAAAGACATCATTACAAAAAAGGGCAATACAGACAAGCACCTGCTACCAGATCATGAAACAGTGTGGACAGTAGCTACCACTACAGAATGCAGTTCATTGTTTTCCCTGGATATGATGTATGTATATAAAAAAAAGAGGTAGAACAGATGTGTAAAGATGGCTCCAACATTAACAGTACAGTAACTCAATGCTCAGTGCTGTTTTCATGAATTACGTTCTGCTTATAGTTTAACATAATCTCTGATGTAGATTTGTCTTTAGAAATGTAAGTTATCAGATGTGATAGCCTGCTTCCCATGAATGTCCTAAGTTTTTAGAAATGCTTACATATGAGTAGGAAATGATACAGCAATGCAGATGCCTTTCTGTTTATGCCAGTTCTGGCTTTTCTGTAGTCACTATTTCTCAACCGAATACAAAAACATGAAAAAAACCCGAAGTTTTTTTTCTTATAAAGCTTTTTCCTCAAAAATACTGAGGTACTAGGGAAAACATGGTTAATACTGTATAATTCTTGGTCTTCACTACGAAAAGCATTTACGAATTTTTTCCCTAGTAATGAAGTCTAGTGTGAAATTTGTAAACTATTGTCCTTGACAATTTGCAGCAGAGAAATGGGTCTGCTGCATTCTTCTTCCTGACAAGTACAGATATTCTGCCTCTCCTTCCTATGCATGGAATGTAGAGAATGGGTTTTTGACTTCAGAATACATTAAGATATATAACTACTAAATATATAACTACTAAACTATTAAAACTTCTCAGAGAAGATACTAATGGTAAAAACTTAATTTGTAACATTATTTTTATGCTGTACTGATGCATTACTTTTGGAATTAATGCAAATCAAGACAAGTATGAAATCCTTCTAAGATGACATGAAGTTCAGCGCCATCTTCAATCCCAATATCCTGTTAACTTTAGATGCCAAGAAGTCAAATATTGCTTTTCTTTAAATGTGAGAATCCTAAGAAGCTCAGAGACTAACTAGGGCGCAGTTACAGCAGAATAGCTGTAAACTTATCAAGATTACACAGCCCAAATAACAGTTTCCCCCACTTTCTTAAGCTCAAGATATTTTTAAGCAAGAAGATGAGCTTGAAATACCAACACATTGACTGCAATCACATATGACACCTGAATCCACATTTACTAACAAGGTTTTGGCTTTCCAACTTCAGAACACCATTAAAAATGCCTTGTTCTTATAAAAATATATTGCAGAAATACTAAGTTGATCCTCTGTGGTATCAGAGAGAGGATGCAGAATTGATACTGTGTGGTATCACAGCTATAAGATTTTATAAAACTGAATCATTTATCCATCCCACAGAGCTGCCCATCCTGCTGGAGCTAACACCCGATGTGTACATCACTGCTCAGTCCACACACACACACACAGACACACACACACACTAGAATGGCATCATTTGTCTGGAGACTTTCAGGTGTCTGAAACCAGAGGAAATTGAGACAGATTGCTCCATTTGTCTGCAGCTGGGGACATCTCTCATTCCTGCTCCAGTGTTATCCTTGGCCATCTTACCTTCTTGCTAATTTAATATGCATGCTTCTATTAATAGAAAATGTCACCCTTAGGAAAACAATCCTTGCCAATCTTCTGTTCTCAAATCTAGAAATTGTCATTACACTTGTCAAATTTTCTCTCTACACACAAAGCCTACAATTACCTTAACATCTGTATCAGACATGCATGACAAAGCAAAAATCCAACACTAATTCCTTGTTAGCCTGTCCTTCTTTTAGGGTCATCATGGTACCTCTAGAGATCTAAACAGAATTTTTTACAAGCAGTAAGACAGGCCTTTAAAATAATTCCCTGAACGAAGTTGTATTTTGTTGAAGATAATAAGTAATTTATTACTTACATGCAAACTACCTTCTGGCTACTCAAAACCTTTAAAAAACCTACAGAGTACCTCCAGGCAGGTGGGAAAGACACTAACAATAATGTCCATTTTCACAGCTCACAGCAAGGAACTCTAGCATGATAATGTATATAGACCTACTTTTTTTGAGCCTGTGAAATGAATCATTCGTAGAACTACTAAGCCCATAACAAGAGACGCTTAAAAGGGAGAAAACTGAGAAAAGTTTTCTCCAGTTGGACTGGGACCTCATCATATGACACGGAAAATGTGAATGACAAGAGAATGACAAATACTTATAAAATCCCTTAGAATGGCCTCTGAATCACAAGTAATGCCAAACATATTAACTACTTATAAAGAGTGTCAGGAGAGCTAAAAAGTAACATGTCAAGGTCATTGAGACCATGTGTTCCTGGACCAGGAAATTTTACCAAGGAGTTACCAGGACTGTCCCTAGTACATTTTTTTTAATCCCCTGATGCTACTATCCAGTTAACACTGTCAGGGCAAGGAAGACAGTTAAAATTTCAATGCGGTTAACTACAAACAAATATCCAGAAACCATTCTCCCAACAATACCCACTAAAAACCTCCTAGCAAAACCAGGAAAATTAGCAATCATTCCAGTATTTCTAGATGACTAAGAATTAACAAGTAGTCACTTGGTGTACTAATTCACTGCCAAGAAGGCTTATCTCAAATTGAAGTTATTTTCGAAGAGGAGGCGAGAATGCTTCTGTCACAATACTATCAACCAAGAACCAGTGACTCCAGATCAAATGACTGGTGGTAAAAACTCACCTATTTAGAATGGCAAAAGTTACTCATCCATGCAGAAAACAGTGTTAAGATTGTTAAGAGGGAAAAAAAAAAACAAAAACAGAGGGGAATTTGAAGACTCCTAAGACTCCTACAGTTTCCATTCCAGAATAACCATCTAAATCATGGCTCCATGGCTCTACAGTCATCTACAATGTCATAAAATACAACAAAAGTCTCAAAAGATTACAGAGAGACAACTCTTTACTCATTGAAGTGACTATACAAATAATTTGCTTGAGTACACATTGTTAGAAGTTTTAAGAAGACGGCTAGCAACTGAGAAAACAATAGGGAAAGCTTTTTTCAAATTAAAAGCATACCTAACTCTGTATGAAATTATTTATGACTGGTTTAAGGCAGTCTGCTCATTCACTTTCATGTTAATTATGTAGCTACCCTTGACATACACATAAGTGTGAGATTTCAGCTCTTTCAACTTCCAAACATCCAAAACTTCAGTACAGCTTCTTACCTACATGAAGCTACTGAACTCATGTGCCAAAGAGCTTCTGTCCAAAAGAACTAAACATCATCTTCTCTGAATTATGTTTACATCTTTGGTAACATTCAAGATCTGAAAGTACTTGGGTGGGGAGAGGGAGGACAAACAGGAATAAAATGGGGAAATGTGTTTTATGCTGCCATTATAATTTACTGAGTCCCATCACAATTTCTGTCCAATCCCACCCAACAATGTACCTAACATGCGTCAGAAGAGATCTTTCCAGATGTCCAAATAATTTGGCAAAGACTAACCAAGGAGAGAATAAATACCGTAACTATTCACCAGAGACTTTCAAACACTTTAGGGATGAAGTTATCTCTTGAGATTCAAGAGTAGCCCAACAGCCATTTGGTGCCTACATGAAACAAATAGGTGGCCTCAGTTCAGTTATCCTGGAGGTCTTATCTACTCGAGTGTAGAGTACTGAAGGTAACATGTATGATAAGAAAATAGACTTTGTGGATTCTGTTCTGGATTTCAGACATGAACAGGCATTTCCTATGTCTTGTAATATCAGCTAGCGTGAAGTAGCTGATTTTACAATATACTTGAAATTATACAGAATTTTTCAAATCTGAGATTTAATGAGACATACTCAGAGATAGCATATATAATGAAATTTTCAAATACGTATTTTAAAGATCACATTCTCATAAATTCAGTACAGCTTCAATATGCTATGAAATTGTATCAGTTGAATTCCTAGGCAGTGTCTCCTCAAATTACACATAAGTATTGGAAAAGTAATTTCTAAGTCTTCTAAGATCACACACTTAAAAAAACAGGACAGTAAGCCCTTCATCTGACTATTAAGTCAACTGCTTCTGCGAACATCAGTTGCAGAGAAACCTGTATTTAATACTTTCAGAACAGTGACATTCCTTTGTTTTCCTATCACTATCCTCACACCTCCCCAAGATCAGGTAATTGTAGCAGAAGTAGTAATATGGCAATGAAACACTATTATTGTACTAACTATTTTTATACATAATATATAACCTGTCTACCATGGCTCTTAAAAACATTTATCTCCCAAAGTATGATTTATGGCCCACTGTGATAATAATTTATTGAAACACAACTTAATATAATATGAATTGCAACTAGTACAAAGCAAACAAAAGATGCTGTTTATGTCTTTCAAAAGAGAAGGTTTTCTTACCACATATTTAACAGCACTTATGAACTGGTTGTGAAATAACAGATGTTGGGTTTCATCCTCTGGATTTGACACAGTGTAAAGCATTCCACAAATATTACAGGAAATAGCACCAAATCGCTTCTGTCCTCCTTCCTATAAAAAAAACAACAAAACCAAACCAATAACCCACAAAGCAGGAACTTATCAATTCTTTGCATATTAAATACAGTCAAACAGAACGTTCATTGAGTTAGGTATCCCTCCTAATAGCATATCTCCTGGAAACTCAACAGAAAGACTAAAATGGAGTGAAACAGGAGAAACAACAAGCACAAAATTTAGAATTTCATCTTTCAACAACCCATATACCCTTAAAAGGCGCAGTCATCAATCACAAGGCAAACTACCTTAAAAACAGTAGCTCCACCTCCATTACTTTAAAACAAATTACTTTTATTCCATGACATACAAAGAACAGAGATCTCTTCCTTCATTTCACCATCTGCCCAAATATAAACATCTTCCACAAAGAAAATTCCCATAACCAGCCCCCGACTACTTGATTTTTCCTACACTTCTGCTGCTGCCTTTGGTTGTGAGCTGCTTTGAGGTAGGCCACAGCTGAGCCATTTTCCTGAAAGTCTGGAAGCTTATAATAGAAAACAAAAGTTATGGAAATAATTAAGATCAGCAATATGTCTGCAATAGCTGATCACTACCTTCTTTGGTTTTTAATAAAAATCAAATATTTCAAAGCAATTTTTGAGACACTGCATAGCAGCCGCACTGCAAATGGAAAGTCATACTGCTCATGACCTTCTAGGTTCTCCTGCTACTCTATATGCAACCATTACCAAACTCAGGGCACTACTCAATACCTACTGCTTTATGTTTATTCATTATAAGTGTTATTAATCTAGGAACACGCTCAGATTTGGAGTCAGGGCCTAATGAAGAGTGAAGTATCAGGTACTGGCGCTGCATTTTGCAAAGAGCAAGAGAATATCAGTTAGAATAAAATTTCCAGCCAAAAAGGCATCTTTTAGTTACAGCTTAATGCTCAACTACTTTTTTTTTCCTTTTTAACTACATCAGGAAACTAAGCTTATGTAAGCAGCAATAAATGTCACTTATAATTTATTTTAACATACATCACAAGCAATAGAGAAACAGGAATTTACTGTATACTCTAAACCAGTATACTACATAAGCAAAAAGATATTTGAGGATGTTTTTCAACATTAAATTGATCTGTGTGCACAATTTGCAAGGAAACAGATCACGTGAACTTAATATTGCTTTCTAAGAGCTGAAAATATTCATAGCAAAAAAAAAAAAATACAGAAGAAAGCATTTTGCAACACAGAAGTGTTTACAAAACATTTCCTACTCCTTCCATCTTCAAAGAAACATCTACCAGCTAAACAACAGTTCAATTCCCCACACAACAGCAACTTATTTCAAAGAGACATTAGTGCCATCTAAAGTGTAGGTATCAGTTCCTTTCCAAGAAGAGACTAAAGGCACAACAGACCAGACAAATTCAGAGTTGAACATCTCCTTAGGAGCACATCTATGGGACTCAGCCAAAAGAAAGAAGCTAAATCTGGGAAGTCATTGCTTTAACCATACATCAATGTACAGATCCCTACTGTACACAGAAGGAGAAACAGAAGTGCACTATGTTTCTGAATGAAAAGGGAAAGGTGAATCTTGAGGTTAAATTTGTCAAGTCAGAATAAGATGAGCTTTCTGAAAGTTAAAAAATTGAACCAAACACATTTTATTTCACTTGCCTTTAAAGCAGCAAAGCAAAGTACCCACCAAAAACAAAGTAGCCACCAAAAGACTTAGGGTTAATACAAGAAAGATAAAAAAGGCAGTGCAGCTGACTATCTGAAGATGAACCCACTGAACCAGATTTAATAATCCTACCTTGAAGATGGAGAACATATCCCCTACACCTAGAGTAGGATAAGTGAAAAGGAAGTGTATTTCGATGCTTCGAATACATGTCAAAAAACCCCCCTACTACTTAAATTAGAAAATCAGCTACATAAAGCAAGTCTTAAGTATTGATACTGCATAAAGTCTCATGACACAATTTCTGCTCAAATCATCAAGAAGCTAAATGTATTAAACTAACCTGTAAGTATACTATCAAAAAAATCTCAAGCCAAAGAAACCCTAATTATGCAGGAAGTAATCAGAAAACTCAAGGCAAGGATATCCTCAAAGCTGTCCAGCTCCCTAGTTCACCCATCTTGCCTAGTAAATACAAACGCTGTTTGGCCAGTTTCCAGGAACAGATGTGTTCCCTGGAATAGTACTGCCATATTGTATTTTACAGTCAGACTTTCTCAGATGTTGCTGGTAGCAGTGGCTTTGAGTTTGCAGGAGGAGGTTTTTTGTTTGGATTTTTTTTTTTAAGGATTTCACTGATATTACTATTCTACACCCATTCAGTTGTATCAATGGGCTACCCATAGAGGTTAATATGAAAACCCGGTTTCATAAACTATTGGAAAATACACACTGTAGTATCTAAAGTATTCTTTTGAACTACGTAGCCCTAATAAATGTGGACTAGCCCTAATAAATGTAGCCTTTAGGAAATATTTTACAGTCTCCGGAAGACAAGGAAGAAAATTTTTGTATAACTGAAGTACTCTTTCAAAGCCATAGCACAGGACATAATGCTTCATGAAAAAATTAAACACAGGAGGTTTAAAATCCAACACAGACTGTGACAACAAAAAAGACATTCAAAAAAAGGTCAGGAATGATGATGAATGCATGTTTGTACTTCAACATAACATCTACAGGATGACTATTTATAAAGTGATTTCATTGCATAAGCAAAAGTGGAAAAGGCATGCATCCAGAGGAAAAAAGTGTTCCCAAATCATAATATTGCATTAAAGCTTGCCAGACCTTCCTAATGGGAAAAGATCAACAACAACCACCCAAAAAACAAAATGAAACAACTTCAAATAAAACCAAAAAACCAAACCAACCCAAAAACCCCAAACAAAACAAAACCAGAAACAAAACAAAACAAACAAGCAAACAAAAAAACCCCCAAACTCTAACAACCTAGGAGCATCTTCTGTACTATGTATGAGAGTAAATATAACAGGGATTTGAAACTGGAGGGGTGGAATCTTCTCAGTAAGCATCAGATACTGAAAAATAAAGTGCTGACTTTTCACAACTAGAAAAATATCGAAGAGGTTTGACTCCCAGAACTTAATGTTTTTCAGAGCAATAATATTCAGAAAAATGTGGGTTTTCAGGCAGAAAACAATGTTGTTATTCCATTTACAACTCAGTTTTCCAAACAACAGAAAAGAGAAAAAATACTTCCTAAGCAAATTCTGCACATGTACATGGCAATTAAGAATTCCAGCATCTCAGGCAAGCTTAAAGTACAGGATATTCACTGTTTTAAGGCTAACTGTAATTGAACATTGAGACAATACTGCCTTAACTCCAGAAGGTTTCTAAATTCTGTGATAGACAGAAAGAAAAGTCTTACCAATATCTTCTTTGAGAAGATGCATGTCTGCTGATCCTCCATATGTGCAATAAGGAACCCTGCAAGCAAAAAAGGCATTTGGTGCCTCTGTAGGAGATGAAAAGGGGCCTTTTTTTTTTCCCTTCCTTTCTTTTCTGTCTCTTTAGTCACAGAATGGGTCACCTCCTTCTTGATTACCTAGTATTAGTTAGAGGAAAACTGTTTTTTCCTTTTCCTCTAGCCTTTTCACAGAACAAAGAATAAAGCCTAGCCAGAGAAACAGGCAGGCTGGAAAAGAAATACAAGAAATGTAGGAAGAAACAACACAAAGATTTGGGGGCTCTCTGCAGAAAATTAAAAGGTTGAAGAATGCTATTTTAGTGAAAGATGCATTCAAGGCTGAAACTGATGGATAGATCCCCTTGCTGACCAGGAGAATCAGAAGACATGTCCCAACTCAGAATAAAATCCAGTCTTCATTTTGAACAAAAAACCCCAACCAACCAAGAAAAAAATAAAGAAAATCCCAACCCATCACCAGTGCCCATCTTCCTACAAAGCTATTTTAACAAAAGGATATAAATCAACTTGAAGCTTTCAAAGCTGTGAAACATCTAATTTTCCTTAACATACTTGAAAAATGAAAATGGAGGGTCATTATCCATCATGAAATTGTATCTTCACTGGTCGTTGGCTAAAGCAATATGAAAAGCAATACAAAATAAGAAAATAAATCTGCGCAATATTTACGATGGACAGGTGATCCATTCTGAACTCATATAAAAGTACTAAGCAGGAATATTACAGAAAGTGTTCTGATGAGCACAGGTTTTGGCTTGGACAAGGTTCATTTCCTTCACAGCAACTGCTATGGTGCTGTGTATTAGATCTGTGACCACAACAGGGCTGATAATACAGGGATGTTTTAGCTACTGCTGCACAATGCTTACACCACATTCAAGGCCTTTTCTGTTTCTCTCACTGCTGTGCCACTGAGGAGGATGGGGGTGCAAAGAAGCTGGGAGGCAACAGAGCCAGGACCAGCTGATCCCACCTGACCAGAGGGGTATCCCATGCCACATGGCATCCTGCTGAGCACTAAGAGCTCGGTAAAGAGGGAGGAAGGGGAGGATGTTTGGAATTAATGGCATTTGTCTTCCCAAGGAAGATCTGCAAGCTGATGAACAGCAGTGAATGAATTCCTCATTTTGCTTTGCTTGCATTCACATTTTTTGCTCTACCTGAGAAACTGTTCTCTCCCATCCTACTTAGGGCCAATGAGGAAACAGCTGCCAGGTGCTTAGCTGCCTGCCAGGGTTCACCCAGAGCACAGCCGTTAGCAGCCTTGGCGCCTGAATTCCCGCAGCAGCTCCCCGCTAAGGTTACAAAGCGTTCTCACCTCCCTTCAAGACAAAGAACACCAAGTACAGCCCACCTGAATTTGCAAGACAAAGCTGGGTTGCTGCAGAGGAGAATAAATGGGAAGAAATGATAATAAGAGAGGATACCATCCCTGTAAGAAGAGAGCACCATTTGTGTGGAAGGAAAAAAACCTACTCACAACTACCAAACTCCCTTTGGCTTATGAAGTAGACACTGTCTCGTTTTCTCTGGGCTTAGAGGACAGGAGAGAGGCAGTACTTAACTAATGAGAACAATTAAAGTTTGCCTAAAAGCCATTCTTCAAATCTTCAGAGAAATTGCCTAACCAGACTATACCAGTTTAGGGAAGAAAAAAGCAACTTTAAATGATTGCTATGCAAGTTTCTTCACAAATTATTCCCATAAGAAATTACTCTTACACTTATTCACCTTAAAGAGAAAGATTTTTTTCATATATAACCTATTTCAGTCAAGCAGGAAACTATGCTCAACTTCAATCAAAATATATGTAAGGAAAAATTCAAACATGATATCCAAATGTGTAAACGGGATTAGCATGTATCTCACATCCACATGTAGCACCAACTCAAACCTCAGAATCAAAAACACCTTCCATCAAGCAATCCTGATCCATGCACTTGCTGATACTTATAAGGATCAACTACAATTAATCACATTTGCTGGCATCCAGGCATTATCTCAGAGTTCTAGAAAGGCAAAAAAGTCCCTGTGACTCAAAACTATTCTTCTATCACTTTATGATTTGTTTTCACTGTTCATTCATTCTACATGTTCTTTCCTAAAACCGGTAACTTATTTTCAAACTAGTCAAATTTAAAGGAACAAACCTCAAAATGGAATAAGTATTCTGTGCTTCATAGATAATTTAGGAGATTTCTTTGTAGCATTAATGCTTTTATCGGTTCTTATTTTTATGTCAAAGTTTTGTCCTAGGTCTGACAGGCAAGCAGAATTTTTACAAGACAAAAACAACTGACTTTCCTTGTCTTCTTGCTTGTACAGCATCTCTCATTTGATGAAAACTGAGAACACATGCTTTGTGCATTTGTATTTCTTTCCATTTCAGAATTTAAAGGAACAGATGATTTCATATTCAGGTTCTCATATTTGCAAATCACATTCAAGTAATTGCAAAGAAAAGAACAATTTTAGTGCATTACTCTACAAAGCTTCCTATGGTACTTCATGCAACCTGACAACCTAGCAACTGAACATTTAAATGAAGTGTAAGCGGGTGCAGTCCACAAACATTCAGAACAGACTATCCCACCAAACACCAAGTCACGGATTTGGAACATAATGAATTTTTAGCCTCGATCTTAATTTCTTTCCCCTAAGAGAGGGGAAAGAAAGAGAGGGATTTCTTTCCCCTAAGAGAGATAATTTCAGACTTGCTTTAGTCTGAACCTAAGTCTTTGCATATCACTTCGAACACCACTGTTTCCTGGCACTGTTTGCTTTATGAAGTGTCTTGGAGCAGTAGATGCTTTTCTGTTCTCAACTAAGTTCTATGCTCTGAAGAGACTTGCTTTTTAAGATGTGTGACAGCAAGGAAATCTGAACAGAAAAAACCCACCATTTGACTTAGATGTACTTCTACAAAATGAGATAATTCTGTTTGAAAGCTACCCAGATAACTAGATGATGTGTACTAGGAAAGAGAATGGCGCAAGTGCAGCTACTAAGTATTTATTCTATAAACAGAATTTATGTTATTTTACTTCTGTTAGTCAAATAGCCTTAAGGCTTGTTAAAGATTATATTACTTAAGAAAAAAAGAAAATTAATCTATTCATTATAATAACCATATGGAAGAAGGAAGCTAAGATACATTTTTAAGGATTAAATAGAAAAAGCCCAAAGCATATTGTGAAAAACAAAGCCCAGTTTTACCATAACACATCTCTAAATATAGCTCAGGGACCAAAAAGATTGGAATACACAGACAACACTGTAACATTCCAGACTCTGAGCCTCAGACACCGCAAAAAATTAAAGAGGACAAGTGACAAACTTATATAAAAAAGACAAGGAAAATTCAGCAGCAAACAAGCAGCAAAACAAAAATTTTGCATTATGTGATTAGTCAAAAAAGTAATTAGCTTTTCAGCTTTGATTACAAAATGAAAAAAGGATTCTGTATATACATTAAGATGGACTGGCTTGACACATCTCCAAAAGAATCAGATCTCACACTGGAGAGCACTAAATTGCTTCTTTCAGGCATTTAGGTTTTTTTAAAAGTGTAACAAAGAGCTAATTAAATGTCTCTTGCTAGGAATAAAAGCATGGCTTCCCAACTTTGCTCAAGGTAAAGAACAATGAAACTGCTTCTCTTAATACACCATGCCAGAAATTTGAAAATAAAAGGATTTCTAGCTATTAACTATAATTTTTTAGGCACTATAAACGCTAAGTGATTTGACCTTGCGTAGTGAGACTGCTCTCCACATAGGAGAAATTTCAACCACAGCAGTTTTTAAACCAAATTACTAATTTCTCTGTTCTCACAGCATCATTGTGGAACTACATAAACACCTTTGAAAATAATTACTACTAATAATAGAAAAATAAGCCCAGACATTCAGAATACACATTTTAAAAACTCACCATGGTTTTGCAAGCAAAACTATTAATTACAAAAAGTACTGTATTTTATTATATGCATTTAATCCCACATCTTCTGAGTATTTGTAGAAGGAAAACCCGGTAATTTAGAAGTTAATTTAGCTGCTTTTCACCTCTAGAAGCTGGCATAAACTATTCTAAACATAACTATGTCTCATCCCCACTGTAAACAAGGGTCAAGGACAGTATTTAACAAAGTGGCTTAACTAATATTTGGGTTCTTCTACATGTTTTGACAAAAGAGCAGTTTTCCCCAAGGTAAAAGAATAACAGACCAATACTCTGCCTAACATTGTCTTGGTAAACTTGGAAATACAGGCATTATTAAAATTCCCTTTCCACACAATAAAAAGCTTAATCTAAAATCAATTAAATAAAAGTGAATTGGATTTGTATGAAGTGCTGAAATATGTAAGATATTGTGAAGCCGTTACTTACACATTTAGAAATTAAATACCCACTTGCATTTTCCAGAAATACCCATAGAAAACCACAAACCAAGTCTCTCCCAGTCTTTCTCATTTTCTCCACTGTTCTTCATCAATGAACCTTTCTTTAAAATTCTGCTTGGTAAATAGCTTTTATTGTTGTATAACTGAAGAAAAAATTACTATCTGAATTCTAGCTGAATATAAGGCTACTACCAGCATAATCAGTAACTTGCAAAACATCTCTGTGTATAATAAACACTGCAAAGAGCTACACAAGCCCTCTTCAGTAGCCAAGCAGGAAGTTCTGTATTTCTTCATGTCAAAGATCCTAGCAACTTCTCAGCCAAGTTCTATCACTGTGTAAGTAAAAATTAAGTTAGTTTCACAGAAACGAAAAGAGATATTCTCACAGTCCTTTTAATGTAGTTAAGATATTTAATAACTAATTTTAATTCTGTTGGTAAAATGGATTTCAAAGAGACAGTAACTGAAATACCTCTTAAATGTTAGATACAGTTCAGTTATCCTGTGGCTGGGTATTCACATGCCTAGATTTGTATAACATCAGACAACTGGAGAATATATTTATCACTTCAGTTCTTAGAAGCTCTGATTTTAAAATAATTCAGTATGGATTTAACAGAATGTTCAGAATTCATTTGGTTCTATTTCAGTTAATATTTTCATGTATATAATCCATGTATTACATGAAAAAAAGAACAACTTCGTAACACCTCCAATAATATATGTTAGAGGTAAAATTTCATAAGAAAACTCCTGCCTTCCTAATGGCCTGGCTTCCTCTCCCTCTCTAGCTCTTCATTTCTCAAGGATTATCTGACATGTGTGTTATTGAAAACACAAACCAAAACAAAATCAAAAATTTCAACTGTCTCACAATCAAGTTGTGTGATCCTAAACAACGACTAAACAACTGTGTCACTCCCTTCTCCTGTCATGTTTTCTTGTTACCTGCATTTTGTAGCTAATAGCCAAAAGGGTAAGAATAAATAACCCAACTGGTACTACTGCTTAAAAACTATGGTAAAAATAAGTGCATGCACTGGGAAATCTTTAAGTTGGTCTCAGAAGAATGGAAACTTCTTTGACACAGGAACAAATCTGTTGATACTAATTCTGCACACATCTACCAAATGCACCTCCCCCTATATTCTGAAATTTTAAGAAACTGAGAATTTACACATAAGTAAAGGCATATTCACTCTCCCTCCCTATTTTCAATGAAAAACCATTCTATTTAAAAACTGCAGAAATTTGTTTTAACAAGAAATGTAAAACAATAAGGCTTGCTGACACCATTTTCCATCAACGCTGAATGGCAATCTAGTACAGGTTCTACTTTTACAAGTCATTTAAAACGGTGATAAGTAGTATGTATAAGTTAATGATTTTTAGACAAGTTCATTAAACCAAAGCACTGCAAATTCAGAGGTAATTTCTTCAAGAAGCTCTAAGCCTTACTAAAAGGGTATTACTTACTGTGATCAGCTGCTTATCACCATCTTTTCCTGCTTCTTTTAGCTTCTGAATAGGTTCCTCAGATGATGGCAAGTTACTGCATTTTGATGCTAATGAAGGATTTGACAATGGAGCCCTTGAAATACAAATATATTTAATGTTAAAAATGGAACTGCTTATACACGTCATGCTAGATACTCAAAACGTTGTGATTAGTACAAACTTAGCAAGATGCAAATCCAAATTAATTAAATAAAACACAGTCCTGGTATATTTTAACATGCAATTCAAATGAAAAAATAAGGAAATAAAAGGATTAACCAAAAACACAGCTTGTGACTAGCCTAATTACAAAGGTTTTTTTGTTTCTGGAAAAAAAAAAAAAAATTATCAAGTGGGTAAGCTGGCCTCAGCCATTAACACCAGCATTTAAAAGAGGCACTATCAGAGCATGACCAATGGTGCCTAATGCTATGTACTTCCAAAGTAAGATTAAGTATCATACATCAGGCTGCTAAAGCAGACCATATAAATATATTCTCATAGATCTCAGTCAGATGTCAAATCCCTACAATTCAAACTTATTCTAACAGGTGGCAGTGAAGGGAGGAAGACCCAAGGAATAAATGCATGGGTATCACTGCAATCTTACTCAGTTTAAACCCCTCCTTGTCACAGCTGAAAGAAACACTGGAAAATAGCATAAACTATCACCAAAACCATTCTATGAACTTGCTCCTATATTCAGGGGAAAAAAAAATTACATTTGTTCCAGGTTTGGATAAAACTTGTAGAGATTGCCAAAGCAAAGCACACACAAAAATAAACATACCTCAACTAGGTATTTACATATTTTTCTGTTCCTGAGCAAACTTAATTGTGGCACCTCCTGTAGCACTGGCAGCAGGTTAATCCAATGAGCTTTTAAAAAAATTAACTCTTAATTTTTAAAACAGCATTTTGTGCTAAATCAGGAGTAATTTTTTTATTACCTTCATGTGCCCTAAAATTTGCCTTATGTAGCTACTTCAAGTTTTGCCTTTTCCTACGAAGCCCTAAAGAGAGCTACACAGTAGATACACAGGTAACAGATTACTCCATCTCATGTGAGGATTACCATAGGAAGAATGACGGCTTAAATCTTGGATATCATATAGAAAACAGGGTAAGAAAGGTCTCAGAATTAAAATATATATCCAGATAATAGTAAAGCGATATGAGCTTGTTCAGGTAATAAAGGTAATAAATTTATGTATATACCATAAACCTGTTTGGCAGTTGAGAATAAACATATAAAAAAATCAAAGTTATTGCAGTGTTTATCAAGACATTTTAAACTACTCATTTAACTAGTATGCATCTACCTTACCAACCATCTTCTGTTAAGTTCCATAGAAGCAGAGTTTTTCAACATGTACAAAAGGGCTGGTTAGTCAAAACTGTTAATCTGGCCTCAGAGAGGTATACTAAAAATTACCTGAAACATTTCTTTTGTCCCCATTATGAATACAGAGAAAACAGTAATAACACACTGACCACTGCTGCTGCTCAAGGTATCAGGTACAAAGAAATTTTTGTCTTAAGCTTGTAACTGGCAAAAACCAGAGCCTATGTCAGAACAGCTCAAAAATGGTAACAGTCAATGTGATTAAGGCTAAAATACAAATGTGAACTGTAAGACAAATTTAGTACTAAGAACTTTTTCTTTTTAAAATGGCTGCTGACACCTTCATTTCACAGCAATCACAAATTTCTGAATTAAACCCCCTCCTCCTCACCTAAAAAAAATTCACATGTACAACACTCCCATAGTACAAGGAGTAGAAAAACTCCTTTAGACGTAAGTGAAATAATTCAGTACATGAAAATCATGTGGCAAATCCTTCCCCTACTCCCTGGTTCTCATCTGATTTGAGGAAGAGACCAGTATAAATGTTTTTCCAACTCGGTTAAATAATAGATTTTAAATAAATGTGCAGCTACAAATATCTTAATTATTTTCTTACCAAAGCAAAAACATCCCTAAACAACGGAATAAAATTAAGGTCTGTTTTTAAAAAGGACAAGTCACTTATTTGAAACTGAAAACGGAAGCTGGGAGAAAACTGTTTTATAATAAGTTCTCACATAACTCTATCCATGCAAGGTTACTATAATTTCATAATGTATGAAATACAAATACCATACCTGTTCTCAGATTCAGAAGTTTGACTTGTTACTGAAGTTTGCATCAACTGTGTGGGAGCCAAATCTACAATTAATCAAAGATTATAACTTTATTATAAAGTTTTTAGTTGAAAAGGAAATTTGAGTTAAACAAACAGCGATGTTCAAAAAACATATTCAAAATAATTTTGCAATATGTTCATGGCCAATAAAAAAATATTCAAGTTTGAGGCAGTATTCACATGTTTCTCCAAGTATCCTTTAAAAAAAAAAACGCATTTTTCTCCAACATTTTGACAGCACTTCTGCAGGACAGTTTGCCAGAAGCTAAACAAGGCCAGCAGTAAACTACAAAGGAGTTTAAACACGTTTATACTGATACACATATAAATAGCTGTCTGTATTTTATTAGAATTATAAATGTACAGTATGCCCCCATCTGAGGCATGTTCTACAACACTTAAGGAAAAGAAACAATCAAAAACAGCAAAAGAAATAATTTTTTTTTTAAATTCTGTAACAGAAATTAAGAGTAGTTACCCTTCAAAAGTATCATACAATGACAGGAAAAAAAACTCCAAATATTTAGTAAAGCTAAATAATAAAAGAGTGCACTCAAACTAAGGTTCAGATTAAAAAAATACATTAAAACCCCAGACCAAGGCCCCCACCACTAAGAACAGAAAAAAATAAATAGTGAAGAGACAACTTATTGAGTTATTGACAGTATTTCTTAGTCAAATGTACTTCAGTCAAAATATTCACATCACACTCATCATAAGCTTTGACAAACTGCATTCACATGCTGATAAATGAAGACTACATAAAAAACCAGGGTAATAATTTGGTTAAGATCAAGTAGAAAAATTTAGAAGAAACAAATGCAGATACTTATTCAAAGGAAACAGAGCAAACCAACAAAAACCAAGCCAAAAGAAGAAACCAACTGAAATACACAAGTTTTACTGCTTTATTACACGGAAAAGGAAAGAATTTGGTTGGGTTTCTCCTCCTTCCTACTCCACAGACCAGAGAAGAAAGTACATTTCAGTGCTACTCAAGGGGCCCCGGGTGTGACACAAAGCAATACATAATCCCCTGGTCAAAAGTCCCAACTCTTCAAGTTTAGTTCTGCACCAGCTATGCCTTACTATGTGAACCATTCCTCTTAAAGGGAGACTGATCCCTCACACAGAACTGATCAAACCAAGTGGAGAAATCTGTAGTGAACAGTTACCTTGAGGTTCACTTTCTCTGGGTTCTTTTTTTAACAGTTTTGGTGGTCTAGGAGCTGTAACACACTTCACAGGAGAACTTTCTGGACTTGATTCCAAATGTAATCGAAAGTTCTAAGCAAAAAAGAAAACATTCAATTAAAAAATGTCCAAGTTATTCAATGCCTTTAACCTATTAATTAAACCACTAATTGAACTAAGCAGTAACATTTTGAACACAGCATCAGGTTTATGTTAATTTAAGTAGACAAAATGCACCTTATTAGCTAGTCTATACTGAATTTTATGATATTTTGAAAAAATATTTTTCATTTTATATATAAGCTTGTAAAATATTTTCTATAGATCACAATTATCCTTAAAATCCTAAATTTTAGTAGAAACATATTCAGATAAGAAAATGAGAGGAAAACAAGTTCATTTATTCCAAAGGTGTAATACATCTTTGCAAAACAAAACAGCTAGAGAAGCTGAAGTGTCCATATGAATCCATACAACCTTTGGCTCCAGCACAAAATTTTATTGACCAACATTTAGTTAACAGAGTCTAGGAGGGTGGAATCAATTAATTTTTCAGCTTACTATCACCCATCTATAACAATACAGCAGTAAATCTCCAATACATTTGAAAATTTTAAGTTACTGTAAAAGAAAGATATTGTTAAAACAATTCTGACCATGGGATTCTGAGAAAACAGAATTGATTTAAAACACCCTCCCACTATACACCATAATTAAAATAACTTACCTCATCTGGTCTTGGCTCACACAAATGTTTTGTCAAGTTAGGCAACAGACCATTTTCTGCACCTTTCCTTGTGGGCTGTTTTGTTTCTAATGTCACTTCTTTAGCTTCAGCTCTTTCAGATGAAGGATATGATTTCTCCTGTGCACAAGTTGTATTTTCATTCTCAAAGAGTCTTGTTGACAGCTTGCCTTGTGCCTTTGAAAGCTCTGCTTCTGCAGCCATTTGACTTGCCTCTGAAACTTCAGGGAAATCTCTTAAAAAAGGAAGCCTGGGCACATTTGGAAAATTTGAGTTACTTTGCTTCACATTACTAGCTTTCAGCAATTTAATTTTGGTCCATTTAGAGTTTTTGTTTGAGGAGTTATTTCTACCATTCAGAGTGCATTTGACAGGCATTGCTTTTTTGCTAGGGAAAAACCGTTTGCACTGAGTACTTTGACTGGGTTCTTTCTGAGTAAGCATTTCACTTTGCTGTAACTGTGTGTCATTGTGCTTTTCTTCTGCTTTGCTATCCTCTGCATTAGGGGAGTCTTTTCTCACTTCTACTGTATCTGACTCAATCTCACCTGCAATTTCTTCACAAAGTTCAAGGATGCTCACTCTTTTGGATTTTGCATCGTTCTCCGGTTGATCAGCCACATTTGTCTCACTTACAGATGGCTGTGAAGTATTTTTTGGTTTTGTACTGGGTTTGATGTTCTGATGTGTTTGTTGCTTTTCCTTAGATGCTGTAGAATTTGGCTTAGGAGAATCAGTTTCCACTTTCTTTGTATTGCTAGAATTAGGAGACACAGAGCCCGTTTGGTCTTTCTTGACTTCCTCAAGACTCTCAGCAGGACATGACGAGGACCCTTGAAGACTTTGTTGAAAGTTACTGGAATTATCCTTTTTATTGTCTGATTTACACTTTTTCTCTTTCAGAGAGCTGGTCACTCCTACATGTATTTCTTTATCCTCATTTGTATTGTTTGGCTTTATCTTTGTGTTTTTCTGTTCCGTTTTCCCTCCAGCAGATTTCAGTGGTTTTGCTGCAATGCTGTGAGTGTGTTTTTTTGCCTGGCTACTGTGCTTAACTTCTGGAACTTTTTCTTCTTTAACTTCTCTGCTGCGCAGGGATCTTGCTGGAACATGCACATGTGTTAGCTGGTGCAGTCTCTGTGATCTCCTCGTTACTGGCTCGTTTGGTGCAATTAAGCATTTTGATTTAGAAATTTCTTGCACAGATTTTTTCTGGCATACCTCCTTATTTTTTGCAGATTTAGGCTGCTGCTGTTGAACTGTTTTGCTAGCTATTGTTTTATTATTTGAGTGGAGTGCTGATGATCTTGTAGTCATGCGTGTTCCTACTTCAGGTTCATTGGTGTTATTACTGAAAGAGTCAAATAACATTTTTTTTCAGCATCCAGAAAGGACAATCTGTTGTAAGATTCTTTTCATTCCTCCTCTGCCTCCTTCTTTTCTTTTTAAAAACACTAGATCTTATACTCTCAGGATTTTTGGAATAATTTGATCTAGAATTATCCCAAAAAGGCGTTCAATTCCACCTAGTTACTCTTAAGTGTTGTATTTAATGTTTTTTATGCATGGCAAGACTGAACTATGAACCCCACATTAATACTTTACAACATTTCTAGCAGTTTTTAATCACTGATGCTTGTGACTTTCAAATGAAGTATGAGTTACATATACATAGATAGATAATATTAGATTTATTTTTGCTTCAGAAACTTTTTTGAAGGAGGTCTTTCTGGATTTCAAGGCACTTAGATGGTTCCAGGGAAAAATCATGTAGCAGTCAGCATACATAATGATTTAAATCTGACCTCCCTTCTAACACAATTTAACTATTTACTGACTCTTTAACTCAGATTCCCTCTGCTTAGATTGTAGTCCATCAAGATAAAGCAGAATCATATAACTTTTGTCACTGACCTGTTTGGTTCGACAGAGGTTTTAAGCACAGCTTTCTCCTGCACTGCACACTGACTGGGCTTTGATTTATTTGAGCCATGTTTTGTATCCGACACTTCTTTTTCTTTCTTTGACAAAGACGGTTTGCTGGTCTTGTCCAGCTTTGGACGTTTAGCAGAAGGTTCTACTAACGTAGACTTCCTTTTCTGAGCTGCCATTTCTGTAAAAAATCAAGCAACTCAGCTTTTAGACTCTTTGCCAAATATCATAACTTTTCATTTTTATATATTCACTTTCCTTTTACAGCCAGATCATGCTGTGATCAGAAAGTAAATCATTAAAGCAATCTCAAATCAAATGACACTCATTTTACTTACAGGTTTTTACAAGAGGCAATCGATGTTTAGGCCAAAGTAACTTATCAAGGTGTAACAAGAGCATTCCTTATGCATATGCTTAGAAACAGGATGTTTCATGCCACCTATGAAGAACAGAAAATGTTCATGCAGTAGACACTTCATAACTTCCTACTCAAGACTCCCACCCTCTTCCATTCCCACCCTCTTCCATCCCCTCAAACAAAGCTTAGCTTTAGAGTTTCATTGATAAGGAGCTAAAAAAACCCCAAACCAACAACCAACCAACCAACAACAGAAAAATTTTATTTTTTATTTCCATATCCAACAATTTTTGGCACTTTGCTGTCTTAAGTGCTACCCTTTTACCTTTTGAAATGTGGCAAGTAACAGTACAATTCAAAAGGAAGTTTCTCAGTCTTTCACCTTTTTCCAGAAAATAGTGTGCTGCTCTCTTTCAGAGCTGGCAAAAAACATGGGACTGCTGTCAATCCTGTGCTTCACAGCGCAAGGGAATAAATCCATTAGGCTCAGTCACCAAGTTTTGGGGCTGCTACAACAGAACTTTACAGACATCAGCAACCACCTACAACTGTTCCTTCTAATATGACTTAAGCTACAAATCAGAGATGGAAAGCCTAGAAAGGAGCATTGCTAGAGACATTTGCCTTGGGCAGTTAAAGACAATGTTTTCATGAGAACTGAAATGATGTTAACGATGCAGAAGTTACTCTGCACAAGAGTCTGAAAGCTAACAGAGATTCTTGATAAAAACATCTTCACAGATTTGGCTGATTGTCCCTTTCATATACATTTGTGATTTGTGAAACTTTTCAGTTCCCTTATTCAAAGACACCGTTATTGCATTATGGCAGAGGTAATAATTGTTCAATAAAGTTTCGCTAATAACTTTATAAAATAAAGTTTACTGGAAGACTCAGTGGTCAGAACTTCCTCATCACCTTTTTCAATCAAAAATTACCTATTAATTTTTGTCACTGACAGACTTACAGATTTCATGCAGGTTTCTATAAAACTACATTGCTTTTTAAACCTTAACTGATCTGATATTAAATCTGACACATTTTAAAGTCAAACAGGAACGATTCACCGGTTTTGTAACACAGACCAGACACTCTCAGTTCATTACAACTAAAGTATGACTTCCAGTATTGACAAATGCATGTCTTTCCCCAACAACTAGAAAGATATTTATGTTAAACTCTTTTAATAACTCATCATTATCCAAAAGGAAAAAGTAAACAACTGTACTTTTTATTTTCTTTAGACTTTATATTGTCGTTAACCTCATTTTCATTTATCCACTTATGAAAGCATTTCTAACCATGCAAAACTGCTAATTTTGTTAAAAAGCTGATGAAAAACTCAGATTCCGAACACCAGTGCTGTCTTCTGACCTTCTCCTTTAAAGAAGATACATGATAAACAACCCATATTTGAGATGTATCTTTTTAATTCTACCCAGGAAGCAACCTCCAGCAGCACTTTTTGTGGTGCTATTTTCATGTCTCTCCCTAAGGAGCAGGTAGTAGAATTTGCATGCCTACATTCTAATAGCTCATGAGCTCTACAACACCTCACAAGTCTATGGGTTTCCACCAGGCAAAGGAAACCCGTCAGAGATGCAGTATGGTCACTCATCCTGAAAATAGGAGCCCTAGTTGCTGACTAGGTCTTTGGTCTCTTAGAGCACAACGCCGACTCTCAGAATTTGAGAGTATCATGACACTGCACACACCTGGACCTTCTTTGGTTTTTTCCAGACGTGACATGGCACACTCAGGGGAGACTTACAAGCACAAAACAGAAAGTAGGAAACTTCCCTCGCTGGTACTTCTTCTCAGGCAACTAAAAAATACACTCTCCTCCCACTGAGCTCTTTAACAGTAATTTCTTTCCTACTAATACTTTGTACAACAGAGCAAAGTCTTTTCCAGACATTCCAGAACTGGCAGTCTCTGCCCTGGAGAAGCCACCCTCAAGTAAAAGCCGGATTATGGAAACCAGGGAAGACACAGAAGTGCAGGAACAAACGAGAACACGAGCAAAGAAAGGTTTGGTGCAAGAAGTACGGAGGGGGGGAACCCCGCAAATAAAACAGAGCAAACAAAAACCTCAAACCCAAAAAATCCAAACCAACAAACGAACAAAATAGAACAAAACAGAGAAACGCGAACTGCACAGCTTCCAGTCAGTCCTTAAAACAGGGGTTGAGGCAGGTTGCCCACCAGCTGGACAGGGCGCGGGGATCTCGAAACTGAGCCGTCCCGGCTGAGGGCCACGGCAGCGCCTGGCACCCCCTTCGGCACAACTCAGGGGGAGGGGAGGGGAGGGGAAGGGAAGGGAAGGGAAGGGAAGGGAAGGGAAGGGAAGGGAAGGGAAGGGAAGGGAAGGGAAGGCCTCCAAGCGTGGCCCGGCGTCAGCCGCCCCAGCGCCTCGCGGTGACAGCCCTCCCGGGGCAGGGCCTGGCGGTGGGACCCCACTCCCGGCCGGGAGCTCCCGCGGCCAGGGCCGCCGGGGCAGGGCGGGGGTGCCAAGATAAGGCCGGGCGCCCGCCACGGCTCCCGCTCGCGGCTGGGTACGGCCGGCCCGCTCCCCCCGCGACAGCGGCGGGGCAGGCCTGGGGAGGAGCCGCCGCCGGGCTCTCGGTCCCGGGCGGGGGCGCGGGGGGCAGCGGGCAGGGGTAGCCGGGGGTGACGGGACCCGGCGGGACACGGGTGAGGTGGGGGGGGGGGGCAAGGGGGGCGAGTGGGGGGGAGAGCAACTTCCTCAGCGCCCCCTCTCCCGTCCCCCGGTCTGCCGGCGGCCGCTTACCTCGCGAGGGTGTCAGCGACGTGCCGGCGCTGGCGGAGGCGGCGAGCCCGAGCCTCGAACCCGCCCACAGCCGGGCACCGCCGCGGCACCGCCCCGTCCCGCCCGCCCCGACGAACCGCGCCGCCCCGCGCCCCGCCCGCCGCCGGCCCAACCTCCCCCGGCGGGGACGGGGAATCTTCCGGCGGGAGTCGGAACGGGGAGGGCGGGAAGCGGCGTGGTTCGCGCATGCGCAACCGCCTGTGAGGGTGTCGGCTGTGTGGGACTGTTAAGTAAGGAAGGCAGAGACAGTGCTAATTGAAACACGTATCTGAGGACTGCAGGGTGTTTACAAGAGCACCTATTGACAGGACAAGGGGGAATGGCTTCAAACTAAGAGAGAGTAGGTTTAGGTTAGGTATTAGGAAGAAATTCTTTAATGCGAGGCACTGGAACAGCTTGCCCAGAGAAGTTGTGGATGCCCCATCTCTGGAAGAGTTCAGGGCCGGGCTGGATGGAGCTCTGAGCAACCTGGTCTAGTAGGAAGTGTCCCTGCCTACGGCAAGGGGGTTGGAAACAGACGATCTTTAAGCTCCCTTTCTGTCGGCAATGTGCCAGTGGCTCAGCCTGCTCGCACCGCCGGGCACCCTCGGGCCAAAAACAAGGGGGAAAAGCAGTGCCATGTGTTGTGGGGCCCGTGGGGATGAAGTGATTGCAGTGGCGGCCTGCGCTGTATCAGTGGCTGATGCCTCACAGCTGGCAGCCATAGTGAAATGAAGAGAGTCCACGGAAGAGTCAGCTGGGAAGGGGCCTCATCAATGTGTAGAAATATCCAAAGGGAGTCAAGAGGATGGAACCAGGCTCTCCTTGGTGGTTCCAAGCAATAGGACATGAGGCAGTGGGCAGAAACTGATGAACAGGAAGCTCCACATGAACGTGAGGAAGAACTTTACTATGTAGGTGACTGTGGACTGGAACAGATTGCCCAGAGAAGTTGTGGAGTCTCCCTCACTGGAGGCATTCAAGAACCATCTGGGCCCAATTCTGTGCCATGTGCTCTATGATAACAGTGCTTGGGCTGGAAGGTTGGACTAGATGACCCCCTGTGGTCTTTTCCAACCTGACCGATTCCATGTTTCTGTGATTCTGAGTCCCACCAAGTTCCTGGTGGTATTACAGCAGATGTGCTTGCGGCAGTGCTTCCTTAGTGTTTGCACGCCCCTTCCCACCATCATGTTTGCAGACACCTTTGAAATAGGTTACTCAGCTGCTGCTCAGCTGTGCAGTTGTGCAGACAGCTACCAGCCCCCCTGGAACAGGTGTGTCACTGTGTCAGTGTATGTCACTTAGATGTAAAGCAGGATGGATGCTTGTCTGTGTCTGGGAGATTAAAGAGGGTTTTTGAGTGTGACTTGGTACTGCGCTGTGTCCACTCCTCTCTCCAGAGCACTAACTTAACTCAGTGAGCAGCCTTTTTGAGTCCATTTGTCCAACTTGTTTTGCTTTCCTAAGTCCAGCCTCCAGTAACTCTGAAGGTGCCAGCCAGCTTTATTCTGTGTACTCTGCCCAGTGTTTCACAACTCAGTCTATAGTATAACCACCTATTTGTGATTTTTGCCATGGTCTAGAATATTTCAGCCCTTGCTACACTTGCAGAGTGTTTATGCCTCACCAAACCTTATGTCGTGGCTTCTTTGCCTTAGGATATTTATGTGTCTGAGCTTGTTGTCTGCATTGGCAAGTATGAGAAGTTTTGAAGAAAAAGCTGAAGATCTGACATCCACACCACTGATGTGGCAGTCCAGCTTTTGTCACTATGGATGCAGTGACAGCTGGAGTTTGAATATATTGAGTGTATTCTGGGGGTGTAACTGTGGGTTTGGTTTCCTTCAAAAGGAATCCATTATGCACACTCCAAGACCCTGGATGGTAAATGGGAGCCATCAGAGGATTGCCTTCAAAAGTGAGCTGCTGAATCTGTCTAGAATACTGATACAGAGGAACCCCATGCATACCTAGTGTGCTCCATCCATATTACTTTCCTAGGGGTAACCTGGAGTAGGTCCTACCTGAAATGCACTTAAGTGTATCAAGATCTCGACATTCGGTGTCTTTGCTCTGCATCTCCACTCCTATCAGTCTTTACCTGCCAGTATAGACACTGCCTCAGTTTATTTGACTGTGAATTCACCTAGTGATTTGTATACACCACTGGAGTGGTGTGATAAACCTCAGCCAATAGCCATTAAAAGTTTTAGAGGAAAAAGTAGTATGTGACAGGGTTTCTCACAGAGATTTCTGATTTCTTTCACAATTTCTGGTTACAGTTCACTGATCTAAAGGAGACCAAAAGAGTATTTTATTATTTGGTCCTGTAAATATTCATTTGTTAATGCTTGAAGTATTTTAAAAAGGGCTATTTTTGTTTTTATAATAAATTTTCTAGATCTGTTTCATAAACTTCAAAACATTTTAGTGATTTCTATTGTTATCACATTTATGGGATTGTTGGAAATTGCTGTCAAGTTTCTGATCAGCATAAAATTGTTTATTAAAATATCAAATTTACCTGGAAATATTCTGTTTTGCTTGTAAAGTTTTCTGTCTTTTTGTTAACTGGAACACAGAACTACTTTCCTTGATAAGTCCTCTTTCTGGACACACTTCACTGAAGCACAGTTTGTACTGGATAAATGGGACTTTTCAGCAGCTGTAGTTTTTTTTAAAAGCTGATAGGAGGAGATGTTATTTATAACTCCCTGTAGCAGCTCCTCTTTAATGCATGATAATCTGCTGTGACTTTACAATGAACGCAGCCACATGTGGTCTCCTGCTCTCCTTCAGTAACTGACAGAATATTTTCCAGATGAAGGATATTTTAATCACTAGGCTGCATGTAAATTTCCTGAAGGATGATAAAAGCATTTCTTTATGTTACCATTATCTTTATAAATTTAAAATTATGTTTTCCCATGTCTCTTTCTTAGGAACATGAAGCAAATAAACCTAGATTTTCTTCCATCCTTCCATGAAATAGTAATTTGCTGTACAGCAGGGAAATAGTAAAGTAGGAGGCATTCTTATAAAGCATTAAATTGCAAAATTTGGAAAAACTTATTTCACGGGACAGAAGAATATCAGTAATTTTCCAGTTTTCCACAGAAGGTGGCAGCATTCTGAAGCACTGGTGTCAGTGTGAACTTGCTAGCAAATGCCGTTGTTGAAAGAACACAAACTTTACAGAAATTTACTCTCCTTGGAAGTTGTGGTGAATATAAACAGGAGTGCTTGGGCATGAATCGTTGTTAAACTGGGGAACCTGGGGAGGGAGGAGACACTGCATTCACATAGGTGGAGTATATGAGTAGGACAGATTTAACCCCAAAAGATTTAACCCCTTTGTTAATTCAGCCATGTTTATTTACCACTGCAGTAATATTGCTAGAATGCCTCTTGTCTGAAGCTATGTGAAAAATTAGTTGCTTCTAGGTCATGCCTTTTTTTTACTGAATAACTCAGCTGATAATGGATCACTCCACTAATTGCAGACAATGTCTTGTTGGGCTACAGCTTTGGGAGATGCCTGTCACCGGAGAGTGGAAGCTTCCCCTGTTGTTTTCTCTACTTCCTTTGCCCACTCCCAGCAGTGTTGTCCAGCTCCTTAACCGTGCCAGCCTCCATCTAGCACCTGAGGGACCCCCATAGACTTGCAAATTTAACCTCCTGAGCTAGCAAAAAACCCCCAAACAAACAAACAAACAAACAAAGCCAGTGGAAAAACTGGCTTTTTCTACCCGAGTAAGAAAGGCTAAGGACCGTGTGGCTGGAATCAGGATAAGAAAAGACAGGGGAGGAGGAAGCGCAAGCCTTCCCCTTTTGGCATGAGAGAGCTGTTACCATTGACAGCTGCTTGTGAAACCGCAGCCTTAGGGCGGGCTGCATAGTTCCAGGATTGAGCTCTTGATCCCAAACTCAATCCCAGCGGTCCTACCAGCACGCAGGTTTTACAGCCCCCTTTGACATGCAAACACGCTTCCCACCCTGCCCTCCTTTTTATCAGACATCTCGTCTGAGCAAGGAAGTGGTGACAGACAACCAAAAGGCAGGAGCTGCTTAACCTTTCACCGGTAATTAACCTTGCAAGCACCTCTCGAGCCTCAGAATGCCTCAGACAGGTGAGGTAAGGCCACACGGGAAGCTCATTTATACCAGTGGCTTTCTAATCACTACATATACAGAACATTTAAGGAACTGGAGGAGCAGCTGAGACAGCACAGGGCTCCGATTTTCCTCCTTTCAGCAGATTCAAAAAGTCCCTCTATCCTAGGAAGAAGGGAGAAGCTGATTTTTGCATCTCCAGTAGGATTGAGACAGGAAAATTGGATCCTTAAGAGGAAGAGATGCTTGCCAACGAAGAACCACTATCTACTTAGCAGATTTTTCCTTTTCTTCTGTTGGAATGAAAATTAAACTACAACCAAAACCCAAAAAGTGCCTGAGATAGTCCACAACAGATTGGCTGCAGTGGAGTTACTTGGGGGGACCCGGCATGTATGCTGGAGGTCAGTAGCAAGTCCCCAGGGTGAGACTCTTGGGCTTCTTTCTGCCTTTCTCATTCATTGCCATGAGCATTCCAAGACTCTTTTTTACGAGCTGGCATGTGGAATGAGAACCCCAGTAAGTGCCCAGGTTGAAGTGTGCCTGTGTGTTACAGCAACTCGATGACTAAGGGAACAAATGTTTCCTTTTTTTCCCTCGGGGTGATGATGCATTGAGCTAAAGAGACCCGGGGAGAGGCAGAGTGCAGGGCCAAAAGTCTTCTTCCTGGCAAGTGTGAGTCAGGTGTGAGTCACTGGCAGGAGCCAGGTAGCTACAGGAGTTGTAGGTGAAAGAGGCAGTTGCCCTCTGAAATTCTTGCATAGATGGCATGTGGGACAGCAAGGATTGGAGAATGCCCTGACTGCCTGGAGTTAAAGAGCTTTACAGGGCAGTTAGTTGAAAAAGTAGGGGGGGCTATGTTCGAAATGGGGGGAGGTAGAATTTCAGTAGTTGGTTTTCTTTTGGTGTTTTTCTTTCTGCAGGGAAGCAGAAAAAAATATTGGGCTGAGACTCATCCACCTTGCTTTTGTGCCGAATGTGAGTTTGGTTTGTTGTTTTGGGTTTGTTTTTTTTTTTCAGGGGAAGAGGGTAACAGGAATAAAAAAACTGCAGATAGCTACATCTGGAGGGAAGGCTGGTATAGTTGGCTTACGCAGTTTTGGGTCTGGGACAGAGACTTGATATATGTGTGAGTGGTACACAGGGGTCCAGACCGTTGCAGAAGAAGGGGAGGAGGCTGCTGTCTGAAACATTTGGGAACTGCTGAGATAAAGCAAGCTGCTCCATTCTGTTGATTTGAAGGGCTCAAACACTTGACTATGAGATCTCAGCTGGAAATTGCAACTTGCAGTATGGATAAAGTAAGGAGAAGCTTCCTGAACCACATCTGGGAAGTAATTCTTGACTGTGGAGCCCTTTTCCAATCTCTGTAATGATGAGTCTAGGCCTCAGAGTGACTGCACTCTGCAACAGTCAGCATATTGGTACCTGAAGTGTGACACTCAGTGTCACATTGACAGGACCATGTTGACATGCCTGGAGTCACTGCTGCTTTATTGGCATTTTTTTGACACCAGCTCATGTGGAGTTGTAGACTGTCATCCACAGCCCTTTCTGCTAAGTATTTTAAATGGTGCTGTTATGTGTCTTGTTTCTGAAAAGAGCATTAATTCTTCTGTTCGGTGTGAAATGTATACTATGGATTTGTTTCTCTGTATTCAAATAACCATATTTGCCTATTGTAAATTTTCAGGTTTTTAAAGTTGGTTTTTTTGTTGGTTTTTTTTTTTTTTTTTTTTTTTTTTTTTGGTTGGTTGGTTATTTTGGTTTTTTTTACCAGGAGTAGACATCATAAATTACACCTTAAAGTCTTGGTCTTTACGATCTGGTGCTAAGACAGCGGAGGCCACGAATGGCTCTTGGGTGACTGAAGGCCTCACACAGAAAAAGAACTGTACTATGCATTGACTCCAAGGGAAAAATGTGAAGAGGTGGATGTTCTGGAGCATGTATGTGATATGTCCTGTCTTAGTCAGGAGGGTGGAACTAGATAATCTCTAGAGGACCCCGCCAGCTTCAACTTCAGCTACTTTGGAATTCTGAACTAGGAAAAAAGTTTTTTTAAGAGGTAGGTGTCTGCAGCCTTTGTGGCTTGGAATTTCATTTTTGTTCTACTCCATCTTTTCAGTAAAAAGTACATTGAGAACTAACAACTTTCTCCCACCTTCAGCATTACCTATCTGTTAATGCCTGGATACTCGCATCACGTGAAAAGCCAAATAAAGACCCTGTGAATTCACACTGTTTTGAATAGAGGGCACACTGTGGACTTTGGCTCACTTTATAAAAACTCTGTGTGAGGTACAAAGTTACTACACAGCAGAAATGTTTATGGCACTTGCTTCTAGCTTGTGTGTACCCTGTAAGATCTGAGGTGTCTGCATTTTTTGTTTCAGAAAATCTGACTGGGAAAGCTTGAATGTACCCATATTAAAATTTCATTGTTACCACTTCGCACACTGTGCTTTTTCCCTAATGGGGTATAAGGACACTGTACATCGGGGTGGGGGGAAAACCAGCTTTACAGATTTTTGCTTGATGTAGCTTTAAAGATAAATGTCTCATGGAGATCTGTAGGGATCAGACCCTAAATTAAGACAGTGCAGAGAGACAGAAATTCTGGCATTAATCATAATACTTTTATTTAAACGGTAAGGTGTGATTTAATATAAGTGGTTTTATTTTTGTTAATACTATATGCTGAATTTTGGACAGTACTGTACCTAAACAATTTTACAAATATAACACTAAATACACTGTTTATTGCTATTTTTTTTGCATGAACATAAAACCTGGAAATGAATACAAGAATAAATAAGGCACCCTACTAATATGCAATTTTTCTGTATTGTAGTAGCATGCAAAAAATTTCATTTTGCTTTTGCAAGTCACTTTCCTCATTTTTCTTATTAGAGAAAAAATAAGAGTTCATTATTTGGGGAAGTGCCTGTTTGAAAAGTCAAAACTTGAAAGCACTTTTTAATTTTCTTAATTCAACAGTCTACCTTGCAAAACAGCTCTTGTATAGCATGTCCTAATTTCTTTCTCTAAAGACAAAAAGTATTTTTGTTCTTCCTTTGCTGTTACTAGGAAACATGCCTTGCAAGAGGAGTGTTCACGTACTGCTTGAGACAAAAGACCTGACTTGCTTTTTTTAGCTGCATTTTCTTCTTGTACTGACCCCGCTCAAAAGATAAAAATAAAAATGCAGAGGCATCTTTCCTGACTTCTTGTGCGTGGCTGGGCCCAAATCAGCAATCAGCAAAAGATGGGAGATCCACAGATGCTGCTTAAGGGCCTGTTCTAAATTTCAGTATGCCCTTCATTAGGGCTTCCCAACAGTTTCAAAATACATTCTGTCCAACTGTCCTTTCTCCACGCTGCCTGTCACTCTGTCAGGGCTCAGGAGAACAGCGATACCTTGGCCACCCTCACAACTTGTAAGCTGCTAGGGCAGAAGTTGGTTTGCAGTGGCTCCAGTGATTTGGCAACCTGCTGCCAAAATGGTGACCAATGACCAAATAAGCAAACCAGAGGCACGACTATGACCTCCATCCCACTTTCTTTAAACAGTTTGTTCCATTCTTGTCAGAAATTATATGAGACAAAAGGGTTGAATTTGTTTTTCCTTTTTAATCTAAAGAGATTATATAATAATTTCTTGATGCTCTAATATTTATTCTTTAAAACTGAAATGTTCTTGCAAGGTAATATAAACATAGCAGGTTCAATCACCAAGTTCACCAGTTATATGAAGTATGTGTTACTTACTTATGTGACAACACCCAGCTTTACATAAATTCTGAAATGCAAAATGTCTTGTAATTACATAAGTTATTACAGTACTGTTTTAAAGGAATCTTTTGGTTATATGTAAACACTATAAATTAGCTCTTTAAAAAATAATCATGTAAGACAAGTATGGCATCGACATAGTTTAAAAAACAATAAACAGTCCTAAATCTGAATACTTTCAGGGCAGAACAGCAAAAGCAGGTATCAGTCTAATGCTGTGGAATAACATGCTGAAATTTCGACTTATTTGAAGAATATGTACTTACACATGATCCCTCCTTTTGTTTTAATATTTTAACTTTTTTACCCTTAGTGCTCTAAGGAACGGGCCAAGGGTACTATGTGTGACAGGATAATATAAGCTCTTTTAAGTATTGCCATTCTAATAGTAAAAGCCATCTAAATAAAGTCTCCTAAATACATACTGGTTTAAATTAAAATCCTGAGGAATTATAATCTCTCTACTTGATAGTTTTGGTTAAGTGCAATTTGATGTATGCAGAACACTGTTTCATTTAAGGTCATTCTTAGTAAGGCATATTAAAAATAAATATAAAAGTGACAACATAATATTTAGTTTCTTGCTACAAAATCTTAGGCAAAAATATTTTTGCATGTAGTAATAGACTTAATCCATTTGCTGGCTTACAGGAGTTAAAATTTGTGCACTAAGCTTTACTGCCCTTGTCAGAATGTGCCACTGTGCTATTACAGTGGTCCAAAGCTACATGCTTAAGATTTTATTTCCATGCTCAAACACAGCTTGCACAAACTGCTTGAAGACTCTGTCCATGTAAGTGCACTTCCTTGGCCATATTCCTTCCAGAAAACCGATATGGCCTCCGCATGAAGTCAGAACCAAAGCAACGTTTGCGTTTTGTTTGGCAACTTCTACTGGTATAGCTAAAAGGGGGGGAAAAACAGTTGAAGTCCTTTAACTTCTATGAAATGCCAGCCATTGAAAAATTTCTCTTAAAAATTTCTCATATTATGTATGAATAAATAGGCACAACATTAATATACACTTAAATGTCTTACTTAAAATTCACTTAAATGTCAGGGTTTAGAACCACAGCTGTATTAAAAAGCCATTTTTCACTTCATCATTAACTCACTTTACCTGTGTGATTTTTTTTTTTTTCCCTGGCTGCTGTAAAAATTCCAGCTTCATGTGTCTTTCTCTCACACTGATGGAAGAGCACCCATGTTAATGCATACTTAAGATTTGCTATAAATAGTGTAAGTAAAAGGACAATCAGCCCTCTTAATTTCAATATTCAGCTTTAGAAAAGCTGTGCAACTGGGACCTCAATTGCAATTGTATGAGACTCCAAGCACAGAACGTTTAATGTTAGGGTAAGATTTAGTCTGTAAGATATCCTATCAGCTAATATAAAAGATTACATTATATCTGATCTGCCATATGTTTACACCTGCATGTTTAGAGCATGGTTGGTTGGTTCTTGCCCTGAGGAACCCATAATCTAAGACACAAGGTAAACAGAGAAAGAAGGGGCAAACAACCTTCTGGGGGGGGACACAGAAAACTGATCCATGCCACCCAGGAGATTAGCGGCTCTCTATTGAATAGTGACTGCTAGAAATTATTTTAGAATGTAGATTATTAGACTGGATAGTACAAGGATTTTTCTTTTGCTGGGTTAGTTCTCCTGATCTGATCAGCACCCTAATCTAGTTCCCCATATTATTGCCAGCATCTGAATAGTGGCAGCCACAGTCAGATGGAGCCTTCAGTGAGGTGGCAAAGGCCTACAATTAGCCTAAAGTCATCAGTGAATGACACCTGAGATATGCACTGATCTGGAAATGTGTAGGAGGGAGGCTTCAGTGCCTCCTATTTTGACTCTGCATAGATGCGTGGCTTAATCAATTTCACCACCTGGGCAGTTCCCTTTCTGAAGGAAAATAGAGGTCACTTAGCACAGACTGACACCAGAGGAAGCATATGACTTTACAAAGGATACTTGGTGTGATGGGATCACCCTGGTGTCATTTGAACTGGTTGACACAGCAGTGGAGCTTTATATGAAGACTGCAAACACCACTGATCTATAAAAATTAAGTTATTTAAGCAAATTCCTCTGGAGTTTTAGGTATGCTAAGTAGACATCTGAATGAGCAGAAATCTCAGCACATTTCAGTAAAGAATGGATTTCAAACTTCCAGTTTTCAAGTAAGAAACTTCATGAAACAGAAGAAAATTAAAATCATGCAGATTTTTGATTATTCAGAATTGACAGAAAAAGCAACAGCAAAACAAAAATGCTTTGTCCAAAGAAGGGAGTAGTAGCAGTTTCACTGTGTTGACTAAAAAAGGTTATTATGAGAAAATAATGGTTTTAACTCATACTGCTCAACTAAAAATGCCTTGTCACTACAACACTAAGCAGCAAGTCATTCATGAGACTTATATTACTTCTTCATTTACTTTAAAGTATTTTTGCTTTTTTTTGCTATTTGAATAAAGATTCGATTTTGGGTGTGTTCAGTGATTCACATCCCTTTCTGACTGCACTTCCTTCAGAGACACCTTCCACTCACTCCTGTTTCTAGGAGTCTGTTCCTTTACCCCTTTATACATTTGCTATCTCAAAGGTCATTATCCTTGAATAGTCTCTATCTCTGCATATTACCACCTTCTTCATAGATGTGCTCCTTACTCTCATTTGGATGCTGGCAAACTCATAGCTGTGTGCTTGAGATGACAGTTTGCCTTAATTTTCAGCAACTGGAATAAGAGCACAGAGTAACCCTTTGCTTAGCCAAAAAAGGAGCCCTAGCCAGATTAAGTCACAGGAGAACTTGAGTGCAATGACTGTGGTGAACAGCTGTTCAACTTAAAATAGATCAGGGCAGAAGCACTGGACCTGTGGAGCCAGAGGAGCAATCAGTGCCTCAGAGGGCCTTACCAGCAGTGCCTGGAACGACACGCTCTGTTCCACTCCAGGGCCACAGCACAGATGCAAAACCAACTGCCTGCAGAGCTGGGTTAGTGTCTGTTGTGAAGGTGTGTTGCAAGCTCCCTGCCCATAACATAAGGTAGCTGACCATGCCCTGGGGGAGCACGGACTGAGCTCCAGAGAGCAGTGGGGGCTCTCTTGGCAAATATGTGAGGTCCTTTGCTATTCAGGGCTATCCATTTCTTTCACTCTTTCCCTCCTTTCAAAATTGCAGGCATCTAAGCAGTTTGTAGACTCCAGCATTTACTAAGTGATTTTGATTCCTTACTAGGAGGAAGAAACTGTGCTTCTTACTGTTTCTACAAGAAATCCTTGGCTTTTCCTTTGTTCAGTTGAAAAACTGAAAATACTGTATGCAGGATCTGGCCCTTTTAAAGCAGTACAGTGGCCAGACTAAAAAGTCAGTGACGTAAAAGCCTAGACTGGGGAATAGCACATGTTGAGAACATGAGATGCACAAAACAATGTGTTATTTCTTGCAATCCAACACATGCATCATTTTCACTCAGCACGTGCTTGTCTGGAGTTTCCCCTGAGTTAATCTGCTCAGCAATCTCTGATCTGCCTCTCTTGGATTCTGTGGAGGAACACATTGCCATGTACAAAGACAGTGGCTGCAATTCATGTCACCTGCTGACTGCATAGGAATTTGCCCACTTATCTGTACCAAGCCATCTGCTCTTCTTCACTCCAGTAGCCTGTGGTCCATGTTAAACAGAATCCCAAGAGAGAATTGGGGATCAGACACAAACCCCGTGCCTGCTTCAGGCAATGAATCACACTTTCCTCACCCATTCTGCAGCTGTCTGCCTGGTCACTGAGGGGACTAATAAATAGGCTTCTGTGCAAGGGTATGAGAAGGAATATGTGAGGAGAGACAGATTTCACCTCCAAGTATCAGAGATAGGCATGAGAACCTCATCAGTCCTAACAGATTGAGGATCAGCTGCTAACTGGCCTGAACGCACCTCTTCACTCACTAAAATGGGCAAAAACATGACAGTCATTCAGTTTGGCAGACTAGTGGCAATGTGTAGGGAGAATGTCGCTTTCTGATAAGAAACTGTTTTGCTAGGGGATTAAAAGGAAGATCATAATAAATGTCTCCTCTACTGCACCAACCCAGCTGGGGAAGCCCTTACAGGCCACCAATCTCACCATGACCTTTGTGTGCCTGTCATTCAGAGGTTGCCAATTTAATCATAGCTCCCAAATCAGTTTGCTGGTGGTCATTCATTCCCAAACTGGTTGGCATTACTGCAGTGGGTGCCATGTGCTGCCTGCCTCCACACAGCTACAGTGGCTTTTTACTGGAAGCCTACCAGTCCTGCACTAGGATTCTGATTATTTTCCATGCCTGGTAAGGTACAAGCCACATGCAGGTCTTTACAAATGTCATCCTCCCCATCCTGAAATTCTCTCTATTTGTCCATGTAACTCTGCCCCAGCAGAGTTTCTTGCTCTGGAGGCTCTCAGAAGAGAATTGAGTATATTGTGTTGCTGCTCAGTGCCAAAATGCAAATGACGCTTGGCAGTGGCGTGGTACTTTTCTCAAAGCTGTTCCTAGGGACTGTTAGCCATCCAGTAAGTAAAACCACAATGCAACAGAGTAAATTTTGCAATGCAAAAGGCAGATGAATGGAGCACTGGATGTATGCGTTCTAGGAGATAGGATTGCATGCCAAAAGATACCACTGTTCATTTTTGTCCACACATAACCTTGTACTTAAGTTTCTTTTGGCCAAAATCTGTATGGCTGTTTAATCCAGCAAGCACAGACCTGATTTGTGATCACAGAACCACAGTGTGAATACTTATATGCAGAATTACTTCATTCAAAACCAATTTGTTGTACATTCTTTGCCAAAAAGAAATAATTATTTTCTTAAAGAACAAAAGAAAACACACATAAGTCACTACTGTCAGACATTCCATTTTGCTTGATTTCTCTCTGTTCCTTAAACTTTTAACCAAATTATTATCTGTCTGGCCATCTGGCAGATAATTTGGTCTCTTCTGACAACTGCATTCAACTGTGCTCTTTTACGTAACAGGATGTACACTAACACCTAAAACAATTCAAATTCAGGGGGACACAAAAGCTTCAGAGAGTTCAATAACATATATATAACTGAGCTTCAGACATGCACTTATTTGTCACAGTGGATCAGGAGGGAGCTGGCATGGTACCTAGCTCCAAGGGCAGGCTTCCAGCTCGCGTACAATGCTCATCAGCAGCAATTAGTATTAGCTTAGCATTAGCTAAGCATTAGTATAGTGAAATTCAAGTCAGATGCCTAATACACTGCCTAAAGTCTCTTCAGAGAAAATGCCATTTCAGATGAAAAGTTAAATGTGACAATGATAATGAATGCTATTACACCATCTTCCTGATTTATTTTTCACATTTACAAAATACCAGGGCTTGACTTGGCTTTATTACATTTTTCCTGAAGCAGTGGTTTGTTTAAATTAGTTATGGTGAGAGAAGTGTCACGCAATGAAGAAAGCATTTGTTTTCATTAGTCAGTATTATGCAATATGAGAATTGCATTCCAGAATTAAACTACAGATACATCAGCTGTCAAGCTCTGTGAACTTGAAGCAGCAACATTAAGGAAGGACTGCAAATTGATTGCTTCTTCCTAATACTGAATTGAGGTCCAATGGCACATTTTCACAATATATTTAAAAATAACTGCTGGGAAGTACAAAGTTATCAAAAAGCACATGATAAGAAATGATCAGGTAGTAACAAGCAACTGAGGCAGCCTCTGCACTTTTTAAGGGAAGTGTCTCTTTAGGTCCACATTATGTAGTAACGAAGCAGACTTGGGGTTGTATCCCTCAAGCTCTGTTACTGGAAGATAGATGTGCCTGGCTTTATGGAAACTATTTAAATACAAAGGAATTCTGGCACAGCTTTCTCCCTGGTGACTTTTCTAGGCCGGTTTCCCAGCTCTCGGAAACTACAGCTATCTACAACAGAACTGGAAGGTAGCTTAAAAGCTGGTAGGTATTACTGGGAGAAATGAGGCATGAAATAAACAGTCCCCAAAGTCAACAAAAGGCTGGGGTTTGGATGAGTATGAATTTTGTGGCTTTGAATCCATGATACAGTTGTGAGTGGAAACTGCCTTTGGTTGCCACAGGCTTCTGTGTGTCCACACATATAAGTTTTTAAGTTAGAAAAAAAAAGCCAGTTGCCAGAATAAAGTCACCTCAAAGAGTAACACCAGCCCTTTATGTTTGCCAACATAAAACAGCTCACAGAAGATGTCAAGATGTAAAGATGAGAGAACTCCAGTAACTAATGGCAGCAGACATAAATCCCAGGCTGCTAATCGAGGTGCTCTGTGTCTTGTGCCAGCATAACGATTCCCACTGAGGGTACACAGCACAAATGAAAAGAGCCAAGTATAGACAGAAATAACAGTACTGCTATTAGCAAGAAACCAGCATTGTCCTGGTGGCCCTTTCTGAAGCAAGCTTGTCTCCACAAGTACAAGGGTTTACAGCTAACAGCATTAATTCTGTGAACAAGGAATAAACAAATGCCTAACCACCCAAATATCTTCATGGAGAAAGGCTGGTTACTGTCAGAGTTTTAAGAGAAGATGGACAGTCATTACAATAGACTCATACAACTTCTTGTTTCAGAAGTACTGGTGTTCTACCTCACCCCCCTATACACTTCAAGACTTCTAAGGCATCCTCACAATAGTTTAGATACCTAATTTTATACAAACAACCATCCCACTGTTCACCAAGACTTGTGTTAGTTTTACAAAAGAGCTTCAAGGACTGAGAGATCTACTACAGCTGTACTCTAAGGGGACTCAATCTTTGAGTACTCAAACTACACATCACAGGACAGCTGAGGCTGTAAGAGACCTCTTGAGATCATCTAGTGTAACCCCCTGCTCAAGCAGGGTTACCAACAGCAGGTTTTCTATGGCTGTGTCCAGTAAGGTTGTGAGTATCTCAAAAGATGGAGACCACACATACTATGCCAGCATTTGACCACTCTCACAATAAAAAAAGTGTTTTCTGGTGTTCAGATTGAATGTCATAGGGTCAGATCAATAGCTGGCTCTTGAGAGCTGGAGACAAAAAGGGGATGGAGTATCTGCACTAATTTTCATCTAGGTAACAAATGTCCCAGTCCCAGTCATAATGGGCTGGGAAAGGTTAACAAATTTTTTTCAGGAACTGAGGCACGCTGATCGGTTTACTGCTGCTGTCACTATGCTAACTAGGTAGACTCTGCCACAGTTATTACTTAACTTTAGACAGAAACCACAAACTAAGCTAATGCTAAACAAAGTGATGAAGCCATTGTTCCCTCTCTCAGATACTCTGTGAAAGAAACAAGGCACAGCAGATGAACTCCCCGCAGTACTATGGGAAAAGTCATCTCCAGGGTCCTAAGACCTATAAAAATGATCTTCAAAATCACTAGCCAGATTTTATATTTGGACATCGATTTTAGGGTCACAGTCCATTCATCCTCATTTTCAGGCCATTATAAGCTTATAAGAGAACAAGCAACTGTCTGATTTCAAGGAAAAAAACTCACAGAGAAAATAAATACAAAGGGACTAACTGTTTCAGAAAGCCTTTGAACTGAAAATTTTTAAAGGTGCATACAGTATTCTACCATAATATTGCTAAGCTTACCCAGACCTTATTATTTTTTTAAGCCTCTCTTTTGGCCAATGTAAGGGATAGGTAGTTTGGCTAATCTAGAGTCACTATTTTCCCCCCTCATATTAGGTGTCTGTCACCTCTTTACATTGTTCATGCAAAGCATGGATGCTTTTTGTTCTAGAGAAGAAGAAATCAGACTTTTCCTAGTGCCCTTTTCATGTCTCTAACATTTGTCTCTAACTGGTCTTCAAACTATAAATAGTAACGTGTGCATGTTTTTGCATGTGTTGTACATCTGCACATAGATAAACAGTACACACAAAGAGTCTCTTCCAGTTCTTCCATTTCTGCTTGTTGTTCTGATCTGTTTGCCTGCTCATTTTGGTTTCATGACTCATTCTGCAACAATCTTACTTCACTTGTGGTGGCAGAAGAAAACTTCCCTGAAATAAATCAGCTATATAAACTACATTTTTAAAGGTGTCAGGTGCTCATTGCTGAAGACTGTTGCCTCAAACAGTTGTTCATTTTAGTGGTTTTCTTCTACATTAGCTTTTGTTCTCCTTCTCTTCTCAGAAGCTATAACCAATACACAGACCACAGGAACAAGCATATATTTTCAGAATAGTTAGCAACAGGGTTTTGATTTTCAGAGGAGAAGAAAAATGTTCATAATGATCACATGTTTGGCATGAAACAGAAAGAAAATGGAAAATGGAGTTTTCAGCCTGTTACTTAGCTGATATTGATGGTTCTTATTCATTTCAACCTGCCTCCATCTAGGAGCTCATCTTGTGTGTATCTTTTTCCTTATCCTAGATTTTGGCCTACATGATTAGATGTAACTAATCTAACTTAGCTGGGTTTTTTACTTTTTATTTACAGGCACAAGAGATGACACTGAGATCAACAGATGAGGATTTCATATCATCTCAAACAAAAGCAACTCCCACACATTCTTTGTAGGGACTGAAAGAATGGCAATAAAAACCCCCCACTTGTTTACAGTTTGAATTCTGAATGTCTACATCCAGACAGAATGACATCAGAATCCAAGTTCCTTTTTTATGGGTTCTCTTCATACTTGGTGAACAGAAACAGGTGCTTCTGAGAGGGCACTACATCTGGTATCTTCCTTACAGTGAGAAAACTCACACCCTAAATGTGCCTGTTTCTTTCTTTTGACTGTAAAAACACCACTAATGACTAATGAGGCCACCCCACATACTTCTGCATGCTGTACTAATCAAGTGTCTCCATCATCATCTGTTTTATATGTGTCTTAACTGCAAGACTGAGCCCTCCATGGACGTTTTGATCCTACGTGCAAGTAACATTTAAATACACTTCTACACATAGGTCTGAATTTATTCTCAGACTTATGTGGTTTGTCTTAATGACTGCATATACAGATAAATATATTTTAAAAAACCTAAACTTACCATGACCTGGTGAGAAAACATCATCCACAGAGTTTAGACATAACACTGGAATTCCTACTGACTTCAGCTTGCGACATGGGCTAGCATCTTCATAGTAATCATCAATTGAACGGTAGCCAAACATGACTGAAGTGAACTGCTTATCAAATTCTCTAATAGTTCTAGCCTGAAGTACAGAATTCAAATAAGGAACTATGTCAGCATTTGGAAAACAGCATTCAGCTCAAGCAGAAGTAACATTTTCACATACCTTCATCACAAGATCCATATCAAATAATTTCTCCAACATTTGTCGATGCCTAAAAAGAAGAATATAAAAATTGGAGGGCTTGTATTCTTGTTATATAAACAAATGTAGAAGTTCTCTGCTTTACAGATACATTTATAGAAGCAACTGTCTAACATGCTTGTTTTTAATTTTCTCTCATATGAATAACCTGGAATCCAAGAGCAGAATAATTGTTCATCCATATGTAGGTACATCCAGCAACATAGTAAAAATCTGAATAAGCCATGATAAAGATGACAAACATAAGAGAACTTAATATTTGGGAATAAAAAGTACACTGTGGTTTTATAAAGCCAATGATGAACTAGGTCTTTCTGTGCTTTTGCACAGAACACCAACTTAAAAAAAATATTATATATGCAAATCTACTAAAGTGAATATGTGCAAGTCTAAAAATTTTTCAAATCCATTTACTTCATCTATAGATACAGAATTAAATTAGGTTTGTTGTGAGTCCCTTGAGTCTCACATAAATTTAGTCACATTGATGACAAACTTTCCTGAAAAGATCTTCTTGATTTCAAAACTTACCAAATAATGCACGAATAACAACTAGAGTTCTTACAGCATTAATTTTGCCAATATTTTTATACCTGCTGTCCATCTCATGTTAAAATCTTTCCACCTTGCTAAATAGTTCAGAAGGCAACTCACCTGCTGATAGAGGATTGTAGACAAGTGGTCAAGTAATAGTTGAAAAGAAGCCAGTTTAGTGGCTTCTCCAGAGATTCTATAGATTCAAAAACATTCCAACCCGCAGAGAAAATTGCAGCTGCCATTAAAGGAGTGTCTCTGCCAGTTTTTCCCAGGTAATTTAAAAGAAGCATGCTACAAAGGAAAAACAGAAACATACATACTATCAAACTATTTGCTTCAATTTAGAGTAAGTGTAACAGCCATGTTTTTGTCTGTTTTTCAGTAGTTTCTTGTCTGAGTCCTACAGTTGAGCCTAGTACACCTAGAAGGTAGTCACCTAATCAACATATGACTCATGAAGTTTACTTTCTCCACTATCAGAGAGGAACAGGGTGCACTGTGTAGGGTGTGAGTAGGAGTGCATTTAGAAACAGAAATGTACTAGTCTTATTTAAATCACTAAAGGGAGGGAAAAGTCAAATGATTCTTACTCATGGAACAAGTATTCCCAAGTGTTAGTAAGTTTTATCATCTTACAAGCTCCTGGTCTTCCAGATGTGATAAATCTGATCAGCGTGCCTGACAAATGCAAGCTGCCCCTGGCACACCTACCTCCCTATGAAGAAGTCTTCTGAGGTTAAGGTAGTGCCATTACCTCACCTCACACATGAGAAAGAACACAACTCTTCTTTAACACAAAATATGTGGTCTTGGATAATGAAAAAAACTAGAGAAACAAAGTTATGACCCAAATAAATGGCTCAGGTCTTGTCTTTCTGATCAGTTGCAGCTTACAGTCTCTACTGCTAATGTAGAGTTGAAAATAGGGGAAGTTCACAAGTATCTACCCTTCCAATGTAGAAAAATAAAACAGCTTGAAGAGAATAAAACAAAAATACTGGCAGAAAAGCTCAAAGTCTTTCTTTACTGCCTGAGACCATAAAGTTCACAACAAGCATTTTAACTCCAAATCTTCAACACAAACAACTGCAGTTGATTAGTAACATTAAGACAGCTCCCTAGATTGCCACACTCTGTACCTTGGCTTTACTGTACTTCAGGAGACAGCAACCTTTAGCAAAGACATTATGAACCAGCCTTCCACCACAGAGACTTTATCCCTCTGCACTACCTTCCACATCATAGGATGGCAGCCCAATAAACCAACAAAAAAAAAGTTGCAGTAGCAGAAGCAGCACTTCTCTAACAGAATTCACAGAGAATATGTGGTAGAGAGAAGGCATAGAAATCTTTATGTTACAAAATGAAGTCCCTTTCCACAATAATACCTATAGAAGATAGTAGAACAGGTGGTCTTTCATTTACATTTATATATGTCTGTGAAGTGAGCATCTATTTTAATTCTTAACTGGGGCAAATATGTCTTATATAGATTACCTGACTATTCAGAAAATTCTGAAAAGCAAGAGATGATAAAAAATTCCTGTAAGCTTAAGACAAGTGGATGATTTTTGCAGTACATCCCTGTTGAGATCTTTGCTCCTGCTTAATTTTAAATGTGCAATGTTTCAATTAATTTTGAAGCAAGGAAACAGTTCTCATGTAGATGATTATAGACTATTCCAGTGTTCTGTACAATTAAGCATATGCTTTCTGGTTTTGGTTCAGGATTTTAAAAACATATTGGAGCGGGGAGGTGGAACACCTTGCCTGAAATTGCCCAGTGGTGCTGGTTACATGTAAACCAGGTATACAACACAGATTCCCTGTGCCATTGTAACAGACTTTGCCAGTATTTTGGATAAGCCAAGGACAGAAATTTTGTACCAGTCATAGAACTGCCAGCTTCTACCACACTTTCAGCCCTTCATAATTTCCAGGCCCAGGGAATTGTAGCCATCTCAGCATCAACTGCCACAGCAAGGCACAAGCAGACCAGATTTCTGGAGAGTGTTGAGGACAATATTTTGATATACAATCAAGGACCTAAATAGGAAAAATATTCTATGGATCTGCTATTCATATGTAAGGAAGAACTGGTCAGGTAGAGAAGATGCAGAACAGTCTTGGCCACTGAGATTATTTGATGGTGGATTTTTACGATGAGAAGTAAGTGGGTAAGGTAAGCAGCAGAATTATAATACTGGAGAGAGATGGCTTTCATTTACCCAGGGATCTGGGATCTGGTTGGCAAGATCTTACATTAGATGGCCCTGATGAGCGAAGGGGACTTTAAGGATAACCAAACATAAAGCAGAAGTGTGATACATTCTGATATGCAGGAAGTTGAGCAAGAGTAGCAGAAGACCACATGGATGAAAAAAACCCTTCTGACCAATTTCAAGGAGGAAGTATCCTTAAGGTGAAAGACAGGTTGTCTACCTGGGAAAACAGTCATTGCCCAAGCATGCAGGGATGCACTTAGAAAACCTGAAGTTCAGCTGGAGCTGGAACAAGCAAGGGATGTGGAGGACAACAAGGGAAAGGTTTCTGCAGCAAGAACAGCTTCTGTAAGTCTTTTGGTACAAAAGAAGACTCAGAACAAACAACATTCTCTTCCTTCCCCTCATCAGTGAAGCCAGTCATCTCTTCATAGAATGCAATCAGATCACCTGGCCATGTTTTGTCCTTGATGAAAACAGTCACCATTATTCCCCATATGCTTGGAAATGGCTCCCAGAGGTTATCCCCAAAGAAGTGAAGTTAGGTTGACCAGCCTTTTTCCCTCCTGGAACCACTGTTCAACAGAACAGGGAACCTAGTGACTAAAGATTTGCGAAAAAGCAAAAAATACCAGTCTTGAACAAATATGTATTTATCTAAAAGCTCCTACAAGTCATTGATAGATTAATATCAATATATAGTAATATATATTAATATCAATATATATGGGCTGTATCTGCCCATCCCCCACAAAATTTATCAGAAAAAAGGGAAGTCTCAGGAAGTTACCACTGTGTCTGCAGCATTCCTAAAGAAAATTCTCCTCTGCTAGGATTTTTGTTGAAGAGGCTGCTGGAATATTTCTGCTAGCTTCTAGCAGTGGGTTTTTTTCCTAAGAAACTGTGCTATCATTGTCTGTTCTCACTGTGCTTTCTGGAGAGAAGCCAGGACACAGCAAGTCTTAATACCACATGCTCCACCAATCCATATCAGTTTGAACAACAATACTACTTCTTCCTTCTGAGCCAGACAGAGGAGATATCCACACCTCTTCCAGCCTAACCTACCCACACACTGCAGAACACAGAGTGAAGACAAATCTTATTGCCAGAGGTTGCTATGAAACATGGTGTATTAGCTCAAGATCCTATTTTATATCCCTCTGTTCTGAAGACAGCCTCCCTAGTTTCGGAAGACTGTATTGCCGGTCTGTTTGGCTGTTAATCTGCCTGTCATTGTTTCCTGTCTTTCTCCACCCCCCTCCACCCAGTTTTTAAATGTTAGCCAATTTCAACCTTCACTGACACAGAGGCAAAAGCCTCAATGATACAAAGTTTCTAAAAGTCTTCTGCATATTAACTGTTGGAGAGAAACCCAACTTGCTTGCAGGTCAATAAGCAATGCAAGTATTCCAGAGTAATAACTTACAATCAGGCTACACGAGTCTTATGATCACAGTTACGCTGAAGCTTGTGTTACACAACCTTACCCTCCCATAGAAACACCTGCTGCCATAAATGGAGCTGAGGGGTGCAAGCTGTGCACATGATGAATAACAGTTTCTAAGTCCTCTGTGTTAGCTGCACAGTAAGTCCTTGGTGTCTGTAAGGAGTCAAGAGGGAAAAAAATGCCATAGTAAGCTTTTGTATTATCCTTTAAGGACAAAGCAAACTGAACAGTGGATCATTATATAAGAAGATAAATTTAGCATTTATTGTGAAACTTCACTAAATGGCAAATAGAAATCCAGAATGTTTCACAAGAAGGTGAAGGAAGGAGTTATACTTGTTATCATTACAAAGTAAAAGCAGTGACAGGTATCTACAGTATCTGCAACCTCCAGGTCATTAGACAACATCTGAAGAGAGAACAATGTGCTAAACTAGACAAAACTAGATCAGAACTAGATAGACACTGATATTTTTAAAATACCCCAAGGAAATGGAAACATTATAAAGGCTGTAGTGTACAGAAAAGGAAGTTATAACAACAATTTTACTATACTCACCCACATTCAAATGCAAAAGAAAGCATTGAAAACTAACCCATATTTAGATTTTACGTACAACACAACCAAATAAACCGATAAATAAATTCCCCAGTGTGGTTTACCTAATTTAGCAAAGTATTCTATTAATCAAAGCAATGAAACATATATTATCTGTTCTTTATCCATCATTAGTGTCTCTTTAAATCCTGAATCAAGACTTGGAATGACTTCTGCTGGCATCAGGTTGGGTAACCCCTTGGGTAAGATTTGGTTAACCACTTCCCTGCTGTTGAAGAAGCACAACATTTGAGCCTCCCCTGCATAGATACCAGGAACAGTCCAACCTGAGGGACTACCTGGGGCTGCATGAGGGAGATAAGTCCATTTTGGCACCATAAGAATCAGTGACATGGGTTTTTTTCTAACGGTGTTGTCCAGACCTCATCTATGGAGAAATAAAGTTTTTAACTTTAGAGCTGCTAGGAACATGTTAGTGACCTGGACTTAACTATAGGTACTTACTGAACTGCCAAAAATCAGTGAGACATTAAAACTAAATATAAAAATACATCACTATGAGTGAATGGGACTTTTCTGTTGCCTGAAGGAACAATGGATTTCAAGGGTGTTTTTTTAAATTGTCTTCAGTTAAACTGCCTGGCTATTTGTGGGTGATTTTAACAACACCAAACTAATTACTTAGAACACATTTAACAAGAATATTGATATGTTGACGTCAAAGATGAGGAAATGGAAAGAAAAGCTAAATCTAGATAATTAAAACTGAAGACATTTTTAATTTCCATTTATGTTGCATTTCCATTTCTCATCCACATTAATCATTCTTCACTGTTTAACATCCTATTAATTATAAATAGTGTGAATGTGTTTTATTTTAATTAAATTGCCAACCTTACAAGGAAAAATAAATTATTTTTGGTAACTAGCATCTAATGCATTCTAAGTGAAAGTGTATTTGATTAAAATTTATAAACCTAAAGATATATCATCCAAAGATATATCATCCATTTTAAATTCAGGTAATTCCAGACAGTTTAATGTTTAGCTATTTACACTTTGTATGAAGATATTTTAAAACACCGTCTTAGCTCACAGTGGCTGTGGTCAATATGATATTTGATTATTCCAGAGCAATAATTCACATTAGCTTTCAATAATCAATGAGTACAGTATTCTTTAAGTAACTATTATTTGTCACAAATTTGAATCTATCTTTAAAGTGACTAGAAAAGAACTGCTTACATAACTAATTTCTACTGTGGTGCTTAACTATGCTTCAGACTCATTAAGTAGGGATTTTATACTAAAGTGCTGAAACTTCTTTGCAGAAAATGTGATAATTTTAACTGGTTTGCTGCACCACAAGAACTTATAAAGCTTAAAGATGTAAATCCGATTACAGTAAAATACACACAATGTATCCAGACAAGGGATCTTTTCTCTAAATGATTCAGAAATTCATCAATAAGGACTTTGTGTGTGACAAAACTGCTTTGTAGATCCATCTCCAAAAGTATGCAGAAAACTACTCTTAACATGGCAATATTTGCATTGAAATGCTTTATCTGATTAGGGAAAATAATTCTGAGCTTTTTAAAGTTTGAAACCAGGGGATTAAAAAAATGCTAAACAATACTGAGTATTATGCACATTCATTCCAGCTGCAGAATTGTCAACAGAACGCATATGAAAAAACAAAGCTTATTCAGCAATATTTCATCATGCCTTGTCCCTAGCTGTAGAAAACGTTTAGCTTCAAGATTTTTTCATCTGAGGAATGGCCAGTTATTTCTAAACAAACGTGATATGTCTGTCCCAAAAAAAAATGTCCTCTGTAGCTGGGTTTGTGTCACGATTGCTGAGAAAAATACAAGAACACATTTAACTTTCAGGATACATATATCCATGTAAAGCTGGTTCATTAATTTACTATACATGTAGTATGGATCAATTTTAATGGCACACCTTTTTAACCATATCAAAAATATAGTTTAAACTGGGAAAGAAATTAAAGTGGATTATATTTGGGTATGTAAGTTAAATCAATGGGAGAAAATTGCAATTACTGAGCAGAGATGTGCACATTTTAGATACTTAACTATTTTTGGAAAGAAAATGTAAGGATTGTTCATTTTAGTGTTAGAGATATTATTAATTGAATAATTTCCTAAAATGAAATGTTCAGAAAAAATTGTGTGCTGACCAGCTGACCCTCTAGGGTTTCAAGATAAAAAATTAATATTGGCACATGATTGATCTACCAGATGGCTGAATTATCTTCTCTGCATTTTCCACCCATGCTCTGAGTTTCTCTCATTTAAATCCAACTGTACAAATAGGCACAAATTATTTCATAATTACCACTTATAAGTGAGAGATGTTTATCTTAGAAGTCATCCTTACCAAAAGCTCCTCGCCAGCAATTCCCCGATTGTTAAAAACCACGCATCTAAAAATTGAGACAGTAAATGCAATTGTGCACATTGTAATTTCACCAAAAGAGATAACTTAAGCACACAAAAAAAATGAAAATGCATTAAGAAAAATAAGCCACTTCTATGAATAAGTTCAGCACATAAATATTTACATACTTACAGATCCTAGAGGCTGACCTGTGTGGAACAAGCTTTATACCAAAATGGAGTTCGCTGAGGTCAGTGGGACTATCAGAGCTCTGTGATTTGTTGAGGTCAGATCGCAGGGTGAGAACCCCAAGGCTTAGCTGAAAGGGGTACAGACATGTCCTGCCTGCACTCTGCAATGAGCTCTGACAGTGCAGGGCCCAGCCTAAAGCTGTGCTCTGAAAAAAGAACGTCGGAGATCCGTGCATAGACATCCCCCAAAGCTACATAATTCTATTAAATTGGAAGAAATGAGCCAAGTCAAAATGATAATGACAGCTGGATCTAAGTTACAGGCTCTTGAGAATGGTTTTTTTTAATCTGGTACTGCAGAAGTTTCTGGTCTCTCTGTTGGTGGGAGTCTCTGAATCTTCTAGCAGTATTACCATGATTTAAGAATCCATACTTTCTCCATAATATTACATTTCTATTGCTCTTCTAACATCTCACTGAAATAATTTTATTCAATAATATAGTTAGATGGGTTAAAGGCATGAAAGAATATTTATTTTTATGTTTTTATCAAATGTTACTACTTGAAATTATAGCATTCTCTTGAAATCTGACCTAAAGCTCCACTTTTTAATATTCTACCTTCTTCCCTTAGGGGATGAAATGCAGATAAAACTTCCAGTTTAAAAATTAATAGTAACAAGTTGTTGATTTCAAGGCTTTTCTCTGATATTTTTTACTGCTAAGTTTTAAGGTGATTTAAACAGTACTTTGAACAATTAAATGGTTTCCTAACTTAGTAAAGTAGTTTTCCAAATAGAGAAGAGACAGCCAAACATGTAGATAAAAACTAATATATACATATTCGAAGAACTTACTGGAGTCAGCACCAGAAGCCAATCTGCAAAGACAAAATCTAATATTCCAAATACAGATCCTGGAACAATGACAACTTATTTTAATGCACAGCAGCAGCAATATGGTTACATAAAGGAGTCTACTCATCGACTAATCCACTTATTTTACCCAAATCTGACCAGAAGCCTTAAGAATGAAACCAAATTACACAGTGACAATGAAGAGGTGACAGACCCCCTCAAACACCATCTGTAACAGTAGGCTAGCTCTCCTTTCTGCACCCAGGAATTTGAGGCTGCTGAATCAAGCAATTTTGGCATTCAGAAGCTGACCTCCTCCAAGGCCTACTGCCAGCAACCTGTCCACACAAGTCTTCTTGGAGCTGAATAAAAACCCTTTCTCTAGAAAATGTAAAGGTTACCACTTAATGTAATATAATAACTTAAGAAGCAGCAGCAAAGCCCTGTGGAGACTTAACTGGCGTTCACTGCAATCTCTGGGGCACATCTGTAGATATTAAAACAGCCCTTCCAAATGTACTGCCTGTTACATAATTCCACTATGATTATTATTACTAATAATACTTTCTTACATAAACTACTGTATTCAGATCTCATTTGCCTTAGGAACGCATCTGATACATATACATACTGATATTGGATCCTACCAGAGGCAGCAAAATGAACAGCAATGAAAAACAACAGTACCTATATCCCAGTGTTTCGCTTTGATGGATCATATGAAGAATGTAGGATTCCTTGCTTGTTCCTGTCAGGCCAGGCAATAACAGGACAGTGGGTCTTGTGCTGGCATCCGGATAGTATGAGCTGTCATTATTATCAAACCAATCCAACGAAATCTGTCCTCCATCTGCTGTTTTAATGAGCTCACTGAAAGGTACATTTTAAGACAACACTGATTAAATTGAAAAATACATACATGCTCACAGAGTGCTCGCAGTTTACAAATTAAGAGGTATGAATTCTGCATTTTTCATTATGTTTTAATACTCAAAGTGCCACCTGACTAGGTATGTCTGCATTCAGAAAGAGTTACCCCTACAGCTGACAAGAGTTAGAACAGTCAATTGCAGGGTAATTCCCGTTCAGTAAATGAAGACAGTAAATGAAGACATGGCTTTTCATAAATTGCTGCTGATGTACTGGAAGCTTGTAGCTGATGTGATTTTTGGCACTGCCTTGAGTTTTTGTGTACTGCAGGTTTCCTTTGAATCATCTAAGAATCTTTTGATAGCACACTGGGTAATGTGATAAGCATTTATCACATTTTTTTTTCCCCTCTTCATCCAAAGAAGTAGAATGTATAATGGATTGTTTTAAACATGCAGAACACAGACACACACTACTGCATCTTTCACCCTGTATCGCTACAAACTGTGCTAGAATGCACTGCTATAGCATATATCTTAATAATGCAACAAATACTGTCATATCTCAGGAAGATATGCATGCATTAAACAATGTCAAAAAAGTTTCAATCTTTTTTTTAGAAACATACAAATCTTCCCACTTCCTCGAAATTTGAACAGTTAAAGTGCTACTTTACCTTCATAATTTAGAAAAGTAGTTATTGAAATAGAGAAGAGATAGCCAAAGATGTAGATAAAAGCTAATATATTCATATTGGAATGGTTTGAGGGAGTTGGTGTGGAAACTGCTGAAATGTAAGCCTACCTGGCATTTGATTTTTCTTTTGAAATTCTTGGTAGTGACTACTGCAGATTTTAAGGGTGACCAGCCTTGTCGGACTCATTAGCTCAGATTTGCCCTTTTTCAGTAATGGGAAGTAGATGCACTTCTAGTGAGTACTGCCAACACAATCTAAAATGGTGAAAAATAAGCACTGCTCCATGGAACTATGTTTCTTTTCTCAAAACCCTTGAAATAAAAGTGTACAAGAAGGACTAGAAGAAGTGGACATGGCCATACCACTGAAATGTTTCCTAGTTACTAAAACTAAGGGAAGCTGCTAAATGCTAAATCTATTCTACCGTGCAAGCAGAGCTGAAACAACTTGTGTTGCATCCAGGTTCCGGCGCATAAAAGTCCTTCTCCTTAGGTCTTGTGCCAAATGCCTCATTTGCCAGACTAAGTCTCATTTCTGTGTGAAAGAGATCAGCTGAGGACAAAAAATAAATATAAGGGATTTTTTCCCCTCTTAGAATGAGGGAAATGTTGCCTCTTTAGGCATGCCTCTTAGGCATGAAAGAACACAACAAAAACTCCACAGGTAAAAGTTACTCTGAAAATCCCAGAAGTTCTGTATATACAAAACAAGGCTGAATGTGGCCATGCTATGGTTAAGGTACAACGTGTTTGTTCAATGGACAGATACAGTGACTGCATGATCTTTGCAAAATTATGGCATTTGAACACCAGAATATTTGATAAGCCAAGTAACTGTGCTGCCATTCAGAGGAGCCTCTACAGGCTGCAGAAATGTGTTGACAGAAACTTCACAAAGTTCAGTGAGGGGAAGTGCAAAGTCCTGGGCCTGGGAAGGAACAACCCAATGTACCAGGAGAGGCTGCCCATCTGGAAAACAGCTTGGCAGAAAAGGACCTGAGGGTGCTCATGGTGGACACCATGTTGAACATGAGCCAGTAATGTGCCTTTGCAGCAAAGATGGCCAAAAGTCTCGAGGCTTAGGAGAACTATAACCAGCAGATTGAGGGATATGATCTTGCCCCACTGTGGAGCACTGGTGAAGCCACATCTGGCCTCTGAGTCCAGCTCTGGGCTCCTCACTCCAAGGCAGACATGAACATACTGGAGATAATCCAACAAAGGACCACAAAGAGGATGAACAAACTGGAGCCTATCTCCTATGAGGAAAGGCTGGGACAACTGGGACTGCTCAACATAAAGAAAAGGCTCAGGGGGAACTTAGCAATGTGTTTATATACCTGAAGGGAGGATACAAAGAGGATGAAGCCAGGCTTCTTTCAGTGTTGCCTATTGACAGAACAAGAGGCAATGGGCCCAACCTGAAGCATGGGAGGCTCCCTCAATATCAGGAAACAAATTTTCAATGTGAGAGTGTGCCACCAAGCATTGGCACGATTTGCCCAGGGGTATTGTGCAGTCACTATCCTTATGGAAATCCAAAAGCTATTTTGACATGATCTGGGGCAACTGGCTCTGTGTGACCCTGCTTGAGTAGGGCAGTTGGACTAGGTGACCTCCAGAGGTCTTTTAAGACCTCATCCTCTGTGTAATCCTGTGAACATATAACCACATCAGTTTCTATATCATCACCCATATTTCAGTGCTACAAAACTCTGAGCTAAAATAGGGCCATTTGGGAACACTGACCTTTCAAACCTACTTCATATTGATTCCATGATAAAGGTAGTTCCAAGTCTATGACAAAGTTGTAAAGGTGGGCATAAAGCAAAAAAAACCCAAAAAACAGGCACAAACTGGAGCAATTGACAGTGGTGTGACACAGAGTAAGAGAACAGCTGGATATCAAATCAATCACTTTCCAGAATAAAGGCACTTACTTCCTGTACTGTACTTGGGGTCTAGATGTGATAAAGGGGCGCAGGAGTGTCTGTACCCGACCTTCCCAGCACCAAATCGTGGGATAGTAAGTTTCTGTCACAACAGGGCAATATTCCTCAAGAAAGCGGCAGAAACGGTCATTGCTTGCCACCAGCTGGGGTTTCTAGGAAAAGAGACTACAGTCAGACATGGGCATTCTTCTAAAACAAATTAAAAAATCAAAGAAATAAAGCAATAAAGTTTATTCAAATCCTCTCTCAATGAACTAATTTATTTCATATAATCATTTGCAATGCTCTTACCTTTAATGGTACAGAGAGAAGTAAATGAAAACCAAACAAAATGCCAAAATGCCCAAGTGAAAAGTGAAACCCATTAAGCATAATGGATTCCTTATCCATTTCTAATAACATACTAATCTATCTCTAATTTTACCAGCATTGTATCTTCACTGACAAATTAAAATCACATTGTTTCTTAGTAAACAAGAAGGTTTTACCAAATCTGTTTACTTGGACCACACAAAAATGACATTTAATTCATGCATGCACTTTGACCGCAGTACCTTTTTTAACCTGGTAGGACGCTTCTCCTCCCATCTCATTCTACAGTACACAAGTGCATTGGTTCCTCCTCTCCAATAATGTTCTGCACGCAGACAATTTGCTTACAGTTTCCATTTGTTTACCAATTAACATGGAAAAGTCCCTGTATTCCAGGGACTTATCTCAGCTTTTACCAACTATATTTCTTATACCTCTCTGTCACAATGACTCCTCAACATACAAGCATTAATAGGACAATAACACATGCTTTGAGGAAAACCATTCCACATAAAGAGCTGTAATGGCACATCCTCCCTTCGTTTTTCTCCCCTGACCAAAATCAAGTACTCTCTTCTCTATGAAGAGGAAGGCTATGTTCCCAGCGGTTCTCTGAAGGACTGTGGCAACACTCGGGTCCTCGACGGTCAAAACCCTTTTGATATGCGTATTTTCAATTGATTACGCATTCAACGAGGCGCTCTCACCAGGGGGCCACTTCAGATCTCGTCAGGCTCACTGTATCCAAGTAATTTGCAATTGCCTAATTCATCGGTAAAACTACTGCTGATGAGATGCCCAAGAGTGCTCCAGCCTCCAAAACGCTGCCATGGTGCCCCCAGAGGTACTTAGGATGGTACGGACGGGAACACAAGGGCAGCAAAACTACTTTATCGCTTGCACTGCTAGTGAACCAAGTAGGTCGGGTTTGTGTTGTGGAGAGCAGTCTCCTAACCTTCCTTTCCAAAGCATGGCACCCGGCCAAGCTCTCCAACTAGTACAAATGCATTTTGGGGACTGCCGAGACCGGAGTCCCTTCCCGTCCCAGAGTAAGCAGGACCAGGGGAGCCCTCCGCCACCGCAGTCCGGCGGCCTCCGGGGGTCACCGGCGGCCCCTGCGGAAGACGCAGCCCCGGCGGCCGGGGAGGCTGCGCTGCCGGGCCCGTGTGGGCTTCGAGCGGGGTTTCGGCCGGCCGGTACCCCGGGGCGGCACCTCCAGGGGATGGACGAGGGATTTGAGGACAAGGCGGCCGTAGAGCCCTGCCCCCCCAGCCATTTCAGGTGCGATCCCCTCGCCTACGGGCGGTGGGTCGCGGTGACCTTCGGGACTGTCCCCATCAGCGGGACACCTGCGGAGCCCGCCCGCCCCGCCGCCCTCCCGCTCACCTTGGCGATGCTGTTGAGGTAGTAGCAGGCGTAGGCGACACCGAAACCAAGTACCAGGGACAAGCCCACGCCGGAGCCGAAGAACCCCACGCGGACTTGGCTCTCCAGGTAGAGGGAGAGCTCCCTGGTCAGCACCTGCCAGTCCATCGCACACGGGGGACGGCACGGCAGGACACCACACCCCGGCTGCCGCGGGCGAGCCCACCCCGGCGCCGAGGGAGGAGGAGGAGGAAAGCGAGAAGGAGGAGCTGGCGCCCGCCTCCCGCCGCCGCTGCCCGCGGCCCGCTCCGCGCTGCAGCGCCGCCCCGGGACCGCCCCCGCCGCGGCCACCGGGGCCTGCGGCCGGCTTGGAGGGGCCGGGGCCGGGCTGGCTCGTAGCCTGCCCCGCAGCGGACGCAGTCCTGAGTCCGGCTCCTCCGCGGCAGTGCTGCCGGCATCGGCCGCCCCACGGCAGGTGACATCTCGGTGCTCCTTCGGTGTCTCCTTGCCCCGTCGCTTTGCCGGGAGGGCAGGGAGGGCGTGGGGGGGGGGGTGGGTGTGAGATAGGAAAGGGACCCGTCCAAAACCATAAGGAGCAGCTGGTGCAGGCGTGTGGGACTCAGTCACTGTCGGGCAGGGAAGAGGGAACATGGGCTTCCAAATGCAGCAGTGGTTAATAAGCAATCTCTCTCTAAATATTTCACGTGAGACAGAAGTGCTTCCACATATCCGCTCTTCCATTTATCACTGCTGTTACAAGGCATTAGTGAAGACCAGAGAGGAATAGAGGTATCTCCAATTAGAGGAGTAGAGGTATCTCCAATTTCCAAGAGAATTTCGGCCAGCTCCCTTTTCAGCTGTATGGATTGGAGGCCCTGGTGCTTGCTAACTCAGATGCTCCCCCCTTCAGCTTCATAAAAAGATGCACAGTATCTGCGTCTTTTCCTTGGCAAAATCCTAGGAGCACAACTGATAACACGAAGATCCTGGAGCTGAGCATCTGCTATTTGAGATGCATCCATGCACCACAGTACACAGAAGTACTTTCCCTCTCCTTATTTTATGGCCCAGCTCCATGAACTGCTGAGAGAAGACAGAAGATTGCTCAGTGAGGCTCTTCACTTCTTACCTTATCTGTGTTTTCTTACTATATCCAAATTTCAAAATTTACAAAATAAAAAAAGAAGAAAAATACGTAACCACAGAAAAGGAGATGTGGCCTTTTTCATTTACTCCTCCTAATTAAGACAGAGTTTACCAGAGAGATTCTGCTTTGACATAAAACATCTTGGTCCAAAATGTTCTTGTTCACCATGGAAAGACTAATAAGAGTCTATTGCAGAGATCTGAAGAAATTTTAAAATACCTATTCTTCCTATACAGTCAGCGGTTCAAAGCTGAAAAGAGTATGGGAATTGGTAATGGATGGAAACCTACTGTCATCAACACTGCACTTCCACTGCTGATGGAGAATAACCATACCCAGGTTTTGGTCCTGACTTGCTGGGAGTGTATGCTGTGCACCCCAGATAAAAGGATTTATCATGGAGGGACACTCCACTGGGAGAGCTGGAGTAGATAGCTCAGTTGAGAACATGTAGGCTTCATCTGCAGTGTGAAGTTAGGAATCTTCAGAGACAATAATTTGGCTGAACTGACAACTAGATTTTAGGATGCAGAGGAACCTGCTGCATCTGAAGGGGGAACTAGTTTTGCTTGCAGCAGACTGTTCTGTATCTCCTCATTAAGCTGAAGAATCCTTGAGTCACCCAAAATCTAGAGAAAAGAAAAATCCCAAATATCTGAGAAAGAAGAGGACACAGCCTGTGTCCTTGGGTCTAGAAGGCTTCTAAATGCATATCCACTCATTTTACTGAAAAGTGGAAGGTGTGACTTGATGTTTAGAGAGGGCCTTTGAGTCATACAAATCTAGTAGTTTAATGACTTGATCAACAATCAAGAGAGTTGGAAAGCCTGAAAAAACATCCGGACACAAAGGTTGATGAGGTTTATCTGGTCTTGGACTTCCACCTACCCTGTGTTGGTTACTCATAGGAATATCAACAAGGTCAGGCACATGTGACATGCTGCTGGCAAACTGAAACAAATGACATGTACTGAGAAGGGTTGAGGGGTTTGGGTTTTTATTAGGTAAACATGTTGCTACATTGACAACAGCAGAAATGTTAATAACTTCCTTCTGCTTCAAGCAATTACCATCAGATCTTCCAGTTCTGGTGTTGGGCTTTTTAGGTCTTTAAAAGGTTGTGCTTTTGCCTACAATGCATTTTGCAGAGCTGATAAAGAAAAGGCTGTATTGTGCTCATATTACAACCACTTCCAAGTGATTGAGTCATTGCAAATTGTGCATGTGTGTATGTGTAAAAAACTTTCCGTGAAAAAACTGAGGTAGTCTTTATGGTGTTTTGAACACTTACTGCATTTTTTTTCAGAGAAAAAAAGAGTCCACATTCCCAGAGAGAGTTCCTGTTTGCAATATGCTCTCTTCTCTCGAAGTGCTTCATAAAACGATTGCCTCAACCCACTACTAATGGATTATAGATTAAGCAGAAGCGAAAGGGCACAGGACTGTTCTTTCATATTGTCTCCCAATTTATCTTGCTTGAGCAATAGATAATAATTGACAGAAGCAATTGAAGAGTCACAGTCTGACTTGCTTTTATCACTAGAAGTCTGCACTATGTTTATGTTATCTTTTGTTTAGGGAGGTGGTTCTATGATCATCTGGGGTTTGGGACAGAATCATTATGTTCTTACTGACATTCCAATGGGCAGTTGCAAGTTGACCCCACTGCAGTTCTCTAGAATGGATTTCAGTGCAGTACCTCTGAGGAGGGTAACCTTAGAGCTCTAAATTCAAGGTTCTGTTTGATTATATTCTTTTAATGTTTGTTTAACTTTAGTATTCATCTAACAAAATAGGGAAAATATCTTTGTGTCAGCATAAACTATCTTGGGATACTTAAAAAGTGCAAAGTCCATGCATAAAATATCTGAAAAGTTTTCCATTAAGGAAAAGGCATCCAGTGTTTGTGATATTTATTATCAGCAAGGGAATGGGAGAAAAAAAGTGCATTTGAAAAATTCAATCCAGCATTTCTCAAGACTTCCTCATGCATATTATTTGTCTTTCCTTAAAATATGAATGAAGTCAATGAAAATGCTCTGTGTTGGAGGCTCTTCAAATTTCAGATGGAAAAAGCCAGCCTGTGTTTGCATTTGTACTCTCGGTGCTCGTGAAAAAATCAATAATTGTGGCATTAGGAAGGGCTGCTTCTGTTGTCCCTTTCTTAAGCTTTGCTACTCTTACTATTATCTTCATATTTCCATGCATCCATATATTTTTCTTCCATGGTGCTTCTCTTCACTCCATCAAGGAGTATTTCTCCGCCCTTGATGATGGTAAAATTGGAAGGAACAAAGGATTCAAAAAGAACTTATCTGGGACATGTTGGTGGATGAGAAACTCAGCATGACCTGGCAATTGCTTGCAGCCCAGAAGGCCAACAGCATCCTGGACAGTGTCAAAAGGAGTGTAGCCAGCAGGGAAGGGAGGTGGTTCTCCCTCTCTAATTTTTCCTTGTGAGAACCCATCTGGAGTGTTGCATCCAGCTCTGGAGTCTTCAGCACAGAGATGTGGACCTGTTGGAGGGCCACAAAAATGATCAGAGGCATGGAGGACCTTTGAAGACAAACTGAGAGAACAGACTTCTGCAACAGAGCTCTTCAGCTCTTCTACAAGAGCTTGTAGTGGTAGGACAAGGGGGAATGGCTTTAAACTGGATGAGGGTAGATTCAGAGATTTCAGAGAAGTTGTAGATATGCCATCTCTGGAGGTATTCAAGAGCAGAGTGGGTGAGGCTTCGAGCAACCTGGTCTAGTGGAAGGTGTCCCAGCCTATGGCAGGGGGGTTGGAACTAGATGATATTTACGGTCCCTTCCAACCCAGACCATTCTATGATTCTATGATAGTTTATCTTCTTCCCTTAACTATGTTTCCTTCAATTAAATGTATGTCAATTCATCAGGTGTAGCAGGTATTGTTTTACTCTCTGTTTGGGTGACTGAAGATACCTTTAACAGCTGTTGCAATAGGAAGACTGCTCAATATTTGTCTCCCTTGGGATGATTCTTGCAGGATCTGATTTACATGAAATCAGCTCCCTGCCTTTGACTGCAGCTAGCAAACTGCTAAATACAAAATCATGGTTAATACAGGACTGTTGAAAATGAGCAGCTATATTGAGGACATTTGTCTTATCAATTTATTTCATTAAAAATACTAAAAGAAGCTGCTACAGAACTTAGAGAATTTTTGAAAGAGCACAGTAGAACTGGATGTTGAATCCACGTTAAATTTCTTCTGGCCTTCAAGAGAGATTTATTGCAGTAAAGCATTCTCATTTTTATTTGCCTGTTTTCATTCCTTCATAATCACTTCAAAGAAGTGATTATCACAAAAGGATAAATAGTTGTATTTCACACAAAAGACCAAAATATCTTAGAATGCTTTAAAATCATGTAACACTTCCCTCCAAAATGAAACAACTTCTGTATACATTTGGTAAACTTTTTCTATGTACATCAGCACTATGGCACCAGCTGAATTCAGTGGAGTCAGAAATAAGCTCAATGAATCTTCTTCCTTTAGGCGATTTCTTAGGTTTTCTTTAGCATGTTAAGAGTGAAGATTATTTATAAGAATTGTATACAAATATAATTTTTAATTTTTAAAAAATTTCTAGCCATGTTTTAGATAAATGCAGATTTCAACAAGTCTGTCACAGTGTACTGCAAATATTACATCTTAGAATTTAGGATTACATAATGTTGTGACTGGAACAATTTTCTTATGACAAAAAATATGACAGAAAATTTCTTATGACATAGAAAATTTAGATTCTGCTTGAGTTGCTCAATGTTTGTTATTATTTTGGAGGATTGTTAAAATTAAACAGAAGTATTTTTTGGTACTGAAGTCATCTTTCAGGCATTACTTAGTGCATATTGAATGCCTTTGTAGTTCAAGACAAACCTGCACTTGACACAGGACACTATATGCACACGATTGGCCCCATTGATTGCAACAAAAATTATCATGCACATAAAGTAGGAACATTCTTAAAATATCTTGATGACTTGTGGAGATGGTTTATTTTCCTATCAGTCTAAAAATATGACCTAGCTGGTTCTGATTACATCTTAGAATTTCAAGTAAGTACTTTCTTTACAATCTTTGCAATCAGGAAATGTAATACCAGGAAGAAATTAATCCCTCCTTGCAATGCATCACCTAATTTAAAAATCATCTATAAATTAAACAACAATATTTGGCTAAACCCTTGGAAATATCAAGTAAGTATACATTTTTGAATCCTCTAAGGTGTGCTAAAGTAGGAGAATTTGTGCAAACATCAGTATGTGGTATTGTAGTGTGTATGCCCTAGATTGCTACATAATTTTTAGTTATTTTATTTTATTTTTGAATATTTAAAACTTCAGGATTAACTTCACAGATTTCTTGTTTTCTCCCCACTCAAAAGAGTTCAGCACAGTAAAACTTAAAACCTTAGCCAGGAAAGAAGATTCCAGGATGCTCATTATTATTATTATCCTAAAACACTTTTTTCAACATGTTGAGGTTTTTCACTACATACAAAAAAAAAAAAAAAAAAAAAAAAATCTTTTTTAGCACTTCTTCATAGGAGTGCTTCTGTCTCAGAGCAGGAAAATGAAATTATGTTTTTTTATTCTGTTCTTTGCTAAGGTGTTTTTCTTTTCTAGAAAAGGAGATAAAACTCCTTAGGAAAAAAATCCAGTGTCATAGACTTTGTGGGTTAATACATCTGTTCTAATTAACAGTTTCATAGAGGATGCCACTAGCATAGTGAAAACCAAACCCACCAAAGCAATTTGCTCTGGTGCATGACAACTTGCTCACTACCTGACATTAAAAATATTTTAATCTGCAGAAACTAGGAAAAAAAAATCAATGCAAATTATTCATGACATTTCTGAAAATCGAGGAAGAAAATTGGGTTGTGACGGGGTAATGATACTGGTAAACAAAGCAGAGGAAATAAAGAGTGCGACAAGTGAAGAGGACGGGTGAGTTTTAGCATTAAAGAAATGGTTCACGGCCACGCGATGGCAGCAGAGGCTGCGGAATGAGGGTTGTTTTTAACACTAAACCACGGATAAACAGGATATGCCCTGTAGTTCCTAACTGGTACTTCGGGTTCCAGAAAATATACATTATGTACCTTTTCACTTAAAGAAGTGGCATGTTTATCAGACCAGGAGTTTCTGTGGACTGTGGCTACATACTTTTCATCACAAAAAAAACATGTTTGGGGCAACTTTTTTTCCAGTAAGACAGTATTTTTTATCTCATTTGCCAATATTTCTGTCTGTCTTCCTCAGTTACTCGATTTAGTTAGACAAAGAATAGATAATTTCAATAAAAGAAAGACAGTTGCTTCCGTTTTCCTCATTTTTTTTTCCTATTACTTTTGTCCACAGGAAAGAACTGTGGTATAAAATCCTTTTTGGGCAAAACCAGAAAATTAAAATCTAGAATGCTTTCAGTTTTCAGGAGGAGGACTAAAAAAACCATGCTCGTTCCAAAATATAGTCTTGAACTAAGGAAACAGAATTTTTTTGACTCAGATCAGAATAAATTAATAAGCTCTACCTCTGTAATTTAATAAGAAAACTGCAGTCTGCTCATTGTATCTAAACTAGATGTTCTTTCTCAATTCATAGGCAGCTATTTTTATATATATATCCTTCATATGACAAGTTCTAAGAACTCAGGATTTGTGCAAGATAGTAAACAAAACCTCGCAACTCTACAAGTTAAAAAGTATCTTTCCAAGAAGTTGAGATTTTTTTTCTTCTGAAATGTATAAAAGCAAGACTTTTGTATAGAATTCTTTCCTGCAAAAGGCACAGTCCCCTTTCTGTGTTCCAGATACCACAGTTCCCGTTCTGTGGTCTGCTTCCATTATGTGTTCCAGATACTACACTGCAAGTTCAGCTTTAATCAAAGAAGACAGTCCAGAAAAACCTCCATCAAAGCCTCTCTTCAATCCAGGCAAATACATATATCAGAATTTCCTGCTGGAGCATGACATTTTGCAGATCTGAAAGGCAGCCAGGCAGAGTTTGGACAAGCAGCTTTCTCTGTGGCTTTGATGGACAGGAGCATGGGCTGGATGTTCTCCAAGGTCCTGTTTCCTGTGACTCTATGAGAGTTGCCTTGAAAGTTGCCCTACCCTTCAGAAGGGTGGCAGCTGCTCTTACAGAAAGTCACTCTTACAAAAGTGTTTGCTTTCCAACAAAACCAAGGAGTCTATAGGGTATGCACAGCATTGAATTCTGCACAAACCAGAGGTCTTCTCTCTTGGCCCCTTACTGGATTGCTCCAATATGGCAGAAGGTGGTGAGGAAGACCATAATCACCAGCTGGGGGATTGACTCAGCAATGTACATAATTTTGGGTAGCCAGAAGAGAACTTGTTCACTAGCTCATATTGCACATCCAAACTCCTGCACTGGATGAATATGAATGAGTCTTTGCAATTAGAGAGAGTTTGCCTAAAGCACTGTGGATTCCCTTCCTCCAGCCTTTGATTCAACTGCTCTGCCATGACTACCTGAGGTGTTCAAAGCAAGCACTGTCTCACAGGGCCAGCAACTCTGTAAATAAGCCTTTCACAGATAAGCCTTGCTTGCTCATGATGCAGTAGTTTAGGCATTACTGCTCTGCCAGTCTGAATAATGGAAAAAACCCCATAGTCCCATTCTTCTACTGGTCCTAGGTTGGAGGGGGGTTATAAGTATAGTTTTTAGATTGTAGACCTGAAAAGTAAATAAATAAATTATCTGTCAGCTCTAGTACTGATGGTTTAGATTGCATTTTCTCCCACAATCTGAGGACTGATAGATTAAACTACCTGCAGTGTGACCACATGGATTCACAAGGGACAGTCCTGTTTAACCAATTTGATTATGATACAGTCACACATCTATTGGCTGAAGGGAAGACAGTGAATGCAGTTTTTCTGGATTTTATTAAGGCTTTTGATATTGTCCCTCACATCATCATTTTGGATAAGTTATCCAAACATGGGTTGAGCTGGTTCACAATGCACTGGGTGAAGAACTGGCTGAAGGACAGGGCTCATGCAGTTGTAGTGAATGGGATCACATCTGGCTGGTTACTGGTCAGCAGCAGTGTTCCTCAGGGCTCAATCCTCTTCTCTTCTCTTCTCTTCTCTTCTCTTCTCTTCTCTTCTCTTCTCTTCTCTTCTCTTCTCTTCTCTTCTCTTCTCTTCTCTTCTCTTCTCTTCTCTTCTCTTCTCTTCTCTTCTCTTCTCTTCTCTTCTCTTCTCTTCTCTTCTCTTCTCTTCTCTTCTCTTCTCTTCTCTTCTCTTCTCTTCTCTTCTCTCCTCTCCTCTCCTCTCCTCTCCTCTCCTCTCCTCTCCTCTCCTCTCCTCTCCTCTCCTCTCCTCTCCTCTCCTCTCCTCTCCTCTCCTCTCCTCTCCTCTCCTCTCCTCTCCTCTCCTCTCCTCTCCTCTCCTCTCCTCTCCTCTCCTCTCCTCTCCTCTCCTCTCCTCTCCTCTCCTCTCCTCTCCTCTCCTCTCCTCTCCTCTCCTCTCCTCTCCTCTCCTCCTCTCTTTTCTCTTCTCGTCTCCTCTCTCCTCTCCTCAAATATGGAGAGCAATTTGAAAATTGAAGGTAAGAAACTTGCACCTCTTCTCTTTCTCTCCTCTCTTCTCTTCTTGAATATGGAGAGCAATTTGAAAACGGAAGAAACTTACACCCCTTCTCTCTCTCTTTTCTCTCTCTTCCCTTCTCCCTTCTCTTTCCCTTTCCTTCTCCCTTCTCTTCTTTCCTGTAAAATGGCTGTTCTGTGCAATTAGGGGCAAATGCAAGTTTAGGAGATAAGAGAAGCTCTCAGCATACATCAGGAGAAGAAAAGGGTCCTATTGAAGGACCAGAGACTTGTTAGAGACAACTGCAAATCCGCGTGCATTTATTCTGTGTACAACCAGCCAGCCAAGGAGCTAACTCCTGCCTCACAAGAGGCCTTAAGCCTACAAGGGTTTTTTCCAGCTGAAAAATGAATATGATTTCTTTCCTTAAGGTGTTACGGTGGCTAGTTTCCCAGTTTCTAAAGAAAATGCTGACACATATCTGAAAATGCGGTGTCTGTCACTTTTCTTGTCACAATATGTTAATTGGATCCAACTTCCTAGGGAATTTCTATCTTGTGTATACTTTTGCCTGTTTTATTTCTTATCTTAGTTTAGCTTCTTTTCAAAACTCGAAGCTCTCTTCTTCCTCTTGCTATTACATTCTGATTCTTCTATCTACACCCTTCTGCGAGTCTCCAATAGTCTTCTGGTCCTTACTCAGAATTAGATTCTCTTGTTTCTTATTCTAGCACTAATGCTGTTGTATATTCTTGTGGCTGATACCAGAAAAATATCAAGATAGGACCACTAACTGTCCAACTCAACTTGAAAATATTTACCCAAAGCTATATCCTTTTTCTATGCCCTGATGTCACTTTTTAAATCTCCATCTGAAAACAGTATTTACTGCTTATTTTGGAGGCTAATTCAAATGAAGTATTTAAGAGCTAAACATATTTTTTTTTTCTTTACTAGTGGCTGAAACAGGTGCACAGAATATGGAATATAAAGTTTGATTCAAAGAGATAATACAATAAAATATTTGGGATTCTGGAGAACAGAATCATGTAGCCAATGACAATTTTGTACCTTCCACAACTTTGTGGCCATATAGGAATAGAAATGACAGGAGATTAGAGTACAAAAATTAGTCATGTACTCAGTGGCACATGAATGCATCAGCCAGTCTATCCAGCCTTTTTTTTCTACCACTCAAATAAAAGTAGTACAAGGCTCTGCATTTTGAGCTGGGAAAGAACTCCCTGTCAGCTATTGAGGGAGCAGTCTCATTCAGTCCAATAGATACTGGGTTCCAGTTATTACTTATGTTCTTGTGTGTCTAAGACACCTCTGAAATGATCCAGGCATCCTTAGGGATTCTGGTTTTTGCAAGTAAATAATCTGGTAGAAAAAGCAGGTGAGTAGGAGGAAAGGCACGGGTTATTGTGATAGACAGAGGATGAGTCGTCAGAAGGATGATTGGGAGAGAAGAAGCTCCTGGATAATATCTACCCACATGCATTGCTGCTGAACTACAGCAGCAGCAGATTCTCTTAAGGTCTGTAATTTAGGATATAGCCTTTGTGGAAAAAATAATGTAAGGGGTGAGCTTCTCAGATTCTCTCCAGGAGAACTAATTCTGATCTCAGACTTTATTAGTTATTTCTGGCATACCTTTCCTGATTACAAAAAGCCTTTTTAATCTAACTCTACCAGAGAGTAATAGAAAAACATGCTCTGAGTTATCCTTAGGCATATGTGAAATTTATACTTACAAATATATTTATATTTCTCCACAACTATCAAAGCACGAAAAAGTAGAATGAGGCAGATGGGCAAATTTTTCGCAAAAGAGCCCAGCTAGATCCTTTGATACATCAAGAAACCTCCAGAATTTCTGGGAAATCCTGCCATGTACCAATGTAATAAGCTAGTACAAGCTGTGGGTAGCTATTGTTCAAGGAGAAGCATCTGCCATAAAACCCACACTGCCTGGCAACTGTGTGGTATCTGTTGGGCTTCAAGTTTTCCACTGCAGGAGCAGAAATCTGCTTGGGATTACCTATTGTCAGGACACATCATCATGTTTGAGGTAACATTCTTTAGCCTTAGCAGGGGTTGAGAAGGAACAAATTGTGTGAGGAATGTGGTGGCCTGGTGGTTAGATGTTCATATTATTCTGCTGTGTTACACTGTTTGTAAAAAACTACACAAAAGAAGTCAAGAGATGATCTCATAGACTCTTCTAGCTGTATTAATAACCACAAAGGTGGAAAAAGAACAGAGACAGTAAAAATACCCACAACATAAGGGAGCTGGGCTGCCTTTTTTCAGCCATATTCCTGTTGACTAAGAAATAGTTTTCTTTTGTCTGTTTCAGACTTGTCTGTCCTTTAGGATAGATGCTTTTAAAAAGACGACATAAAAAAAAGGAGAGACAAAAGCAATGGAGGACCATTTTTGAAATGAAGAATCATATTCTATAAAAGATTAGCAAGGTTGTGTGGAGTTAAAGGAAATCCTTGAGTGTCATGAGAGTGCTAACAAAGAGGGTAGTTTATGAAGAATTGCGTTGCAGGTATTGGCTCAAAGTTTGAGCAGGTACATCCCCTGTGAAGGATCCTCTGAGGTGGAAAGGTGGAGGTACTGATTCCTCCCTTTGGCAGACTGGAGCACCTGAACACTAGCTTAAAATGCTCCTGGGTACAAAAGTATGGCCCCACCAACCTCACCTCGGTAGTACACAAGACTCACATCCACAGTTTGAAAAGAAAACGGGATGTGAGGACACAAAACTAAATCTAAAATGAGAAAACCAGTACACAGGTTTAGAATCATAGAATTGTAGATTCATAAAATGCCCCATCCTTGGAAGGTTTCAAGGTTCTGTTGGATGGGGACTTAAACAACCTGGTCTATTGGAAGGTGTCCCTGCCCATGGCAGGGGGTTGGAACCAGATGATCATCAAAGACCTTTCCAACCCAAACCATTCAATAATTCTATGGTTTACCTAAGGTAGATTGCTCATGACTTAGTTGATACAATTGAATTGTTATGCCTCTGCCACTGAAGCATAGGCGATAGGAGCACCTTGTGGATGAAGAAGGAGGCGGGCGGTTCGGCCACTGCATCATCACCTCAGGGCCGGGCGGGGCAGCGCCACAGCCCTCGGCGGCAGGACGCAGCGATTCCAGAAGGAATGGCCGGGCTGCGGATCTGGCGAAGCTAGGGAAGAATAGCTCCGGTTGGCTCCTCTGCTCCCGGCTCTTCCGTCGGGCACAGCCCCGGGGCCGGGCCGGGGCAGGGCAGGGCGAGCGCGGCAGTGCCCGCCGCGGCTCCGCAGGGGGCGCTCGAGCGACGCGCCCGCCTCCGCGGCCGCGCATGCGCACCGCAGCGAGGCGGGGGTCGGCTCGCCGGTCTCCCTGGAGCCGGCGCAGTCGCGGCTGTAGGCCCGGATGTAGCGGCGGGAGCGGGGCTGGCCGTGGGAGCGGGTGGGGGACGCCGTTGGGGCCGGGGAATGGGCGCGTAGGGAGCGAGGAAGGAAGGGAGGAAGGGAGCCAGCAAGCAAGCAAGCAAGCAAGCAAGCAAGGAGAAGAGCCGGACGGAGATTCCCGCCCGGCGCCCGAGGTAGTCGCCCCCATCGGGGTCCCCCTCCACCGCCTGCGGGCTGCGCGCCCCTTCCATCCGCCCCAGGGCTCCGCCGCCAGGATGAGCAGCTCGCGGAACAACCGGGTGATGGTGGAAGGAGTCGGGGCCAGGGTGGTCCGCGGCCCTGACTGGAAGTGGGGGAAGCAGGATGGCGGCGAGGGCCATGTGGGCACCGTGCGCAGCTTCGAGAGCCCCGAGGAGGTGGTCGTGGTGTGGGACAACGGCACCGCCGCCAACTACCGCTGCTCCGGGGCCTACGACCTCCGCATCCTCGACAGCGCGCCCACCGGTGAGCGGGGAGGGAATGGAGGCGCCTCCACCCCCACGGCGCTGGGTCCGGGGGCAGCACCCCGGGGTGCTGGGGTGTCCCGTCCTGGGGAGCGGATTGCGCCCGTCCTTCCCCTTTTAGAGGTGCGCCTTTGCCTTGGATTTGGGCGGGGGGAGCCGGGCACCCTCCTCCTCCCACTCCCTGGGCGTGGGTGTCTGTCTCTGCGCGTCCGTGTGTCTGAGTGTGTGTGTGTACGTACACGCAAACTTGGGACAAATCTACAGCGCGGGGCCGCGCTGTAGATTTGTTGTCCCGTGTGAAAAATGCATATTTTATGATTGGCTTTTCGCAAATATTAAAACGAATATTATATGTGTTGAGTTAGAAAGTAATGCTGTATTCATTCTCTTAAGTAGTGTGTTAAATATAGTTTTAGGCTATAAAAAAAAGTTAAAATAGGAACTATGCTATGTAGGATACTTTTTTTTTAAGGAAAGGACTTGCAGCGAGATAGCAGCCACAGGACACTTAAATCTTTCAGAGAAAAAGAATTTATTGCCCTCTTATCAGAAAAAACGAACTTATTCCCCCCTCGAAGGCGCTTTAGGATTCAGAAGAAGTTGACGATGACCAGACAGAATCCTGTATTTGAATGAAGTTTATGCATCATGTTTGGAATGTATGAATATGCAACGGGCTATTGTTTTTAAGGGTTAATCCTTTGTGGAGGGGTGTCCTTTTTCGGGCTTGTGCTGCCCAGAAAAGGGTACCCGGACGTCCGTAAGTCTTTGTTTCTATTGTCTCATATTGTCCTAATTCTAATTGTCCAAATTATGTATAGGAAATTATCTAATTCTATTACTATTTTTATAACCATTTTATTACTATTAAATTTTTTAAATTTTAAGAACAAGTGATTAGCGTTTTTCGCATCCCGGGACCGCTAAATTGGGGTAGACAAAGCAAAAGTGATCTGCCACAGACAACAGGCTCCTGTTGTGCTGGGGAGGAGGTGGAGAGAGGCAGCCGAGAGGGTGATACATCAAGGTATAGGTTTGCTTTCACGCCCCGATCCCACTTCTTGAATTTATATTTCTGAGCAGTTTTGTAAAATACTGGCAGTCATCCTTGAATCAAGCATAGGGATAATTGCAGAAGAGATGTGTACTACCTTATTTGTAAATGTTATACTAAGTGGTTGAAATACTGGTTTTTGTGCCTGTAATCTACACATTGCCTTTTATCTGTATTGCCAGAGCTGCTGTAAAATAGTAAAGGTAGTGGGAGGAAAAGAAGTGCATGAGTTCATTCTTTTAATTACTTAGCCGCTTGATATTTATGCTTTAAATCCTGTCATTTTGGACAATGGAATTTGATCTGCACTGACATTATGCGGCAGTGTTAATGTTGCAAACACTGCAGGGAAATGTTCGTTTTAGCACCTGTTTTTACAGTGAAAACTCACAGAGAAAAATATAGATATTGTTAAGTTTGATCAGAAATATTGTGAGGTGACTTTTGGGCCAGTCAGGATTGCCTCAGTAATGAGGTGTTTGCACTGATTTTTTGAGGCACTTGAGCTGTATTCTTTTGTAATATGTCTTTCATTTAGAATGTGATGGAGAGACCATCTTTGTGCCAGCTATGTGTAGTGTTACAGCAAGGAAAATTATAGCAGTACTTAAAGCTAAAAGACTTTTGAGGTGACAGAATCATGGAATTCACTCTAACTAATTACAAAAAACTTTGCTAAGGAAAGAACCCCAAATATTGCATGGTTACCCTTTGAGATGGATTTAATTTTTCAGTGACTTGGTATCTTCCTCTCTGATGGCATGATGATGATGGTTTCTTTGAAAATCCTTTTGCAATGGACTTTGAAACAAGAAAGAGTAGTCTTTCAAGTTGCCAGTCCTTGTCTTGCAGATGTTTATGCTTAGAAACTTTTACCTGTGTTTGATGTCCTGTAGAAACCAGTAGGACTGCTTCTGCTTAGAAGTGAAGCATATGCATAAATGTTGCATATGAGCCTTGAATGCTCATTGTTCAAGCCCTGCCTGACATATTTGCAAGCAGATGGTGTCCTCTTAACTGTATCTGGAAGCCTAGACTCAATATTCAATTTTAAAACTGTCATATTTTTATTTCTGTTACTTGTTTTATTCCTTCTGATTTTGATTTCTGTTTATACTTTTGTATTAGAATTTTAAGTTGTTTCAGATAAAACTGTGTATGTTGTGTCACACACATTGCTGTTGTCAGGCTTAGCAAAAAAGTATTTTTCTTCCTGAGGTTTCTGGCGAACATCATCCTCATCCTCATGGAACTATTGTGTGGAAGTACCCAGGGTTGCTTTTTGCTAGAGGGAGTTACTTTTGTGGTCTTTATTCCCTGGAGCTAGGAAGAGTAGAATTTTGTCAAGTAGTTGTAACGAAAGGGCAAAGTTAATAAAGTGCTGTCAGTTTGGACTGAAGTCCTCCGTTTACTGCTGATTCACTTTGTAGTCTCGTCTAAGTCACTTTCCTTCTTCACCTTTTGGTAATGATTTGTTTTTTTCTCCATGGTGGTGACTGTCCATTGTTTAGTGTAAGTGACTGACTTTGGATGATAGTTTGATACTTCTCTAGGGACAGTAATGTAAGTGGGATTAGGTATCAGGAATTTCTTGTGGTAGTATTGATGATGATGTTGAACAAGGAAATGTTACAAAGCACGGGGTGGCTTTTTGTTTGGTGATACTTAAGAGGAGTGTGTGTCATGGCTCTTATAGTTTAAAATGAAAAAAAAAATCTCTGTTTCATGATTTTACTGTCACAATGTAAGTCTATAGGGAAAATAAATATAAAAGTAAAATAGTAAAAATAAAAATTGGTTATTGCTGGGAGTTCTTTCTATTATGTATTCAAAACTAGTCTTGGTTGTAAGTTCTTAGAAGTGGTGCTTGCAGCCGGAGTTGCTGCTTTAGGTTTGAGGCCTGTGTGGCCAGAAACAGTAGTGGTGCATCAGGAACTTAGAGTGTTATAAAAGTAATGTTTGGAGGTCATTCTAAAAAAGGCAAGTTGAGTTTGATTAATGTATGTGCATATATATGTGTATGCCAGAACTGTGCCTCATAGACTTAAAAGATAAACTGTTCTTGTCTTTCAGTGGTTGTAGGCTATTTACCAGCATTGTGACATTATGTTAACATCTTAGAAAACTTTCATAGCCTTAGTGCTAAGATACTAGGATAGTCTTTTTAAAATAACTAATTTACGTGAAGAATGTCTTATAAATTCTTTGCTCTAGATGTAGTCATCTGGGTCATGAGGGACTTGTGATAAAAAGTTTGGGGTTGTTCTGGTTATGTCTACCAGGCTTGCCATATTAGCTGCTGCTGTGGTCATATTTACATTGCCCACATTGCTTTAAGTGAGACAGAGCACTTGAGAGGGATTGGTAAACCAAGGATTTGGAAAGAATCAAAATTTCACATGGAAGTAAAGCTTCAGATAGGTCCTGCTGCTGGCTCCTCAATGGAGAAGGTGGTCAGATGTGATACGTCAGCAGTGCAGTCTGGTTGTTCAGTTACTTGCAGATAAATCCTGTTTTTTCTATGAAGTAGACTTTTGCCAGGATCTACGAGTCTTGAGTGTCCCTCTTTTTTGTTACTGGTCTGGAAAAGAATCTGGAGTTGTTTTCTGAGTTGCTGAAGAGACGCAAGAAAGTTATAAATCCAAGCTTTTTATTTAGAAAGAAAGGCAGTCTTTTACCTGAGCTAAAGGCCAGACAAGTAGCACGTTTGTAGAAAGCACATCTGGCTATGTTCACATAATAGCCATGAGCAATACAGAAACTTTTTCTGTTTGTTCTCTTTCTGAGGATTTGCTTTCAATAGAGTAGAATTCATTTGTCATTCATTTCCTTTTTTATAAAGTTGGTTCAAAGTAACAATATTATTTTCCTGCTGAAAGAATTTACCAAATTGTTTTTGAATAAGGGGAGGTGGCAGAGGGGCTGGAGTCAGGAAATGGAAATCTTGATACAGAATTATCCCCCAGCTGGAGTGTGCATCAATGCAGTGTGAAAAGCAGAATATGCTGTCTTCTGGTAATATTGAAAATCTGGGTGCTATCTGCAGGAGATGAGTGGGGTTTTTGTACCTGAAAAGGGGCATAATTGATCACGAAGTCAAACATGTCAAAACATTTTAAAAGGCAGAGCACCCATGATTTATCCTGCGTATTTGTTTATTTGTTTTTGCTTTTAGGACATGAAATGTAATTTTCAGCAAGTTGTCTTTGTCAAGATTTTTTTAGTGACTACTTGTAAATATCTACAGGAGCCCTCACAAATTAAAAAAAATAATAGCTTCCTGAGTAGTGGTACTTGGGAGGCCTGTTTTTTTAAATAAACGTGTTCTTTGTTCTCCCTGCCCTTCCCCCATGTCTCCTACACTATAATCCTCTCCCTTCCTGTGTATCTTGTGATTCCCTTACCAGATAGGACACATGCTTTAGCAAGTCTGGCATTTTGTATCTGTAATAATATTGGTCAGCTGGCTACATCCAGATGGTGTATTTAGTAGAAGAGTTATTTTTGTGGGAACACTCATTGGAGTTTTCATGCAGTTTTTCAGAATCTAACTGGTTATCTCTAAGAATTTTTTGTTTTCAATTTACCTGAAATCTGGCTGTAATGTAAAAATGGTCTGGGGTGAAGGAATAGGAAAAACAAAACATTGTTACTGCTTTTTAAATTGGGGTGTATATAAATCAAATTTTTAAGTTGTTTATGGTATCCCTTACCTGATGGTAGTGTTGTCATTATGGTATGAAGGGATTTTAGTTCATTACAGTTCTGTAAAGAGTAAGGACTCCATTTGAAACCAGATTTTTTTTGTTCTGAGAAGTGGAATCACTACTGGTGTCTTCTGTTTAACAGTGAGTGAATGTGGATGCCCCTTGTACATCTGATTTTACTGTTAAAATCCTTTTATTAGATGGCTGTATATTGCATCTAATTATTTTAGTACAAAAAAACCAATTTGTAACAAATTCAAATAGCAATTTGAGCAACACCACTTTTGTTTCCTTTCACAGCTGTAAGAGTGAGCATGGGTTTCAAAAACTTGTGAAGGGCTGTAAAATTGATGTATAAATGAGTGGTGACAGAAGAATGGAGGGCTAGGTAATCCAGGGAGGATTTGGGAAGAGATGAGAGAAGTGAAAATAAGGTATGGCATTAAGGTAGAAAACTAATATGAAAGTCGAATAGTAAAAAGCATTAATGACAAGTGGACATCAGGAATATTGGATTTTATGGTGTACTAAAGGTGAAGGGAGGTAGGGAAAGGCAGTTATTTGAAAGTAACTAGGTATGGTAAAAGTACCCTTCTCATTTCCTGGTTTGTTTTGGTTTTTAAAGTGTATACGACACAAAACCTGTTTCATTTTGAAATAACCTTGTTCTAGAAAATTTTGAAGAATATTTAGAAATTTAATTTTTTAATTGTCTCTTTTTAGAGAGCCAGAGTGCTCTTTTGGTGCACAGCTGGTCAGCTGTAGGCTGCTGTTTGAATTTTGAAGTTTTTATGGCACTTCATTTTATTCCAGTAGTTTAATGAAGGTTTTCTTTCCTAATATAAACTTTGTAACATTTGTGTTTCTCAAGCTTTCTTAAACAGCCTTGAAGAGGGGAAGAGTTTATGTGGCAGATTTTGCTTTTGGATTTTAGTCAGGATTTTATTTTTGCTCCAGAGCCTACGCTTGTTGCAGTCTCCTGGTTGTTCTTACTTAGTGTGCTTTGATTTACATCATTCATGGCTTGGGAGTGCATGAACTGCTTTTGCTTTTTGAAATACGTTATCCCAGTGCTGATGAGCCTTCAGTCCACTGGGGTAGAACCAGGCTGGTCTGAAACTCTGGACATAATGTCTCCTTCCTGCCCCCTGAGTATCTGTAGTGCCACCATCAGATCCTCAGTGCTGAGTTTTGGTGTGTGGATGGTTAACCAGCAGATGGACACCTCAGTGATGCAGGTTGTCCTCGTGCCACCCATGGAGGGCCACAGTGGAGTAGGGTCCCTCACTGCAGCACATGCTCAAAGAGTGCTTTCCTGAAGGAATAAAGCTTGTGGAGAGGACCCATGATGGAGCAAGAGAAAAGTTATTATGGACTGACCCTGTGTTCCCCATCTGTTCCAAAAGGGTTGTGAAGCACTGGAACAGGCTGCCCAGAGGAGTGGTTGAATAACCATCCCTGCAAGTATGTAGAAGATGTGTAGGCATGGTGCTTAGGGATGTGGTTTAGTGGTGATCTTGGTGGTATTAATGGCTGGACTTGATGGTCTTCAGGGCTTTTTACAACCAAAATGATAATGTGAGTTTAATCTACCCTGGGAAGAAGCCGGGAGATAGAGGAGTTTGGAATGAAGGAATGCAGTTGTCTCTGCAAAGACAGTGAAGTATAGGGAGAAGGTGTTTTAGTTTTTATTTTCCTCACCATCCTCTTTTTTTTTTTAAGTTAGCTATAAATTTTCCCCAAGTCAAATCTCTCTTTTGCCTGTGATGATAATTTCACTTTTAGCTTCATCTAAGCTGTTTCATTTTGTTTTCACTCTTTGTCCTGCTGAGGAGGTAGAGTGAAAGACTGGTTGCGTGGACTCCTGACAGCCAGGCAAAATCAGCCTACTACCCTTGTGTACCTGTAATACCTAGCTGAACTTAAATTCTTTAAATCTTCTTTAACACATATTATTGATCTAAATAATTTTGTTTGTATAATGACCATGAATAAGAGTTTAGTATCACATTATGTGATCAGTAGGATCAGTAGTAGTTCCTTGTTTTACCCTTTTTTTTAGCAGATGAAGTTCAAGGTCTCTTAGTCCACTGTCACCAGAAGCATATAAATCTGCTTCTTCCTCCAGATCTCTGGTGCAGTGGTTAGACATTCTGTAACAGGATTACTTGCCTTCTCCTGCCCTGCAGTTCTTTGTTTCTCATGGCAGTAGTGTTGTGCAGCGCCTCAAAGAATGGGATTGGGAAACCAGTTCAGCTGAATATTTTTCCTCCTGGCTGTTTTCCAGCCTGGTATGTTTCTTGATGCAGTTTGCATCCCAGCTCTGCAAAAACCTTTTGCTCGCATAATGGAAAGAATGGAGCAGCATGGTCAGGTGAGGAATGCACCAAAGTGAGTGTTGCTGCTGGAATCATGTGTCAGGGAATGGATGAAGAAAGGCAATATCTATCTATGGTGTTAAAGGATCTTTGAGATACAGAAACGTCCCTTTAGATCAGACACTTCAAGTACAGACATGCACTGTTCTTATTTTAAGTCCCAGACACTGTGGTCAGTAAAATTACTTGAGTCAAATATCTTTGTACAGTTTTTTTCTTGATCTTTCCTAAAGAAGTTTTGCTGAGTTTTGCATAGCTATTTTTGCCTCACTGTCAAGAAGTGTTTAGTTTTTATTTAAGTTTACAGTTAGATGACCTATTCTGTATCACATGATTCCTGATTATACCTGTCTTTTGCCATTTTCCCTGCTGTTTGGTCATGTGGAAGAATCCTACAGCACCCAATTCCTTAATCCTTTCACATCCAGAATAAATGTATTTCTTGGCCAAATGCCTTCCCAAAAGTTCAGCAGGCATTAAAAAAGAATATAATCAAGAGATGTGTAACTTCTGTTTCTTTGTGAAATACAAATGTAACAATCAGTTAGAAATAACAGCAAAACAAATCTACCTCTCAACCCCAAGCACTGTAACTAGTTAGTCTTTTTAAACAAGGTGATAAAAACACGAACAAGGTATCTCAGTGCTTTTAGTGCATCCACTCTGGAAGACTTCAGCTTTGAAACCAAAAGAATAGTGAAATGCTTCAGTACAATCCCTAGAGCAAGAGAGACATTGAAGTGAAGGGCTGCAAATGTGTTTCAAAGAGTCTTAAGGGTGTCTGGTACAGGGCGAGAATGAGGGATCTGGTGATGATTAGTCCGGAGAAGAGAAGGCTCAGGGAGATCTTAAGAGTGTATATAAATACCTGATGAATGTTCTAAAGAGGATGGAGCCAGGCTCTTTGCAGTGGTGTCACTTGAAAAGGCGGGAGAAATGGGCACAAATTGAAATACAGGAATTTCCACTGAAACAGAAGAAACAGGTTTTTTCTAGGGATCATTGCATATGCTGTGTTGTGGAGTCTGTTCTTGGTGGTGCTCAAAACCTTGACTGGATATGGTCCCGGGCAGCCAGCTCTAGTTTGCCTTGCTTTGAGCAGTGGTTGTTGGAAGAGACAATTTCCAAATGTTACTTCCAACCTCAGCTATTTAATGTTTCTGTGAAATGATCAAACAAGAAGGCATTTCCTTCAGCTTTGCCTTTCCAACTGTTGATTTTTCTTTGCTACAGATGGCTCAGCTGTTGGGTGTAAGTGACTAATAGCTTTATAGTGAATTTGGCATTCATTTCTGAAAGCATCTCTTCTGGAGGGGACAAAAATCCATTCTTTTTCCTCACTTAATTTCAAGTTGATCTGGGATTTTTTTAAGGGGAAGTGATTGGGAAAATTCTGTGTTACTCTAGCTTCTTAGTGCTCATTTCTGTCTAGTGCTACAGATTGAATGCTGGTGCTTCTCTCTTCTATTGCTCAATTTTTTCCAAACGGCAGAATTTTTATTTTTTTAATAAACTTGTGGCTGTTCACTGTATTTAGAATGGGTGGATGGAAACTCTGTGACGGACCATTTTCACGCTGCTGTAGCTTGGCAGAGCTGTAAAGGCTAAAGTCTTGGGATCAGTTTTTGTGGAAGGCTTGGCAGAGCTCATGCTGGTGGGTTATATCTGGTCTGTCTCTGGCACATTCTTTTAAGAAACAAAACCAGAATAACAGTAAAATGCTTCAAAAATGGTAACAGATTTTCATGAAGCTAATGGCATCTATCCAAGCAAGTTCAATTTTTTTCCTGTATAAAAAAGAATAGAGACAAGTGCTTAAACTTTCCAGTGTACAAAGTGTGTAAGTCAAAGCAATAATTTTTAGGCTGCCACACACAGTAGCCTTTGTGATATGACGTGTGTTGATAGCTGTACTCCAGAGATAAAATTCTAGATTGCCCTGTGTATTTTGATAAACCCATTTCTGACCCTTTAACTTGTAGTTAAAAGATTTCTCATTCTCTTTTTCTCCTTTGTATAGATGGAAGGAAGCAGACATAGCTTTCTCCGCTTTTTAAGCTGAGAGAAGATATAATATTTCAGGAACAGACTGCCAACCGGAGATACGAGGCAAAGTCCACTATCTTTTCCCCTCAGTGATACGGGCTGATAGGGTACAAGCAGCAGCCTTTCTTTATTGTTAAATTTCTAGTATATGGTTTCAAGTTATAATGATGTGCAACAGAAGTCTGTGTAGTGATGGAGCAAAGTTTTTAGTTTTTTTTCTTTTGTTTTCCTGCCACAGGTATCAAACATGATGGGACTATGTGTGATACTTGTCGACAGCAGCCTATCATTGGCATCCGATGGAAATGTGCTGAATGCACAAATTATGACTTGTGCACAGTTTGCTATCATGGGGACAAGCATCACTTGAGGCATCGTTTTTACAGAATTACCACACCGGGAAGTGAAAGGTAAAACTTAACTTTTTCCTTGTGAAATCAAGTAGAAACAGGTATTTGTGGTTAACTTTGAAACTGAACATTTGCTTACTGAAATTTGGATTAGGTAAGAGAGTGGCTTGAGGTTCGATTCTGTTTCTGGGAGACAGATTGCTAGGATAAGTCTTTGATCTTGGAAAACATGGAAATTTTAGGAAGAACAGAGTACAGAAAAAAGAATATGATTATTCAGTTTTGCTTAATCTCAGTGAGGCTTTCCTAGCTTTTGTGTTCTCATATAGCAGCTTTAAAACAAAGGCAATTACCATTATACTGTGTGTAATCACAAAAAGATTTGTCAATGAATTCTGAATGTGAAGGTTTATTTAGGTTCAGTAATGGTGCGGACAGACTGAGGGGAAAATACCCTCCTTGAAGGTTATGGAAAACAGAATGATCTGGGAATAAAACTTTGGACTCCAGTTACTTAAACTTCTCACTACAGGAAGCAGAGAAAAGATGCTATGAAGGGTTGTTCTACTCTTGCCTCGGTTTTCATGTTCTTAAGCATCTATTGTCATCTCTCAGTGGAGAACTCGGAACAAAATTGCATTTAGTGTGTCCTTGTATAGGTGTTCTTGACTTTAAATAACTTGTCTCAGTCCAAAGCCCATCTTTGTCATGATTTATCTACCATTATCTACTATTAAGTGAGAACAGTGAATTTTGCCTGCTGCTAAATACTTGGAGAGCTACAGAAAAACACCGTGTAAAGGCTACACACTGTGATGTCACTTCTGTGATATTTCCTGAATGGTCTTTCATTAAATCATTAAAATCTTTTTTTTTTTTTTAGATCTAGTACTCATTTGAATGTGACATGTGATGTGTAAGACCACATTTATATCTTCTTCTTGGAGAAGTTAGATTTACAAGTATGCTGCAAATTAGTGGTGTGCTTTAATCAGTTATTTTACAGTTAAGGGAAGTGGCTGGAGCACATAGCCTGAGGTCTCAAATTATGTCTTACAGGGTCTGTGTTTACATTCTCAAGTGCTTGCTTAAAGGTTTTCACTGTGGCTCAGATACCCAAGTCAGTGGCTTAATCAAAACATAAGAACTTTTTGTTGGTTGCTTTTTTGTTTGTTTGCTTTTGGAGACTCACACCATTAGTTTTAGGTACCAAACGGGTGTCATAAACTTACTCTCAATTGCAATGTTGAGTGCAGAACAAGACTTAAAAGTTGGACTTTGAGATGCTGTCTTAATGTAGTTAAAGGGGAATAGGTGACAAAATACATAAGTTTGTTATTTTTTGAAGTCTTGTTGCTTTTGAGAATGCTTGCCAGACTTTTTCTTAAGCTGAGGTTTCCTTTGTAGTTTTAAGAGGTTGGTTATGGTGAATACAGTACAAGTTTTAGTTATAGTTTTGAAGATAGATTGTACACTGTGTAAAATATTGCTGGATTTTTTTTGCATCTTGTCACTTTCTTCCTTTCTTAGTTTACTCTCACTGAGCTCTTATCTAGAAAGCAGCG